>NC_043701.1:104617461-104618654 GCF_006229205.1 Suricata suricatta | reverse complement strand
GGGACACAGGCTGACAGACTGGGGACATCAGCCTGTTCCCGCGAGAGCAACGGTGGTAGTGTTCCCCTCCAGACACGGCAGAGCGCACCGCCCCACGGGCTTTAGGTTTCCTTGAAATGACCCTGCGGTGATTCCGACAGCAATGTAACTCTGACCCCAGTCATGTTTGTGGAACTTTTGGTCATCACTAAGAGTAAACAGTGTGACCCTTGGTAAAAACCAGCAGAGCAGTCCTACAAAGCATTACTTGAATTTATTTTTTGTAATGGAAAAACAAACATAGTGAACACAAGCCCCACACTTTGTAACTCAAACGTCATTTTAAAAAATTTCACAAATTTTAAGAAAAATGGCTTACAAAGAGAAGTTCACCAACCCTTGTGATTGCTTACTGCTAAAATCTGGTGAAGGTACAAAATCTTTCAGGGAACTAGCTGACTTTCAACCCAGCTTGGCTGCCAGCCCTGTGAGAGGCAGCCGGGGCGGGCTGTGCTGTCGCCGGCCTGGCTGAGCCCCGAGCACGGCCTGTACAGCCACCAGAGCTCCAGGGGGGCAGATCCAGTGCGGGATCCCCAAGGGCAGGGTCACGGGTTCTGGGGTACCGGCTAGGAGTCTGGAGGCAGCAGACAGGACTACGTGACGTGACAGTTCTGGACATCTACAGCAATCTAGCTGCAGACCTGGCCCACATAAGAAACGGGAGACATTTCTTCTCTATTGCAGCACAATCCCCAATTTTATTTTTTAAGAGACAGTGCGCATACACAAGCGGGGAAGAAGGGCAGAGAGAGAGAATCTCAAGCAGGCTCCATGCTCAGTGCTTCCTGCACAAGCAGGGAAGGAGGGCAGAGAGAGAGAGAGAGAGAGAGACAGAGAGAGAGAGAGAGAGAGAGAGAGAGAGAGACAGAGAGAGAGAGAGAGACAGAGAGAGAGAGAGAGAATCTAAAGCAGGCTCCATGCTCAGTGCTGAGCCTGATGCGGGGCTTGATCCCGCGACCCTGGAATCATGATCTGAGCTATATTAAGAGCTGGACCTGAACCAACTAAGCCACCCAGGCACCCCTCTACTGCAGTCTTACACTGTGAATCAATATGTCACTCTTTTAAATTCTGCTCCTGAACCAAAGGGCTTCTTGCCATGGGTTGATCGTGATTACTCTGTAACAATCACTCCCAGTGCAGTCCATGAACAC
>NC_043701.1:104616242-104617361 GCF_006229205.1 Suricata suricatta | reverse complement strand
CCAGACACGGCAGAGCGCACCGCCCCACGGGCTTTAGGTTTCCTTGAAATGACCCTGCGGTGATTCCGACAGCAATGTAACTCTGACCCCAGTCATGTTTGTGGAACTTTTGGTCATCACTAAGAGTAAACGGTGTGACCCTTGGTAAAAACCAGCAGAGCAGTCCTACAAAGCATTACTTGAATTTATTTTTTGTAATGGAAAAACAAACATAGTGAATACAAGCCCCACACTTTGTAACTCAAACGTCATTTTAAAAAATTTCACAAATTTTAAGAAAAACGGCTTACAAAGAGAAGTTCACCAACCCTTGTGATTGCTTACTGCTAAAATCTGGTGAAGGTACAAAATCTTTCAGGGAACTAGCTGATTTTCAACCCAGCTTGGCTGCCAGCCCTGTGAGAGGCAGCCGGGGCGGGCTGTGCTGTCGCCGGCCTGGCTGAGCCCCGAGCACGGCCTGTACAGCCACCAGAGCTCCAGGGGGGCAGATCCAGTGCGGGATCCCCAAGGGCAGGGTCACGGGTTCTGGGGTACCGGCTAGGAGTCTGGAGGCAGCAGACAGGACTACGTGACGTGACAGTTCTGGACATCTACAGCAATCTAGCTGCAGACCTGGCCCACACAAGAAACAGGAGACATTTCTTCTCTATTGCAGCACAATCCCCAATTTTATTTTTTAAGAGAGAGTGCGCATGCACAAGCGGGGAAGAAGGGCAGAGAGAGAGAATCTCAAGCAGGCTCCATGCTCAGTGCTTCCTGCACAAGCAGGGAAGAAGGGCAGAGAGAGAGAGAGAGAGAGAGAGAGAGAGAGAGAGAGAGAGAGAGAGAGAGAGAGAGAGAGAGAGAGAGAGAGAGAGAGAGAGAGAATCTAAAGCAGGCTCCATGCTCAGCGCTGAGCCTGATGTGGGGCTTGATCCCGTGACCCTGGAATCATGATCTGAGCTATATTAAGAGCTGGACCTGAACCAACTAAGCCACCCAGGCACCCCTCTACTGCAGTCTTACACTGTGAATCAATATGTCACTCTTTTAAATTCTGCTCCTGAACCAAAGGGCTTCTTGCCATGGGTTGATCGTGATTACTCTGTAACAATCACTCCCAGTGCAGTCCATGAACAC
>NC_043701.1:104611558-104616142 GCF_006229205.1 Suricata suricatta | reverse complement strand
GACCCTGGAATCATGATCTGAGCTATATTAAGAGCTGGACCTGAACCAACTAAGCCACCCAGGCACCCCTCTACTGCAGTCTTACACTGTGAATCAATATGTCACTCTTTTAAATTCTGCTCCTGAACCAAAGGGCTTCTTGCCATGGGTTGATCGTGATTACTCTGTAACAATCACTCCCAGTGCAGTCCATGAACACCTTAGAAGAACAAATCCTTAATTTCCTACTGAGAGACCAGCTACGCAGTAATGCCATGGTGGCAAATTCAGCATAAAATGCAGTGTGGTGTGAGAGGGGCCCACTGCCGTTCTGATAACCATGATTTCATTATCAGAAGCTGATCACACACACTCTCAGTCATGGCAAGCAATTACGATCAAGGTACCCAATCCTTAATATAGTCCCCCTCCGTAATTTTCCCTCAAAACTCTAGGGGAAAGGACTGCGTCATAACAAATGAAAGCATTCAGCAATTTAAACAAAAAGCCAACAACTCTTTACAGACCATTCTAACTAAAAGGCTCTAGTCAATGTCATTCTATGAAGGAACTTACCATGACCTCATTCTAGAGACTGTGCAAAAATTGCTGTTTTCATCTGTTTTTCTAACAAAACATATGTTGCTAAGAATTTATCCTAAATTTCCCCGAATAGTTTATAAAAAGCACTTATTTACATACGTGGCATAATCATATCTGTTGGAAGTGTCACCATTTTCCAGAATAGAGAGAACAAATGTCAAAGACTATAAAGAAAGCCAAATAATGGGGATTTGCATCAACGGAGTGATGGGTATGTAAGGCAGCGCGGCCCCCCACCACTCTCTGAGGGAGAAACAGTACAGAGAAGCCAACGAGAGACGGGGGCCAGGCCTCTGCTCGACAACGCGGGTGGTGAGAAGGGCAAACCGGAGCCCCTACTGTGAGCCTGCTCGGGACGCCGAGGACGTGCCGCAGGGGACAGAGTGGGGCCCGGAGCCCACCTCCGTCCATGCTGGTGCTCTCAGCCCTGTAATTACCAGATGGTTTTTCGGTCACGTGAACCAGAATGCTGGCAATCCTGACCCTTCCTGCTCGTTCCCACTTCAGACCAGTGGACCAGTACAATGATCTCATGGGACCGTTCACTGGAGGCAACGCCCTCGACTGGCATGCCGTCTGTTTCAGAAGGGTGGAGATGGGAGGAAGGGATAATTACTGACCTTATTTGAAAATAAACAGGCAAGTTCCACTTATTGTTGAAGCTGTGATAGGCAGGATGTGCTCTTAACCGCCTCACGCTGGCCTGGGTTCCACACTGCTGCTCAAATGCTCTTACAAAATCCATGCTGATGGTGTATTTCTGGAATAAGAACGGGGTTTCGTTGTGAGCACACTAACCAGAGACGGGCACATGCAGGGGAACGCGCTGACTCGTAGTTTCCAAAGCTGACAGAGATCTGAAGCCATCGTCCTTCCAGGCTCCTGACCTGAAGATCAGGTACCGCCCAAAGCGGTTCAGTGACATGCTCAAGGCTCACGTGGCAAGCCCCCCAGAAACCCAGTGCTCTCGAACTCGAGGGCACCCCTAACCCAGGCCACTGGGACTGACAGAGACCAGAAACTAAGGGGTGTAATGGTCACTGACACCCCAGAAGGAGCAGAACATTTTTAAAAGGCAAGAACCAAAGCAAGTGAGCAATCCCAGGACTGTCATAGACGGGACAGCATGAGAACGGATGGGGAGCTGACACCACCACCAAGAGCTGCGGCCGAAGCCTCCTTAACATTCATCGCCTGCACGCTGTGCCTAAACTGTATCCTTTAATGTGACCCGCAAAATTACCTGCCCAGGTAACTACTCTTGTCACCATTTTAAGGATGACATTTCCTCTTCTGGTTAGGCTCACAGAAAATTTACCCAAAGACAAAGCTAAGAAATAGCAGAAATCGCACCCCGCTTGGTCAGCAGGGCAGAACGGCAGTTGTTGGAAAAGCACATTCCTCCGTGGGTCCTCCAATCCCCCAGGGCTCAGGCTCCGCGAGGAACGCATGTGACTCTCCATGTCCTCCGAGGTCACCCACCATTCACCAGAACGTCCCAAATCTGTGCTGGGCAGGAATTTTAATTCACTCAACACCACAGGCTTTTCCTTTCTTTCAACTGGTTGGTCGTGAGGAGTTGAGACCAAGGTATTATTTGTCCTCTGGGGACAGAGGTATCCACACCTCTGCACGTGAGGAGATGCAAAAGGAATACAAACTATTTCTCTCCTCACCAGAAGCAAGTCATGGTAAGGCTGAAAGCTGGAAGCATTTTCGGAAAGAACTGACCGGCATTGTGCTTGCGGGAAAGAGACCCAGCAGAATTCAGTACCGGTTTAGAATTCTCAAGTCAACGTTCCATGAGAAAAGTTTCCTTTCTGAGCTGAACTATCTCCTGAGCATAACGTGATCAGCACAACCCAAGAGCACGGCAAAACGTAAAGGGTCTTCAGTGGTCAATGCCTGAGACCACTGTATCATGCTGCTTCTGGGATCTGTTTGTAAAAGCCCTATTTCCTAAAATAATAAAAATCACAAATCACTGAAATCGATACCATGTGATCACATTCGGCATACTGTAACGTCGCACGATGAGTCGGAACAGGGAAGTGGTATTTCTGCAATAATATGGCTCCACATATGTTGTCTTATCTGTTTTGAAGGCCAGCAGGCCTCAGACTCCCCACACCTTACCATCTGCCTCTCCCCACTTCACAAATTAATAAGGATTTAAAAATCCGATCAATACCTTCTGTTTTCCTTTCAAATGGCACTGTACACATCTGCAAACCAAATTTCTCATGGAAAACCACTGCAAAGGGACTGGGTTTTAATGGTCTTCAGGATCTTTTTTAAAAAGTGAGAAAATAACGTACACATCTAGTCACAGTTGTGCCTAGGCTAAATTTTACTATACATTTTAAAATTACAGTGTATAGTCCCAACAGGATGAGAGACCATGACTTGGATGAAACATTCTCTGTATTTTAAGGAAATGCTCACTCACAAACTCAAATTTTTATTTTTAATAAACCACAGAATGAACACTGTGCAGAACACGTGATTATTCTCAAGCCCCTGGTTAGTATCTTCGAGAATGAAGATGCTGGAGGAAAAGTACCTTGTGAAATGCATCGGGATTTCCAGGATTAAATAGAGAAGGCAGTTTTTCTTCTAATCCTCGCACTATTTCTGGCCAGACAGAATTCACCAGAAAATCATATCCAGGAACACTACTGCGTTTCTCACTGCAAGATAAGAGCAACGCTTCAGTCAGATACACTGTAACCTCCTGTTTACAAAGGGCGAAATTCTACTGTATTTTACCGAAAAGTTCCTCAGCCTAAAACTTATTTCAAACTTTTTAAAAAACCGTATGTCAGTTGGCTTCTTTTCAGCTGCCAACCTCTATTTTACACCTGGATCCCAGTCTCACCTTGAACCTGAACGCCCTCTGTATTCTGACTCTTGTATTTATCACACAGGAGAGCAAGCTGGTGTCAAGGAGAAGGCAAAGCTCCTGTATCAAACTGCCATTGCAGGATCTCTCCCCTAAAACAGGAGATCATATTTACACCCAGCTTGGAAAAGAAGTAGTCTAGTAACACAAGGAAAGCAATCCTTGCATTTGGTCTTTTTTTTTTTTAATGTTGATTCTTTTTTTTTTTTTTTTTAGAGAGAGAGAAAGAGAGACAAAGAGCGAGTGGGGGAG
Source organism: Suricata suricatta (assembly GCF_006229205.1). NCBI lineage: Eukaryota > Metazoa > Chordata > Mammalia > Carnivora > Herpestidae > Suricata > Suricata suricatta. Next base: position 104,612,406 of record NC_043701.1, on the reverse strand, counting down.
GGGCAGAGAGAGAAAGAAACATGGGATCCTGAACAGGCTCCTGATCGAGACGTGGGGGCTCGATCCCATGAACTGTGAGATCATGACCTGAGCCGAAGCTGGACAGTGAACTGACTGAGCCCCCCAGGAGCCCCTGGATTTTGGATTTCTAGTTCACAGACTTAGATGAGCGGTAACACTGAGAGAAAAGCATTCACTCAGGAACCAGAGTACCTGGGTTCAAATCGTGGGCCTTTTACCCTCTGTGTTTTGTTTTTTTCATCTTTAAATTGAGATAATGAGATGGCGATCGTAGGCTCTTCATTTGGGTTATTATTTTAAAAGCATTTAGGCCTGTGCCTAGCATATAGTAAGTGTTGTTAGTAGGGGTTAAATATATTAAGTAAATAAATAAGTAAGACAGACTCCTTAAGTTTTCTCTTGAACTTAAAGACACAAAAATAACTTCGAGGTAAATACCATCTCACTGACTACACTCTGATTGCTGTATATTGAGTAATTCAATGCTCAATTCTAAGATAATTTTCTTTAACGACAGCCAACAATTCAATATTTGGTCTTTTTTTTAAGTTTTTATTTATTCAGGTAATCTCTACAACCAACAAGGGGCTCGAACTCACAACCCCAAGATCAAGAGTCGCTCACCCCTCCAACTGAGCCAGTCAGGCACACCTGATATACAGTCTTACTTCAGCAAAACTGGGAGTTCCGTAGCTAAGTTGTGATATGAAATTGGGTTTTAACATGCTGGTATTAAAAATAAATAAAGATATGACCCAGCAATAGCATTGCTGGGGATTTACCCAAGAGAGACAGAAATGCTGATGCATAGGAGCACATGTACCCCA
>NC_043701.1:104565359-104611458 GCF_006229205.1 Suricata suricatta | reverse complement strand
AGAAAGAAAGAAAGAAAGAAAGAAAGAAAGAAAGAAAGAAAGAAAGAAAGAAAGAAAGAAAGAAAAAACGGGGCGCCTGGGAGGCTCAGTCAATTAAGCGTCTGACTTTGGCTCAGGTCATGATCTCGCGTTTGTGAGTTCGAGCCCTGCGTCAGGCTCTGTGCTTACAGTTCAGAGCCTGGAGCCTGCTTTGGATTCTGTGTCTCCCTTTCTCTCAAAAATAAACATTAAAAATTTTAAAAATAAAAACAGAAATAAAAGCTTTCATAATTTTCTTCCTTAGCAAAAATTATCAATATAGAGAATTTAGATAATGTATCTAAAGATAGATTATGCAGGAAGCCATGCCTTACTGTCCAGACATGGCTCCCAAGCAATCGTACTATAGTTAAGTATTGAATAAGAAATCACTGGCGGGTTGGCGGAGGGTTGGGGAGGACCAACCACGTATCCACTTCCCACACACCCAATTCTACACCTCGTAGCATATACTTTCAGTCACACTAAGAACAAGGTCTATTAAAGTATCTGGAGAAGAAAAGAATAAACCTGGGGAATTTTAAAACCATAGATGTACAGAATAGAAGCAATATAAAATGACAAGATCTCTTTATCCCCAACGCAAGTATCTACTTAAAGCCCCAAAGAGAAAATATATGTCTACGAGATTAACAGTTGAAATAGACGACTAATTAGAAAACTGAGTCCATGTTCTCTGGAAGACAGATCCTGTGGGTGTGGGCACTACCGGATATAAGGGCATAAACAGAGGGCAGCACAAGGAGGAGAGAACAGAACGGACCAGGGAGGCACCGAGAGTGTGAAATCCTGGAGGCAGGAGCGAGTGAGGGAAGGTCAGGGGCAGAATGACAAGGGCGCCAGTGGCCAACGATGGCCTGCTGACGTACAGTTTAGATTCCTCGATGCTCTGAGGCTTCGACGTGACTTCCACCACACTGAAAACTATGGAAAAGAACTTGCAAAGCTTTAAAACCTGACACTTTCAGGACCAAGACTAGCCTTGTCCAATCCAATGATTGTTAGTTTCAGAACTGTGGCTTTCTTAACTTTACGTCACGACTTCTACTAAATTCTTACCCCAAATCCAAATCCAACTAAATCTTCACAATGACGAAACACAAGCGGCAAAACCAGACTGAAATCCCATAGTGGAAATAGAGAGGGTACTTCAGAGGTCAGGTGGCATACTTACTGCCCCAGATTCTTTTCCCCAAAGAACAAAAATTCAAGACTAAAAATATGGATTGCCTACTTCATAAAGATCAGGGACCTCCTTTGCCTTTCTAATGATGAATATGGACGACTTCTTTCATCTTGCAAACACAAGGTGGTTCTATCTTTGACACTGGGACAGGTGAGGAAGGTGTGGGCAGCGCGGAAGGTGAGCCCACTCTAGCCTACAGAAAGGACTCCTGCACAGAGGTAAGAGCCAGCATGTGCCGGACTCAAGGATGTGGTTCACGCTGAACCTCAGGATAAAACCAGGTCTCCCGAAGGGTGTGGTGTCCGAGCTGGAGCTGCGGAGCAACGGGTTAACAGAAACAGAGGCAACGGGAAGGACGGGAGACAGTGAGGAGAGCCTCAGAGACACACAGTACAGATCTTCTGACTCATCACGGAGTTAAATCCCAATAAACCCGCTGTAAGTTGAAAGTATCACAGGCTGAAAAATGCATCAAACACACCCAACCTACCGACCATCGGATCCCAGCACAGCACCCCTCCAATGTGCTCAGAACGCTCACAGCAGCCCTCGGGAAAGCCGATTTTACAAGAAAGTGTTGGCTAGCTCGTGCTACTCACTGAATTCCACACAGAAAGTAAGAATCCAAACGGTGTAAGCGTGTCGGCTGCTGACCCTCATGGTGGTGTGGCAGCCTGGGAGCTGTGCTCGCTGCCACCGCACAGCTTCCCGAGAGGTGCTGCGAATCGCTAGCCCGGGGAAAAATCCAAATTCGAAATCTGCAGTGTCACTTTTGCACCATCATAAAGTCAAAAAATCCTAAGCTGAACAACTGTGAAGTCAGGGATCTTCTGTACAGTTGTGTTAGGGAAGGTCAAATGCTAGGGACCTTAGTGGTATGGGGTGGGTGGTGGAGTTTCACAGTAGAAAGTTCTACAGTGGAGAACCTCCAGGACCAGAGCATCAAGGGCCTCACAGGCCATGCCAAGAAGACTGGTTGTTCCTCTGTAAGCAACGAGAAGCCACTCAAGACTTACGGAGGCAGCAGAGTTCCGGGCAGACGTGACAGCCGAGGGCCACGATGAAGAGGGGCAGGTAGAGCCAGGGACACCAGGAGGGGAGAGCCTACCATTCCAGAGAAAACATGACAAAGGCCTGGACCAGGGCGATGGTGAAATGGAATGGGATATTTATGAAGCAGAACTGGAAAGTCACGGATATTAAATAAAGGAGGGAGGGAAAACTGAAGATAGTCTTAATCACAAGTAGCATAAAACTCGTTGAATTAAGCTGGGAGCGCCTGGGTGGCTCAGGCAGTTAAGCATGATCTCGCAGTTTCTACGTTTGAGCCCCGAGTGGGCTCTGTGCTGACAGAGTGAGCCTGCTCGGATTCTCTCTCTCTCTCTGCCCCTCCCCTGCTCATGCTCACTCACTCACTCTTTCTCCCTCTCTCTCCCTCCCTTCCTCAAAATAAATTTAAAACAAAACAAAACAAACCTTGTTGACTTAAGCTGAATTGATATTTACAGACATCAGGATAACAGGTAGGAAACCAGTTTTGATTTCAAACCCAGTTAAGGAAAAAGTATAGAGAAGGTTAAGGTGGGGGGTGGGGGGTGGTTAGATTCAGAGAAACACAACCTCCAAGATGAGCTCCCGCTATCAGGTTCCTTACCCAGCAACCCAGGCTAACGGCCCCGCCTCATGGCATCGGCAACAAACAGGAGAGTGCACATGTCCCCAGTTCAGACGAGACTGCCAGTAAGCAGCAGCGCACTGGGAGCTGCCGGTGCAATCACCGAGCTGGGCTGAGTGGAAGTGTGGCAGTTCAAGTTACCTGGAGACAGCCCCGCCCGTGACCTCTCGAAGGAGGCGGCAATGGTGAGGAACGAACCCCAGGAGTTTGTCGAACATGATCTGAAGGCCGTTCGGGTCAGACTCAACAGTCTGCTCCACAATCACCTATCAAAAGGAGCATCATTTTTAAAAAAGCACCTAAAAGAGCAGTATGAGCTATATACCACAGAGAAAAGAATAGAGGAAACCTTAAAAACACAATTCCTGATGCCCGCCCTCTTCCCCCACAACTGACATGCTTTCCAAACAGAAGGTAAATACCAGCCGCACCAAACACCAGCTCCTCAGATCAGGGGACAGAGGTGTGACCTTGAGGGAGACAAAGGCTGGGTGACTGAGACTGGCCTGAAGCCGAAACACCGCACACACTCATCTACTTCCCGTGTGAGCCTGAAAGCAAATACCGCGTCCCCTGACAGCAGCTCTGTCCCATCTTGACCCTGCTGTCTCCCACCAGTTAGGGAAAGGGTTGAGACAGAGAATGATGAAAGAAAACACATCTTATTTTACTTTATTATTTTATGTTTTGTGGGGAGGTTGAGAGTCAAGAGATGGAGACACTTAAAATACAAACGTGGCCATAGTCTATTTCATAGGCCACTGAAACTTAAAATATTTTAATATAGCACATTAGATTCAGTTCAATGGAAATGGCATAAATTAGTAACTAAAGTATTTTCACCTACTGAAAAAATGCAACGCAGGTAATCGGTCTTTTTCATCCCCATAGAAACAGCGATGAAATACAACAGGAACTGACAGTCCCGTGTTTCAGTAATCCTAACGACGCTAAGAGGGTTACTGAGATTAATCCTAAAGTCTCACTTTAGCCAACAGGAGTCACCGTCCCATTTTAAAAATGGAAGACGTTCATCCTGAAGTCACGGCGTGGAGAAGCTTTGTCCTTACTGGGGGCAGGAAGAACGCTCACACGGACTGGTAACTGCGAGACAGTCTTCAACTGGCTTTGTGACTGCTCTTGGTTTGAACCAGACGGAACTTGCCATTTCCTAAGTCAGAAATGGTTGGGTGCTGGTGACCCCATATGAAAACGGCTTATATTCTGGCCCCAAAGGCAGGACATACTGCCGCCTGTAACTTCACTCCACCTGACAGCTGAAGGCTAGTGGGTAACCAAGTTCCGGACTTAGTACTCCACTGTTAACCTGCCCATAAAAGCCCTTCATCCCTGAGCGTTCCCTCCTCCCCACCTCCCTGGCCTGGCAAGCTCCCCCACTGTTTTCCACACTTGGGCCCAATCTACTCCGTGAAGACACTGCCCTCACGGACTTTCCAGGCTCAGCGGGCTGTCCGTCCTCGGCCACCAGGTGTGAGGACTGGCCATCAGCCTACATGTCCTACTCCTCCACCCTAGCGGTGCCAAAGTGCTTTTTCACAACTTCACTGACGTACAACTTACACATCTTAAAACTGACCCAAAAATGTTCTGATCTGTCCCTCCTTCCTAGGCGAGACCCTCACCCCTGCGGTGTTAAGATGACCCCGGGCCAAGCCATCACTAGAGCGCACTGGAGAGCATGCTCGACGCCTGGCAGGCTGACTGTGCCCAGCGGGACCAGCCTTCCTAACGACTGACGGCACAGTGACTGCGGGAATCTGTACGGAAGAGCTGACCCATCCCTCACACCCAGGGAAGAATCCAAGTCAGGGTAGACTCTCTAGCAGTGTTTGAAGGAGGAAACAAGTGCACACACCTCATCCACGTATGGTTTCACTAGAACTTGACCCACTAACGCCTCAGCATCCCGTGTCTTGTCAATGGTGGCGTAGGTCCGCAAGCAGTGCCGTACCATATCAACATTGGAAGTCCGGAGCCCTTCTAACAACAGGTGTTCCAGTGACTGCTGTAACATGGCTGTAATTCTGGCTATCCGCTGCAAGAGAAGACAGCTGTAGAGAAAGTTCCAGCTAGAACAATTTATAAGAACTCAAATATATATATACATATATATACACATACATAGGATATACGTAAGATTAAAATAACATTTTCTGGAGAGTTAACAGTGAAATATCTTCTCCTCAGGATTTATTTACAAGTAAATCTTTGCTTCATTGAAGAAATGACAAAAAGTTATTTTCCTCTTAAGCTACAGAGTAAAGCTACAAACATGTTTAAACCCAGACAAGGGCTTTGGATAAATTAATTCTGACTACATCATATAATGTGTCAAGTTACATGAAATTCAGAATTAATTTTACAAGTATAATTTGGAGAATATGCTGGTCTTTATGCTAAATCTACCTACTGTGACATGAAAAAAGGGCAGGGTCCCCAGAAACAAAAACTGGAAGAAAAAATTCAGAGCTGGCTTAAAAATCCTGTAAAGCAACAATTATCAGGGACAATACGAGATTAAACTAAAATCGTTTGGCAAATTCCCAAGGAGAAACTGTGAAAATCTAAACCAACACTTACTGGTCTTACTTTGTCCAAAAGAGGCATGCCTTTGCTCTGAACAGCATGGAACTGTAACTGGTTAAACTCTGTGGCCACTCGCTCCAAAATCTGTCCAGTCAGAAGTGGGCTAGTAGAGACAAGTATAGACGTTTAATTCTCAGAGTTCTTGAACTTCCAAGAGACTATATCACCCAATTAGCAACAGTCAGGCTTTAGCACCCACTGTGGGGTAACTTTCTTCAGAGCGTTTGCCCACAGACCCCTTGTCACAAGGTGAAAGCAAACGTACCTTTTGTGCCATCGATTTTCACTACACGCCATAAGCACGGCATGTTCTAGGTGTGTGTGTGCGGGGGGGGGGGGTTACGTATAAGCCACTGACGCTGCCTGGCCCCAGCCACGGGGCCCCCACACGCAGCAGGAGCTGGACCAGGTCAGTGTGGGCATAACTATGTGTTTCCAGCATGTTCCTCAGGCTCTCCCATTCATGAGGTCTGCATCCTGAACCCCTGCTCTCTCTCACCCTTTCCCATCATTCATACCTGAATCCTCTTCTCGATATGCCTCACTCTCCCTCCTCCCCAAACACCTCTAATATGTCTAAGACACCAATACTGTGGTCTCTTCAATAAAAGAAAACTGGTCCTCTAGCAGCAATAAATGAAATAGCTCAGAGGAGCTTACTTTACATTTATGTTTACCAAAGGGCATAAAGAGCATTCCACACGCTCTAGGTCCCGCTGAGAAAACATTCATTTGTATCCACGACCACGTGCAATAAATGCACCCGTCTCTCCCCAAACACATTAGAAAGCAGCGACACCACTCAAGAGGAAGTTCGACTGGTAGAAGAAGAAAACTATAAAGGCACCGAAGCACCTGCTGGCTTTCCCAAGGCGCCCGCCCCTGCTGATGCACAGGCAGGTAGTGAGGGAAAAGCCCCGCACCGTCGGGAAACACCACACACCACACAGGTGCTGGCAGCGCCCCAACCAGCGTAGACGGGAGGTGCCCAGCATGAGCAGCCCCGCAGCTTACTCTCTCACTTGAATAGCCCGGCGTGGGTTTCTTATGTATCAGTTAGCTCCACGCTTCCTGGCCTAGGAAGCAAGCTATAGCTACTATTCACCGATGGAGGCCGTGGGTCTCCTTTGTCTACAGCTCAAAGCTGCTGTTCCAAAGGGAAGGAGAAAACCCCTCAAAGGTGATTCCGAGCAAGAAAGAGCATCACGTCTGTTACACTAAAGACAGAGCCGCCAAGGAACAGAATGATAGAAACAGAAACCACTGAGGCATTTCTATCAAAGGAAACACAGCAGGAACAGGCAAATACAGAAAGAAAACTGGAAGGAAGGCGGGCATCAGAGAGGCCGATGAGGATGCGACCAGAGGGGCCATGAGCACAGCTGGGGGGACAGAAAAGCAGAGCACATGAAGACAAACAAGGTCCCCCAGACTGATGGGAATGGACGCTCTCAGGGTCTGACTTGTGCAGAGGAAGGGGGCGGACGCACAGGGCAGTGGGCTGAAGCAGCACTCGCCCGTAGTGAGCACTCACTGTCCCATCTCGATTAGGAACTAGGAGATAGGGACCTAGGACCCAAGGATCCCCCTGGGACGGCTCCCTTCTTTATTACGTAAGAAGAGGTGTGGCGCGTGGCGTGTGGGGTCTCTAAGGACCTTTCCAAATCTAAAGCATGAGCTCCTAAAATTACAAAATCCAACATGCCTTTTTGGTGGGACAAAGCCTTGGATCTCTATGTATATTCGTTTTGGCTTCGGGTGGTTTTGCCACGATGATCCAGCGTTACTCGTGGGAAATCATTACAGCTATCAATGTGATTTCAAAAACAGCTCCTGTTAAGCCCAGATTTCATAAGGACAAGGGCCTGTGTGTGCTAGGTGTGGCTGAGAGTCTCCCGGGGGCTGGTACAGCCCTGCGAGTGGAGTCACGGTGAGCCTTATGCTCCGAGGGACACGGCCCCGAAGGACCCGGATGCAAGACACGCCCACGCTCCTCTCATGGCTCTACGGCGGGTCCCACCAGTGCCTACGCGCTCCAACAACTCACTTCCTGAGTCCCACATCTACCCGGCTGGCTGAAAATCCACACTGAGAAGGCACTAAGTCATAGTATAATGGAGAGAGCTGTCATCTTTTTTCTTGTTTCATAAGCTCTTTCTTTCTTGTTCATGAAGTTCAACTAAATGTGTCCTACTCTGCTTCCACTAATGATATGCAAGTGCAAAACACACCGATGCTTGACACTCCAGGCGTGTCTAGAGAAAATCGGAGAAAGATGAACGCTATACCTTGAAGATTCACAAAGATTTTGCTAGCTCTTAGGGAAGGTGATTCCAAACATAAGAACCTTCCACTGGGGGCACACGGCCTCTGATCCCACAGGGTTTAAGATGACATATTATAAACTTGACCATTTCAGGCACTCCCTTCTCCTGGAGCTACATTCAGAAACGCTAAGCTACAGACGTGGATTTTCTTCTTACTCAGAAATGCATTCTAACTAAAACCAAACCAAACCAAACCAAACCAAGATTTAAATTGGATGTGAAGTACTAATGTGTACACAATTTAGTAACAAAATACTTACCTGCTTGCTTCTAGTGCAGATGTTTCTTTAGAACCTTGAGAATTTAAGATTTTTTCAATTTTTTCAACTGATCGAATAACTTGTATAAGCCTCAACACACACATCTATAAAGATAAAAATTAAGTGAACAAAAAAGTTATTATAATGTTTAATCTTAATCATCTTGTTTCCCATGCTGAGCACAGGAAAATATAAAACCAAAACTCAACTCTGAATACATACAGAGTTGTACATTCTGAATATCTGCACACCACACTGAATTCCCAAGAACGCAAATCTTAATTTTTGCTTTCTGGAACAAGCATATTTCAATATTCTATTGCAAATTAATAGTAAAAAAACCAACGAACCAACCAACCAACCCTAGGCCTTTGCTTTCTCATATTCTGTACTCTTGTTTCTTCTTTTTCTCATCCTGAACCTATGGGCAGTCCATTTTTTTCTTATGGCCCTTTCTTCACCTCTTCAGTTTCTGACCATGTTTATCCTTTCGGTTTACATGTGTGTGATACACCTATTTGCCCAAGTGTCAATTCACTAAGACGTTTTACGCTACAGATATAACCAAGAGGTTGAGGGAAATTATAGAAACTCTCATCCTTAAGAGAACAAAAAACCCAAAGTTATCCATTAAACAAACAGTACCTGGGAAGCCCTCCCTGGAAGCTAGACGTTCTTCCAGACAATGGGGACAGGAGGACTAAAACAAGAACAAGGCCTGCTCTCATGAAGCTTATAGTCTCCTCCAGAAACACTCCACATGAATTCTTTGGACAAAAGCTGGGAGGCGACGTAAAGTAGAAATAGAAAGTCTCTAAAATAGGCTTCTCCCCCTTGAGATTAAAAAAAAAATGACAATAAGGGGGCACCTGGGTGGCTCAGTGGGTGAAGCATCTGACTTGGACTCAGGTCATGATCCAGGGTTCATGAGCTTGAGCCCCACATCGGGTGAACATGAGCCCCACTTCTGGTAAGCCCCACTTCCCTCTCTCTCCCCAATGCCCTCTCTCTGCCCCTCACTTGCTCCCTCTCTCTCTCTCCAAAAAAATTTTTTTAAATATGGTAATAAATACATGTACAAAACACTGGATAGAGTCAGAAGTCTGGAATCCCAGCTCCAACTCTGCCCTGACATCGTTGTGGTCACGAACCAATCAGGGATGTGCTGAACAGGTGCTGAGGTTGAGGGGGTGCCCCTGCCGTGAGGAGGGCCAGCTGACATACGGAAATGCTGACTTGCTACGCTGCACACGTGACACTAATGTAACCCTGTGTGTTCACTAACTGGGATTCAAAAGATAGTAATAAAGTAAGAGCTAAACCCAGAGCATAGAGAAAAAGATCAGAAAATAAAATTAAAATACAGGACGACTAACAGTAAAGGTGAGCTGTATTTAAAGAAGGGAATCAAAAAAGGAATAAACGTGGCAGAATCAGAGAGCAACACACCGCTTTCTCTAAAACAACCGGCCTACAGTAGAACACGGAGTCTGCTTCAGAAAGCTCCCTTCCACCCTAGTCCCCAAAGTGGGGGTATTTCTCCAAAGGGGTGGCAAAAATGTACATGGCTAGTAAACACAAGTGCTTCACTGACATCAGTGACTCTTATTTCTTGTTCTGGAAAAAGTGAGGGATCCTGCGACCATGTGGGCACCTCTGAAATTCTGTCTCATTATTTCCAGTAGAAAATGTGACATTACAATGCGTAATACACACACGCACAGGAGCTTTGAAAACAAAGCTGCGTGATACTGACAAGCACGAGGAGACGTGAGGAGAGGGCTCTGACCGGCACATGGCGTAGGAAATCCTGAGGGATACCTTTTTCTTCCTGATGTCCTCTTGCTTACACATCCGTTCATCTACTGCCCGGATTCCTTCATTGACAGATGACCTGAGGCTCTTTAAAAAAGAATAAACAAAATACTGTAGAAATTGTTCTGTAACATCCTCGAGTTTATAATTTCATAGAACTTAATACTATGCAGACCAGGACTATGCAGATAGTGACAACAACACAAACTATCAGACACAGTTGCTGTTGAGGGTGCTCATGATTTGGGGGCAAAGTGACATAAAGCCAGGGTTGCACTGGATTAACGGCCAGAAGAACAGCAGTACACATACAATGAATGCCATGGGTGGTCAGAGTAGAGAACGGGTAACCTGAAGCAAAGTACAGAAGAATCTGGAAAAAGGGTGGGACTCAAATCTGGCTCAAAACTGGGCATGCTGCCGCGGCAGAGAGGGATCTTCAGGAGACAAGCGTGGGACAGTGTGAGCGTGGACACACTCGGGGCCAGCCAGGCGTGCACTCAGGTGTGCTGTGGGCTTCGTTTTGGAGAGAAGGAGAAATAAGGGAGGAGTCAACTCAGGAGGATTTCACTCAGATTCCACACGTTTCGGAGAACCCAGAGAATATGGAAGCACCGAGGGAGTACATGAAATGTTGTTCTGGAAATACCAGGAATCAAGGAGGAAGAACAGAATGGCCAGAGAAGGGAGAGCTCCCAGGTGGAGACACAGGTCCAGAAGACAGGAAGTAGAGCCAAAACAATGGCTAACGGAAACAACTCGAATAAACTGGACAAATCACAAGAACTTTACAGAAAGGTAAATTAATTCACTCAAAAAACATTGTAAGATATGTACTAGATGACAGCGTGCAAGGATACAATAATGAAGACAGAAATGGTCTTATCCCTGAAAGATCTTAGAATCTCTCAGAATCTGGTCTTTGAGTCGGGACCAGAAAGGAAGGTCAGGTCTGTGGCTCATTAGGACAAAAGCAGCTATAAAGATGGCTGTGGAAAAGGGAGGGGACACGGCGCTGGAAGGGGCGAGGCTGGAAGGGGTGAGGCAGGACGGGAGCCTTCGAGCTCGAGAGCAGCAGTCAGCAGAGCAAATCCACCTCTGGGGAGAGGGTTTTCAGAGAAGAGTGGAAGCCAAAGGAAGGCCGGGCTGGGGGGACACCGCGGCTACAGGGCTGGGGAGGAAGAGCACAGCAAGGAGGCGGCAGGAGAGACACCCCGGAGCAGGTGTGAGATCCAACAGTGGACCGCAAAAATCGCTCTTCCATTCGAGGGGAAAGCACCGCAATAAGACTTGTAACATTCAAACAAGACCAGAACAAGGAAAAGTATTCCCTAGCTCAAGGCACAGCTCAAGATTTCCCCCTTCTAGGAGTTCTTTCCCACCTCCCTCGGGCTTCTCAGCACTGACATCTCTGGCACACCGCGTCTTTTCCGGCTCTAACTATGCACCGTGCCTTCCCTTAGATCATCTTCTACTTCTAGTATCTCCGTCGGTCCCAGGCACCATCTTAGGAGCTGGGGCACAAGGCCACTCGACCTAGTGGTGACACACCCAGGAAAGGACAGTGCAGAGCACCAGGCTCATGACTGTGCATCCGAATGGGGTAGGGGAGTGGTCAGGGCCTCTGACACAGACTGGGGGGTTGGGGAGGACAGGACAGCAGTTTTTCGTTGGCAGTGGTACCCTAAGTCCCCCTCCGCTGCTCGCCACGTGGAGTCCCATCCCCAGCGGCTTCGAGTGGGGAGTCCTGTATTACATTTACACCATCCTTCAGTTACATGAGGGATCACACAGCTTTCGTGGACCAGTCTAGGAACATAACTGCATGTTCACTACTGTCGGGGGCGGGGGAGGGACACGGGACTTACAAAATTACAAACTGTCCAAAGAAGCCATTCAGAAGCTGGAAACCACTTACATATGAGTGAGGTGGCCTTTAGTTGAATTTGGAAACATTCTAACTCTCCCCTGACAGGTTAAGGTTGCCTACTCTGAGAATCTGTTTCTTCAGATTGACCGTATTCTCTAGGTCCTATTACCACATGCAAAAATAGAACATCAGGTACGGCTTTCCTGAAGGCAAACAGGATAATCATGAAGCCATCAGAAAGTGACCACCGCACCACGAACCTAACAGATGAAAGGAATTCTCCTTGGAGAAGGCACACGAGGACTACATGCTTCCCGGCAGATTGTTTCTTATCAGCTGGGGACTTACCAGAACTTCTTCTCGTAACTGTCCCAAAGGCACGGACAGCTGATTGAGGGCTTTGTCCATGCCAACCTAAGGGCAAAATCACATTGGCACAAACATATCATGATCAGGAGTGACAGTGAAGTATCTTTTAATGACCAAAGCAGTACTAGACTTAAGTTATTTTTCTGGTGAGACCATATTTTGCTGAGTAACTAGTTAAATAACAGAAATGTTACTGTGCCACTAATATTGCTCATAGATTATGAAAAATCTGTTGGTGTACATGAAACCATACAAATAAGGGAAGTCCTAATAAATGAAACCTTCCCTATGAACAATCTGCCGTTAGATGACATTTTAAATGAACATAAGCATTTTAATGGAAGGTGAACAGATGTCTCTAATTTATGATAGCCAGCCAGCTGATGTGCAAGTCCAATGGGCTATGTCTCTCCTAAACATCATTATAACCCTTGGGAAAAATCCAAATTAAACAGAGCAGAGATAAAATTTTCCGGGTTTCTAATCCTACTGGAACATTTATGTTGAGGGTATATTTCCCAAAAGCAAATACGCCTCATTAATTTTAATGCTTCTTGAAATTCCCATGGAGCTGCTGACTTTCTGTAGATTTAAAACAAAATGAAATAAGAACAAGGAGACTTTTCTGCAAATATTACAACCCAAGCATTTCTGAACAGCTTTCACAAACACCTGCTCTGCTCATTACACATCATTCTTGTGTGTTTATAAAACCAAGCTCTCTAAATATCAGTACTGACCTAGGTCCCCTCAACCCAGCTCTGGCTAACACACACACACCTGAAAGAAAATCCAACATTTCCCCCAGAACAGTTGATATTTGCTCTTGCAAATGAGCCTCCACCAAGGAAGACTTCAGGGTGATCACATAGCAACTAACGAAAACAGCCACTCAGAGATTCGTATTCTTTGCTTTTTACTTATTTACTAACGATTTCAGAAAGTCATCAAGTGAGAGCGGCCTTAAATGAATAAAAACTAAAACCAAACAAATGCACGCCAAAAACTTGAGTTATCTGACTAATGAGATTAGTCGCGGGGGGGGGGGGGGGGGAAAATCAACTGAAATATTTCTTTTGGAAATCTACACTCCACTCTGAAGAGCAGACGTGAGTGAGAGGGCCGGGCGGACGTCGGGCTCACCAGGTTTGTGGAAAGGTTGACAAAGTCCGCGTAGTCCTTGTTGATGAGCTCCACCATGGCGGTCTTCAGGAGCCGGTAGTAGAGCTCGAGGTCGCCCCTCAGTTCCTCCAGCTGCACGCGCTTCCTGCAGTCCGACACAAAGTGGTCCACATCGAAATCTTCCTGAAGACCAAACCACGAAGGGAAAATGATTGCAAGGGTAGCACACCTTAGATATAAAAGTAAAATCAGAGACAGAGAGAAGCGCCATTCTACTCATTTAAGGGGCTCTGTGGCTATAGGGGAAGTGCCCGAGTCCCCACACTGACATCACAGGGGTGCCGGAAAGGGGGGACTCAGCCCAGAGCATTCTTTCCTGCTGCCTCAGGTCTACCAGGGATTTTATTGATTTTTAAAAATAATTTCACAGAGGCTCTTCTCAAAACAGAAATAGCTTTTGCTTCTTTGCTTTAAAAGTTAACAAATGGGGGTGCCTGGGTGGCTCAGTCAGTTAAGCATCGACTTCGGCTCAGGTCATGATCTCTCAGTCTGTGAGTTCAAGCCCCGCATCGGGCTCTGTGCTGACAGCTCAGAGCCTGAAGCTTGCTTCGGATTCTGTGTCTCCCTCTTTCTCTGCTACTCCCCTGTTCACGCTCTGTCTCTCTCTCTCAAAATAAATAAACATCAAAAAAATAAAATAAAAAAAATAAAACAAATGGTCAACGTCAAACTTTCAACCAGTAAAAAACAATGATATTAAAGAGAGTAAAAACTTACTCGCTCTCTGAAGCTCTACAGATAAGCACTATTCATATCCTCCCCGCCCCCCACTATTTAACACTGTGATTCACATCCTTCCAGACTTGTTGTATTTTGGTCTTTTTCTTTAAAATGTAAGTTACTTTTTCAAAACTTGAGATATGATGGACACATAATTTTTCAGGTGTACAAGACAATGATTTCCTAGTTTCATTTATTGTGAAATGATTACCATAAGACTAGTTAACATCCATCACTGTATACACACATTTTTTTTCTTGTGATAAGAATGCTTAAGATTTACTCTTAGCCACCTTCAAATATACCATATGGTATTTACTAGATGTACGTGCTGTACATCACATCCGCAGAACTCATCTTATTAACTGGAAGTTTGTACCATTTGACCTTTGCCCATTCCTGCCACACCTCCACCAATCTGTGTTCCATGACTTCATTTTGTTTTTGCTTTACAGATTCCACATCTAAGGGAGATGATACGGTATGTGCCTTTCTCTGATTTCACATAATATCCTCAATGTCCATCCAGGTTGTTGCAAATGGCCAGACTTCCTTCTTTTTATGGCTAAATACTAGTCTACTGTATATACACATTTTCTTTATCCATTCGCTCACTGATGGACACTTAAATTATTTCCAAGTCTTGGCTGTTGTAAATACTGTAATAAACATGAAGGACCTGTGAGTGTAAGCCTGGCTGGCCACTGGAGCCACGTGATCTAGAGGTATCCCGTAGCTGCCAACTGCAAAACGTGGGGCATCAGATGGGCATTCAAGCTCCTCTCCTGCAAGTACCAGCGAGCAGGGGTGAGGCACAGGGACAGCCCAAAGGAACACCTGCCAGTTCCATCATTGAGGTACAAAGTGGGTCCCCCAGATGAGGGTTAAATGAGATGCCATTTGCTCTAAGATAAGCAAATGGGCATGTTTTACAGAAAGTCGGAATCCTTCTCAATGGGCTGCTTCTATGTGGAGCCCTGGGGCTGGGGGACTCAGCACACGTGACCCCTCTAAGAACTGTTTCTTAGTTCCCTATAGTCTTGTGGGTCTCATGAATGCAAGCCTTGTTGGCTTTCCAAGCTAGATGTTTGGGGGGGCTTGTCTCTCAAGTGCAGGTCTTAAAAGTTGGGGTGCTGAATGTGGGGTCCAAACCCTTTGCTCGAGGAGAAGCCTGGGGTTGTGAGTTCCCTCCCAACAGAGGGTCACTGTGCCAGGCGTGGGATTTATGGCAAGACTGCATCTCACTTCAGAGTAGATTGCTTCCCTATTCACCTAACGTGTGGGAGTCACTCAGCTAGCTTTGGGTATTTTTTGGAGGAAATTGTTCCCAAGGTAGCTGTGGGTTCGGTGTATCCGTGAGAGGAAAGGTGTTCAAGATCCTCCTACACTGCCATCTTGAACTGAAACCCCAGGCCTTCTTTATGTGCATGTGCGTGCACACACATGGCAGCTTAATATTCATGTTCTTCTAAGCTGCTATTTCCCATTTAAAAATGTAACTTCAATGTCTTTTGGTAAAACATGTACATTTGTATTAACATTTTATATGGATGTTGAGTGTTCCATTGAACAGATGTTCAGACTCTTTCACAATTGATTTCCAAGTACTGGTCTCACATGTTAGTTATACTCTGTGTCCCCTTTATTACATTTTGATGCCCCCGGCATAAATGGTAAGAACCACACGCACCATTCCTTAAGGATCTAATAACCAGAACTTGTTTAAACTGGCTTTCTTCACCAGCCAAACACCTACCCTGATAGTGTCAGAGAAGAGGAATTCATACCAAACCATAATTTCACAGCCATCTACTGAAAACCTACCTGCTTCTTAAACTGGGGCTAGAAGGAGCCTGGACTTTGCTTCTGGAGACTGCCTCAGACAACACCTGATGCTCACAGCCATGAAGCACATCAGAGAAGGAGCACAGGGGCAGGACTCTGCTCAGAATCCCGGCCATGCTCCTAACCAGCTCGCTGTCTGCCTTCAGGTACGTCACTTTTCCTGCCTCATCACATATTCTCTCAAGTTCTGAACTTGGCGATGGCATTCTAAATCATACAACTCAGCCCTACTGAACAAATGCTACTAGGTAATATCAGTACTCAACCTGCCATTTAGGTATCTGTGCTCGGATAAACACTTCCCAGTAACCAGTGAACACTGGACTAGGCACCTTTTGCTGTGAGGACAAGCCCAAACTCCCAGCGGCATCTAGCAACAGACACATTTCACTTACCAGAAATGGTTTTACTCTATAGTGTAAATCTGCTAAACGTTTAAAAAGAAAGGCTTTACAACCCATTGACTTTATGGTCAATTGATTTTTCAAAGGATGCCAAGACCAACGAATGGGGGAAAAACAGTCTTTTCAAGTGCCCACTGCTGAAACAAGTAAGTATCTACACACAAAAGAGTGAATTTGGAACACCAACCTCACACATGCACAAATATGTAACTCAAAGAGGATCAAAAGCTTATAAATAAAAGGGCAAAGACTATAACACTCTAAAAGAACACATAGGTGAAAATCTGCAGGACTCTGGATTAGGTAATGCTTTCTTAGATGTGACACAAAAAGCATAAAAAAATAATAGGTAAACTGAACTTGATCAAAAGAAAAACGTGTGTGTCAAAAGTTACTACTGAGAAAGTGAAAAAGACAACCCACAGAATGGGAGAAAACATCTGCAAACTGTCCATCTGACAAGGATCTAATAACCAGAATACGCAAAAACACTTACAGCTCAATAATAAAAAGACAAATAACCGAATTTAAAAACAAGCAAATGACTCTGAATAGACATTTCTCCAAAGAAGATACACAGATGGTCGATGGCACAGATGTTCAACACCATTAGTCATCAGGGAAATGCAAATCAAAGCCACCCTGAGGTACCACTTCAAACCCACCAGGATCCTATAAAATAATAAGAAGAAAAAACCCAGAAGACAAGTGTTTGGCAAGAAGGCAGAGAAACTGGAAACTTCTGTGTTGTGGTGAGAATGTAAAATGGTGCAGCTCGTGTGGAAGGCAGTTGGGCAGTTCCTCAAAACGTTAAACAGACAACTAGCCAGGGATTCTGCATCTGGGCGTGCACCTGCCAGGACTGACGACAGGTGCTCACATGAGGAAAGTGTTCGCAGTGGGTTATTCGTAACAGCCGAAAAGTAGAAACAACCCAAATGTCCACCCACTGATGAGGATACGTAAAATGTGGCGGAGCCTATCGTGCAGCCAAAATAGGGGAATAAAGTGCTGTCATGTGTGCGACATGGATCAACCCTGAAAACATTCTACTTTAAGGTTAAAGGAAGCCAGATACAAAAGGCTGCATGTCATATGAGTCCATTCATATGAGATGGTCTAGAACAGGCAAATCCATAAAAACAGAAAGTAGACTAGTGGTTGCCAAGGAAAGGGGGAAGCAGAGAGTCAGAACTGACAGGTTCCTTTTTCAGGGGATAGACATGTTACAGAATTAGACAGTGGTGATGGATGCATGGCAAAGTAAATGTACTAAAACCAGTGAAGAATACAGTTTAAAATGGTAAATTTTATGCCACGTCAATTACATCTCAATGAGAAATGAAACATCTTAAGCATCAACAAGTAGAATGTGCAAATACATTAAAAAAATCTTAAGTAACACTAATTAAAAGAAAGCTGGAGTCACTGCATGAATTTCAGCTAAGACAGACTGCAGAGCAAGGAAAATGACTAGGCATGAAGAGGATACATGATAAATGATAAAGAGATCAATTCACCAAGACTGGAGAAGTGCCTAACCAACAAGGTGAGGCAGAAACTACCGGGACTGCAGGGAGAAATAAACAAATTCATTATTAGAGCTGGTGCCTTCAACACTTCTCCATCAGCGACGCACACATCCAGCAACAGGGCGACAAGGTGGTTCACAGTTCACTCAGCGTCACCACCAGTCAACTCAGAGTGGACATCCATAGACAACTTCATCCAATAACAGTAGAAAACACATCCTTCTCAAGCTCTATATGGAAGATCTGCCAAAGCAGAATAATTCTAGGCCATAAAACACAACTTAACAAATGTAAAAAAAACAAAGTTTATACAAAGTATGCTCTCAGGCCAGAATGGACTTAAAAAGCAGTAACAGAAAGATAGATGGAGAAGTCCAAAATACACAGAGGTTAAACAGCACACCTCTAAATAACGCAAGAGACACAGAAGACAAAGGAATTGAAAGCTATTGTGAAGTGAACATTAAATACAACAAGGCAAACTGTGCAGGGTGCTGCTTAAAGGGAAAATATAGTATTGTATGCAAATATCAGAAAAGAAAAAGGATCTAAAATCAATAATCTAAGCTTCCATTTTAGGCAACAAGAAAATGAAAAAAAAATCTAAAGTAAGCAGGAAAAAATAATAAAAATTAGAGCAGAAATCATTTTATTTAAACCAGAAAAAATTTTTTTAAAAAATCAATAAACCAAAATCTGGTTCTTTGAAAACATCAATAAAATAAATTAAACTTTAATTGGCTAACAAAGAAAACAACACAGAAGACATAAATTACTAATATCAGATAAATCACTGGTAAATTCAACCAGGTGTTTCAGGAAGAAATAACACAATTCTAGGATATTGTACAATGTTCTAGCATCTCTTCCAGAAAGTAAAACTAGAGGAGCACTTCCTACCTCGTGCTGGGAGACCGCCAATACCCTAACACTGAAACAAATAATGCAAACTAATATGTCTCATGAACATACTAAACAAATGTAAAAATCTTCAACAAAAATTAGCAAAGAAAAGCAAATAGTGTCTAAAAAATCATATACCACAATCACGTAGGATTTATTCCAGATATGTAAGTGTGGTTTGATATTGGAAAATCAGTGTGATTCATCACATCAACAGAAAAATCACATGGCCGTAACAACAGATGGAGAATAAACATTGGACAAAATCTGCATCCTTTCATGATAAACCCTCAAAAACTAGGAAGAGAAGGGGACTTCCTCAATCTGATAAAGAATTTCTACCAAAAAAAAAAAAAAAACAAAAAAAACCCCACAGCTGGGGCACTTGGGTGGCTCAGTCAGTTAAGCATCTGACTCTGGCTCAGGTCATGATCTTACAGTTCATGAGTTTATTAAGTCCCGTGTCGGGCCCTGTGCTGACAGCTCAGAGCCTGGAGCCTACTTCAGATTCTGTGTCTCCCTCTCTCTCTGCCCCTCCCTGCTTTCTCTCCACATTTGCCTGCCTCCCTCCCTCCTCCCAATCTCTCGCTCTCTCTAAAAAATGAATAAACATTTAAAAAATGTGTTAAATGACACACAGCTAACATAATATTAATACTGAGAAAAGAGAAGATCTGGAACAAGGCAAAGATATGAAATAAGGCAAGAAGAGGAAATAAAAGGTGCACCAATTGGGAAAGAATAAAACTTTGTTCACAGATGACATGAGTGCAGAAAATTCAAAGAATTCACACACACACACATGCACACGCACACACCATCCTGAACGAGCTGAGTGATTTACAGCAAGGTTGCAGGACACACAGTTAATATACAAAAGTCAAGTCGTTTCTTATATACCAGCAATGAACAAGTGGAATTTGAAATTAAAAACACACCATTTACACTAGCAGACAAAAAAAAAAATTAAATACTTAGATGCAAATCTAACAAAATATGCAAATGATCTCTATGAGGAAAAGTACAAAATTCTGATGAAAAGAAAGCAAAGAAGGTAAGATCTAAATGGAGAGATGGTCCATAATCTTGGACAGGAAGACTCAAATACTGTTAAGAGGTCTGTTCTTCCGAAATTGATCTACAGCTTCAATGCAATCCCAATTAAAATGCCGGGAAGTGATTTTGTGGAAATGAGAAAACTGATTCTAAAGTTTGTATAGAAAAGCAAAAGTCCCAGAATAGTCAACACAAAGCTGCAGTAAAGTCGCTGTATTTCGAAGTGCCAAAGCCTAAAAGCAATCTAAATTTCCTTCAAACGGTGAACAGAATTCATTGTGCCACATCCACACAATGGAGTATTATTCAGCAATAAAAAGAAATGAATTATTAAGCCACAAGACCTAGAAGAACCTTAAGTGCATACTGCTAAGGGAAAGACCTGGAAAGGGTAAATGCTAGGGGCACCTGGGTGCCTTAATCTTCTAAGCCTCTGACTCTTGGTCAGGTCACAATTTCACAATTCATGAGTTCGAGCCCCATGTTGGGTTCTGAGCTGACGTACAGAACTTGCTTGGGATTGTCTCTCTCTAAATATAAATAAATAAACTTTAAAAAAAGGCTAAATACTAATATGACTCCAACTATATGGCATTCTGAAGATGGTAAATTTTTAATAACATTTTTATTCTTTATTATTATTATTTTTAAAGTAATCTCTACACACAATGTGGGGCTGAAACTCACCACCCCAACTGGCCAGCCAGGTACCCTTGAAAAGGTAAAATTTTAAAGGGTAAAAAGATCTGTGGCTGCAGGGGTGAAGGGGGAGGGTGCAGAGAGAAAACAAATGAATAGGTGATGTGCAGGGGGGGCAGTGAAACTACTCTGTGAGATACTGTAATAGTAGATAAATAACATTATATATTTGTCAAAACCCACAGAACTGTGTAACAAAACAGTGAGCCCTAATGTCAACTATGGACTTCAGTTAGTACTGTATCAGTATTGGTTCATCAGTTGTAACAAATGTACCCCAACAATGTAAGACATTAACAATAGAAGAAATCACGAAAAATGAGAAGGAATATATGGGAACGCTGTGCTTTCTGCTCATTTTTTCTATAAAATTAAAATTGCTCTAAAAAACTCGCTTATTGGGGTGCCTGGATGGCTCAGTCATTTAAGTGTCCAACTCTTGATTTTGGCTGAGGTCAGGATCCCAGGGTGATATTGGGCTCTGTGCTGAGCAGGGAGCCTGCTTGAGACTCTCTCTCTCCCTCTGCCCATTCCTGCTTGCGCACACTTCGCTCTAAAAATAAACAATTATTTAAAAATTAAAAAAAAAACTCCTCTACTAATTAAAAAATATCTAAGTTACATGAACTCTCTTTTCCTGGAGTATTAGTTGCTTTTTGAAAATGAGTTACTTTAATCAAAAAGCATTTTAAAAGTGAATTTTTTCTTTTATTAAAATATATATGCTTCGTCCCACGTCTGAAGAGCTGGAAGGGGTCAAGACTTGTGCTCTCTAAGCCCTGAAATTAGAAGATAAATAGTTTCTCTTTATACTCTGGGGCATTTCCCACTTGAACTCAGGTAAGTACAAAGGCTCCAGAAGGCCAGAAGTTGTGAAATCACAAGGTGATGGAACCTCAGAGAGTAAATCAGCAGAACAGACCAGCTGCAGACAATTTAAGAACCATTACCCAGAAGGGCAGCAGTGACATCACTCAAAGTTAAAACTGAACAGAGTTTAAAAGGCTAGCTACTTTAGTAACTATTTGCATTCAGGGATGGCAAACAAAGACTAATACAAAATAACTAGGGAATTAAGCTATTACAACTTACCAAAGACCCAAATATTACCATCTTTAACGCGGTGACAATTTCACAGAACTTTGGAAAGACCCAAATTCTCTAAGCTGTAAGCAGTAACCCCCCTAAATACACGGAGTTATAAAGTCACGACCTACCATATCCACAACGGAACAGAGGCCGCCGGGTACCGCCATTCTGCATCTAGAATCACGGGAGGTACGCAGAGGGCACACAAAATGTCCGATCTCTGCCCTGAAACAGGGCCTGTTTCATTGAGACACAAATACAAAATAGCTAAGTGCTGCACACTAAATAAAATATGGGTCAAAGACCTCAGCAATTAGTGTGAGCCCATGTGTGTGACCAGGGGCCAACAGAGAGGGGTAAGACCCTTGTGTCCCCCATAAATACGACTTAACTGTCGACCCTGCAGCTCGGGCTCTGCTCTAAAACCTGGGGACAGAGCCAGGAGAGGGTCCTGCTCTTAAGGAACATTTATTCTAATGCCGAAATGAGGAAACCAAAATGTAAACAAATAAATGTGGTATTAATGAATCGTGATCAAAGTTAAAAAGAAAATGGGACACTTGTGAAGGTGAGTGATGAAAGGGAGGTACTTGAACTTGGAAGACCTGGAAACACATAGAACAAAGACATCAGAGTTGAGATCCAAATGACGTGGGGGAAGTGTGGGAAGAGTGTTCCTGCCAGAGGGAACAGCGCATATGCAAAACGGTCCCTGGAGCTCTTCCCGCACATCCGGGTCCTCATCTCTCTCACTGCAGCAGGTGACAGGCAGGTGACAGTCCGGGACTGGTGTCTCTCAGACACAACTTTATTTGGTTACTAAATTATTCAAGCCTGAGAAGGTAAAAGCATATGCTAATGAGTTCTTTCCACATATACACACACACATATATACAGACAGATCTACAGACAGATAATCTATAGACAGATCACCTTAAAAGTATCATGAAATAGTAACACTTAAATTCTAAGGAACATCTGTTCTAACATTTTGTTCTAACATTATTTTAATCAATTTTATACCTAACTCCTTTGTTCAATACATATACCTGTTTGACATGCTTCTGAAAAGGCAAAGAACACCTATATTCTGTAAATCTATTCACCCATCTAACAAATATTTGAGCACCTAATTATGCTCTGTTCCAGCTGATTTCCTTTTTATCTCTCCTTTTCCTCTCAATTTAACACTAATCATAATCTATGTTGGGTTTTAGTTTACTTTTTCAACTTAATTTCTTGAGCTATTTAGTGGAATTATCTAGTTCTAAAGTTCTCAATATTGGTCACACA
Organism: Suricata suricatta; assembly: GCF_006229205.1. NCBI lineage: Eukaryota > Metazoa > Chordata > Mammalia > Carnivora > Herpestidae > Suricata > Suricata suricatta. The sequence goes on along the minus strand of NC_043701.1, from coordinate 104,588,587 downwards.
TTAGAATCACTTGAAGAACTTAAAAATAATAATAATAATAATAATAATAATAATAATAATAAAGCCCAAGGAGCGCCTGGCTGGCTCAGTTAGGCAGCATGCAACGCTTGCTCTCAGGGTTGTGAGTTCCAGTCCCATGTTGGGTGTAAAGACAACCTAAAAATAAAATCTTAAAAAATAAAATTAAAAAATAAAAAGAGCCTAAGCCTCAGTTGGCAATTAATTTTAAGATATTTGATGCTAAATGCTATAAACTAGTTAAATAACAAAAAAATCTTCTTGCTCTCAAATTTTGAATATTACAATAATCAATAACTCGGTAGGCCAGAAGAGCAATAGTTTACTCAAATGATATATTTTATAAAAGTATTACAAAGAATGGGCTAGAAAATCAAAAGCAAGCAAGCACAAGAGTGTGGCATAAACATGGGGAAGCAAAAGAAAGCAAGAAAGTACTCGACCATGAAGCAAATGCTTTGTCTCTGAGATCAGAGGCTTAAAGAGAAGGATTAAGAAGGAAAAGAAAGATCTCAGTGCATTCCAGGGAAGAAAAGTCCAACACCCCTCCTGCTTATTCTTCTAACAGAGCACACACCTGGTTGATGCAATCACATCCTGATTGGTGCCAACCTTCCCAACTGTCCCACGAACACCAAACGCGGCTTTGTACAACCAGTGATGGACTGTGTGTATGCCAAGGGTGCCCCTGCAGAACTGCAGAACACACAGAGAGCAGCCGACCACGAGGACTGCTGTACAGGGAGTCAGTCAGCCCACGTTTGACACTGTGGCATCAGCTGACCCAGACCTTAAGGGAAGGATCTGGAAGATCCCTGGAGTTCCCATCACATACATTTCTAGCCACAGATAGAGCACTGAGCAGCTGCCTGATGATTACGTAGCCCCTCGGTTCTATTTCAAAAGACAGGGGTCCTGAGCCTTCCTTTACCCACTGTTTGTCTCCACTTCACACAGCAAGATGCTACCGCAGGAATCAACCTACTTCCCCAGGCTAAAAGCACTCACTTTCTGATGTTCTGAAACTGGTAGTTTGTATCATTTTAAATTTTGTCAGATCTTCTTATAAAACAGATGACTGCTCATGTTAAGAAAAAAAAAAGAATATCAAAAGCAAGGACAACGAAATACCACTTCTTTTGCAAGAACCTCTTCTTACCAAGTGCCAATCAAATCCAAAGTATTTCCTATCAGTAAACTTTTCTATGAAATGAAATGTAACCTAAGGTCTAGATATGGCTAATTCAAATTTTTCTGTGGCAGTCAGTCTCAAACTGATGTGGAAGAGAAAGGCATCAAACCAAGAACCTGCAAGGTGAGCGCTCACCTCCCGTGCAGGGAAGCGGCTCCCAGGAGCGGGAGTCCCTCGGCATCAGCCGCGGACCCGCTCTAGGGCTGCTGTCTGCACTTCGTGGCTTTCCCCCTTCCCTTCTCCAGATGCCGTCAACAAAGTCCACCGCAAGCAGGCCACCTTCTCCCTCTCGCCTCATCTACTGTGCCTAAGCTGCAGGCCGAGAGTGCAGATCGCCAGCCTTGTCAGAATTTCTTCTGAAATGTGACGCGGGCCTCGATCTCGTCCCTACTGGGGAAAGGCTGGCACTCCGGCTTTTGACTTTGCACCATCTTTTGGGCTGTTCTTAGAATTCTGATTGTCCCATTTCCCCAAGTTCCCAGCTGTGGCCTCTTGTAAGGAACACGTTATGGTATTATGTGCCGGGACTGAAGCAAGGGAGGGGGTCAGGAGATATGGCCCGTGACTTGCCCCCAAATAACTGCTGTGTGACTTTAGGTGACGTCAGGACACCTCAGGCCTCACTTTCCTCATCTTTAAACCAGAAAAAGTGACTACCATCTTTCTTTCAAGGAAGCACAAAATGTCAAGGGCTGGGAGAGGCTGCAGAGATGATGCAGATAAGCACCAGCCCATTAGACTGCGAAACTGGAGCCAGAGGCGAGTGATTAGCCCCAAGTCACAGACCTGTGGACAGCAGGGCTGAACGTGGGACCCACGTCTCCAGGTCACAGACACTCACCCAGCACAATACAAGAACATCTGAGCACCTGGTCATTGTTTCCTTTTCTATTTCCCCATTAGAATATACACTCCTTGAGAATAGGGACACCCTTGACTTACTTCCTGCTTCAGTATCCCCAATTCACCCAACAGAATAGGGGGGAGCCTCAGTGACTCACGCCTGCTAGTTCTCTCATGTCTGCAGATCCTACAGGATCCCAACCCCACTAGTTCTGTCATGTCTGCAGATCCTACAGGATCCCACCCCCACTGGTTCTGTCATGTCTGCAGATCCTATAGGATCCCACCCCCCCAGTTCTGTCATGTCTGCAGATCCTACAGGATCCCACCCCCACGAGTTCTGTCATGTCTGCAGATCCTACAAGATCTACAAGAAGCCACCATAAAGATGGTTCCCGATTTCGCTTCTCATTAAAAAGGTATCGTGTGTCTACCCAAGGTGCCAAGAAAGCCACTGTGTGCTGGGGGTGCAGGAAAGGAAGTGCAGGCAATAGAGGCAGACCGGCTTGGCACAGAATCACCCTGCCTGCCAATAAAAACTGTCCCGCAGGGTAATGAGCCTCTTTGAAATATGTTCAAATGTTTTGGAAAATGTTTTCTCATGGGCCAGTGAACTAACCAGTCACCTTTACACACGAGACCAGACAAGTATTTTGAAAAGAGCGCTGCCTGCAGTGTAGACCAGGGACTAGAAACAGGCAGAGACAGGTACAAGGAGACCATGTAAGAGGCCTTGACGGTGTGATGGCCAGAGAGCACTGTGAAGGGAGCACTGTGAAGGGTGCACAAAGAGATGGAGAGTAGATGGATTCCAGAGGTATTCAGGAAGCGAAATCCACGGGACTTGGTAATAGACTGGATTTTGGAAAGGCAACGGGAGGAGACTTCTGGTTTGCGGGCTTATAACTCGATGCATGGTGGACCATTTACGGAGATGGGCAACAGGACAAGAAAGCTGGCTTTCAGGAGAGGAGATGCTCGCCAATTCAGTTCTGAACATGGTGAGTGTGAGGGGCCACAGAGACACCAAGAGACGTCAACAGGGTCAGTACAGTTCGGAGCTCAGGAGACATGTAGGCCAGACACAGGAATCTGCCTCACCTGCCTACAGCGGGTCCCTAAAGCCACATGAAGGGCCATCTAGAGAAAGGAGAGGACACATGACTGAGCCCATAACCAGCCATTCATCAGCGACAAGGAGGCAGGAGACAGGCCAGAGAGATAGGAAGAAAATCAGAAAGCCAGGCAGAGCATTTGGTCCTCGGAGAGGTCAAGTAAGGAGACAGAAAACGGCCAGCTGGATCGACTTACACCCAGTGGATGTACATTGTTCTTACATTCTGAGAACTCTTCGCTGGAGTCATGGGGCCTTAAGTGACAGGTGAGAAAGTAAAGACAGCCCTGGAGCCCCGGCTGTGACATGCTCCAGTGTCAGGGCCACACCAAGAGGCAAGAGGTTCAAGGGGAAAGGGGCGAGAAGAGGAGCATGCACGCATGCCAAGGGGAAGGGGTGCAGGAGAGGATACCAACAGGGTCCTGGGAAAGCAGGAGGACGGTGCTCCAGGCGTGGGGAGGAGCGAACTGGAGGAGAGGGGAGAGCCCCTCCGCATGCCAGGGGAGGAGGAGGAGGGAACAAATACAAGGATGGGATTGTCAGCAGCAGGATGAAGGAGCTCCCATTTGATGGGCCACTATTTCTCCTGTAAAACTGGAGATGAAGACATAGGTCGGGGCGGAAGGGAAGGCTAGGACGTCCGCAGCACACCCACGCAAATGGGCCTAACCTACCTTCGTTAGCATTGCCACTCTCCCCTACTGCCAGCACCCTACGTTCTATCCATCTACACGCTGAGGTCAAGCCTAAGGATCTTGGTATTTTTAAGCTCACAAAGTATGATATTGCCACCACCTCTGCCCCAAGTGGCTCTTCCTATCTGCTGCTCCTGTGTTTTGATCACTACATCTTTCACAAATCTTTCCCCTCCTCTGTATTTCTCATCAGATCTCATAAAAACCACTGAACTTAAAAAAATTTTTTTAACGTTTATTCATTTTTGAGAGATAGAGAGAGAGTATGAGTGGGGGAGGGGCAGAGAGAGGCAGACACAGAATCTGAAGAGGGTCCAGGCTCTGAGCTGTCAGCACAGAGCCCGACATGGGGCTCGAACTCATGAACTCATGAATCGTGAGATCATGACCTGAACCAAAGTCAGACGTTTAACCGACTGAGCCACCCAGGTGCCCCTGAAATAACTTAGTCACCTGCCGCCACTCAGCCCCAATACGACCGACAGGACCATGTAATTTCCTGCTTTAAACTTGGCTGTAACTCCACAAGGGACACTGCCTCCACATAGAGCCCTCGCTGCAGCACATAAGGTACAACTTGCAGCCCCAGCCCATGCACCTTTCCTCCCTGCCGGCCTCACTCCTGGCCACCCTTCCAGGCCCCAGCCTCCCTGGACGAAGGGTAGATTCTGGGCACACACGTTCGTCCCACCATTGTGCCAACGCCAGACCTTCCCTATCTTTCTACCACCACGTCTAGACTGCTGGCTGGCACCCAGCAGGCGGCCACTGAGTGCCCGTTTACTGAATGAGCTCCTCCACCACTGCCCAAGCAGGTCCGCCTCGTGTGTGGCCAACTGATGACACATTTCTAGTCAACCGATGGCATTTCAATCCATCTCCCCCTCCCGGTGAATATACGATCTTCTCTAACTCTGCCTCAGACACGAAACCTCTCCAGTTACAAAATGTGTAGAAACACACCCCGAGAGCAAGCTCTCCACGGAACTGTAACTTATCAAATGTCTCTCGGAAGGAAACACAAACTGCAGATAACCTTGATCTCCAGGTCCCGCCTAGAAAATCAATAACATTTGAGGCAGAACAGCTGGTCCGCATTATTTTCCTTCTACCTATGAAGCGGTCAGGTTAATTAGCGCCACAAATGATACGGCACCTTCGGAAGTTTTAGAGCCACGGAGCCAGGTTGCTCTCTCCCTACCTCAAGGGGCTAGTTTAGCACTCCTATTTTGAGATTTCTACTTTCCGAAGCTGCTTCGACCAGAGGCATTTTGTCAGCTCAGAGTGAGAAAGGTGGTGGGGCTAGTGAAGGCTGAGAAATGCTCCTGTTGTGCCTAAAGGAAGCCTGAAGTCCAAGGACAGACAGGCTAAGGAGATTTCTTTGCCCTGAGATGCTTTAACTCCCTACGTGTGCCTTTTCTTCGTTCAATGATCTCTCCTCATCATGTAACCTTAGCTAACAAAGGGCTTCTGGTTCAGTGAATTCACTTTGTCCTCTCTTCTAGACATTCCATTCGAGTTACACCGTTTACTACAGGGGTTTGGAAACACCATCGTACCAGAACAAGAATACATTCTTCCTCAGTCTGGACAGCCCTGCATGTTAAAAACAATGATGGCCACGTTACAGAGAATACAGATAGAAATGCTTTTGAAAACCAGAGTTTGGGAGATAGGATCTGAATGCAAATATCAAAAGGGGACTAGCGGGTTAACCTCGACAAAGAAAAAAAAAATATTGGAACTTGAAGTCATCAAAAAATAAGACACTTAAACTCACTCTTTCAAAATTTTAGGTGCCCACAGAGGCAAAACTTTTAACTTTCTAACCCTGAAGCCAGATACTAAGTGGTGTCAAAAATCCCAATCATTAAGAAGTAAACATGTTTTGATAGTTTAAGTACAGGCCCAGAGGGAGACACAAACTGGGTAGCAACGTTCCTCCTAGCTCTGATTCAAATCTTGGTCATTTTCAAGGCTGTGCTTGATGAACCTTTATTGTCAGTAAAACGTTTTCAGTTTAGGTTTCTGTCCAGTAAGTTTACGTCCCACAATGATCTGCAGACAACCTTCGACTTCACCTAATAAAGAGAAATGGGGCAATTTTAGAAGAGAATGGACTGCTTTGTGATACTGCAGTAGAAGTGAGGATAGTGCAATCTTTTATATATCTCTCGTTCCAGGAGCTTTAGACAAATGTTAGGCAAAATCTTTAGATTAAGTGCCTTTTTTTTTTTTTTTAACCCGACCCGATCCCTGGGTGAGTACGTATGTGTTCAGCACACACTGACTGGGTTTCTAGGTGCAGGGCACTGGCAACAGGCTGCTGTCAGCCAAGAGGACCGGCAATTTGACTGCACCCGCACGGTAACAGAGTCGGGTCCTAACAGGGGCGTTTACGTTTAACTCAAAACTTTCAGGCCTTTTCACCCAGTAGGCCCGATTTCGCAGAAGCGCTTCCTCTAGGTTGCACCTCCCAAACCTGAGGCCAAGAGACTCACTGCGAAGTGCAGCGAGGTCTCCGCCGAGGTCCCCGCCGAGGGCGGACGCGGCCCGGGAAGCGCGCAGGGCAGGCCGGAGGAGAGGCCCCGGAGGGCAAAGGAGGGCAGGCCACCCACGGCCCGGCTCCGGGGAGCGGAGCCCCGGCGCGCACCTTCATGAACTCGTCCTTGTCGAAGCAGAGCGTGTCCGGCCCCTTGGGCAGGTTCATCCTACTTTTCTCCATGCCGCCGGCCACCGCCTCTCAGCGCCGAGACTCGAGCGAGGAGAAGCAGAAGGCTGCGCGCACCGATGCCGCGACCGCAGCTGCGGCTAGGTTCCACGGCACAGAGTCACCGCTTCCGCCAACATGGCAGTGCCCGCGCCGCGACCAATGAGCGACGACGCCGCGGCTCCGCCTCCGCTGCCACCGCCAAGAGAGGCGTGCGGGCCGCGGCGGCGGCTCTGGCGGGCGGTGCTGCCTCCTGGCGGCGGAGGGCGGCACTGCGGCCCCGCCACGCTTCCTCCGGGCCAGGCGGGGTGAGCCCGGGAGGGGACCCACGGGAGGGGTCAGGGGCGCTCCCTCCCCACCCCACCGTTTCCGCTGGAAAAATCGGCCTGCACCCAGTGTCTTCTCCCTAAGATAGCTCCGCGGAAAGCATAGCCGTGGCGGGATGCTGGCCCTTTGGCTCTGAGGCCGGTCTCCCAGAGTTGGGCACATCGCCACGTCACTCCTGCGGTCCCTGGGCGCCGAGGCCTCCGTGGGAGACAGGGCCACCTCCCTTAGCCCCGGCGCTCGAGGCGAGCGTAGCTTCTCCTCCCGTGGGTTCCGTTCCTAGGAACTGTCGGAAGGAAGGTGGGCAGCTGGGCAGCCTTGGGTCCTTGGGTCCCCGTTCCACTCCGGGCTCAGTTCCAGGATGGGCAGCTTCGGAGCACAACTTTGGTTCCTCTGGGTTCTTAAAACCTCAAGGTTTTGTCGCTACCTGCTGACAAAACACAGCCGACAAGTAGACGTGCATGCATATTTATTTCTAATCTAAGCCAGGAAGTGGCAATTTTGTGTGTTTGTGGCCAGCATGTGTGCAATCGCCACACCTCCCCGCGATTTCTGAGACTTTCTCCCTCCTCCTCCACCCCCACCCATCCCAAGTTTATTTTGAGATTTTCTTTCTTCTTCTCCTGCTCTTTCTCCCATTGCTACTACCCCCCCTCCCCGTTAGTGTGAATGCCATGGTCAGATGATGATGATTCATTTTTCTTTTTTTTCCGCCTTGAATCTCTGACAACTCAGACCACAAATCACACTTCGCACTCTTCACCCTGCATAGTCTCCGCTTCCTGCAGCCTTGCTTCCATAAACCTGGTAAGGCTGCTGTGGGAGATGCCATTAACCCTTAATAGTCCTTACATAGTTTTGTATTCAAGTCACTCCAAACAGGAAACTGGTCACTTTTTAAAAATGTGGGTATAGAATCTGAAATAACATATTCTCTAGCATGGGGCCTGGCAAGGCTTCGGAGGAAAATATTTCCAGCCAGTACCCAGAGAATATGACAGAGAATGAGAGGTGAAATCTGTCTAGAAAATCAGAATAAAGTGCCAGAGAAGCAATGATGAGAAGTGCACTCTATGGCCCTATTATGTTTGTTTGGAGATAGGAAGTGAAAACCTCGCCATTTGGTTTTTGTTCATTTACTCTTATTATGAAAATTTTCAAACATACATAAAAGTGTGGAGAGCACACGGATTCTTGCCTGTCCACGTCACTCTTGCCATCACTCTGCTTCAGTAACTATATGTTTCATCTGCCCCTCCTCCTACCACTGCAGGGCCACCCTTTGCAGGACCACCCTTTTTTGGGAAAGTGGGGTGTCTAAAATACAGTGTGTGTGTGTGTGTGTGTGTGTGTGTGTGTGTGTGTGTGTAATTTATTTATTTATTTATTTATTTATTTATTTATTTATTATTTTGAGAGAGATAGAGCAAGCAGGGGAGGGGCAGAGAGAGAGAGAGAGACACAGAGAATCCCAAGCAGGCTCAGCACTGTCAGTGCCCCATGTGGGGCTCGAACTCACAAAGCGGGAGATCATGACCTGAGCTGAAATCAAGAGTCAGATACTTACTTCACTGACTGAACCCCTTAGGTGCCCCTGTATATATATGCTTTTTAAAAAGTTTATTTATTTATTTTTGAGAGAGACGGTATGCGCAGGGGAGGAGCAGAAAGGGAGGGAGAGAGAGAATCCCAAGCTGGCTATGTGCTATCTCGAGGACAGAGCCTGACACAGGGTTTGATCCCACAAACCATGAGGTCATGACCTGAGCTGAAACCAAGAGTCAGACACTTAACCAACTGAACCACCCAGGGCCTCTGGAATATATTTTAAAGCAAATCCCAGACACCACAGCATTCCAGGCTCCCCAATACCTTGGTTTATACTTCAAAGAAAAAGGAGGAGAAGGAGGGAAAAGATAGAGGGTGAGGAGACAGAGGCGGAGGACGTGGAGGAGGAGGAGGAGGAGGAGGAGGTGGAGGAGGCAGAAAGAAGGTATTGCCTTACCAACCCACAATGCCACGGAACAAAAGTAACAGTTCTAATAAGCTATTCAGATTGACTCTGAGGCACATGACTTTCAGCCCAGGGCCACACTGTTAACAAGCGACAAGTGCAAACCCAGGCAGTGGAAACTGCAAAGACCACACTCTTAATTTCCACGAGAGGGGCCAAGGACCCTGGGCAGACCAAGCAAAGATGTCTGGGCAGCCCTGCCTTCTCTGGCACTCCAGATGATCTAGTAGTTGAACTGCTCCTTACCTTCACTATAATTCCCTTCGGAAAATGTGGCCAGGCTTTTGGTAAAGAAATGAACCTGAGTGTGTGCACCCTGGGGTGCTAATGTTGGGGACACTGAAGGGATTAGGTGGCAAAGAAGAATGAAGGCCCTGCTGCCTGCTCTCCTCCCAAGAGTCATTAGGGAACAGCCAAGACCCCACAGAGTGGGCTTGGATCATAGGCTGTGGCCACGATGCATCCCACAGAGCACAGAGACCCCAGATGCTAATGGAGCACCCTGGAGGGGACAAAGGAAAGCCGGACAGTAAAGCTGAAACCCGCCCAGAGGACACTGTCACCAGTTTCCACTCAGAGCCGAGAGTCAGTTGGCACTCTCCATTTCAGCTGTGCAGTTTGGGAACTAGCCTCTGGCCAGAGCCCGCTCTGTGTCCCCGTGCTGCGTCAACCCCTTCCCAAGATCCCGACAGTGGCCTCAGGATCCAGCCATGAGAAGGGTAACATGTGGCTTCGCTGGGACCCGTGGGCCAGCTTTTGATGGGTTCGTTGTCTGTGCTGTTAAATATTTCTTTACTGTTAAATGCTTGACTATCATCTTTGGTGATGACACTTATTTCATAAGGAAGGGGAGCTGGAAGATGAAATTAAAAATTTATATATGGGGGTACCTGGGTGGTGGCTCAGTTGGTTAAGCGCCCAGCTTCAGTTCAGGTCATGATCTCACTGTTCATGAGTTTGAGCCCCGTGTCAGGTTCTGTGCTGACAGCTCAGAGCCTGGAGCCTGCTTCGGATTCTGTGTCTCCCTCTCTCTCTGCCCTTTGCCCCCTTCTCTCTCTCTCTCTCTCTCTCTCTCTCTCTCTCTCTCTCTCACTTTCTCTCAAAAATAAACAAAAAAAAGTAGGCATGAAGCCTATTCAGTAGACATAATTGGCAGTCAATATATCCTAATTTCTCCTCTCTTCTCTGATCTGTACTTTGCTCACGAAAGAGACTTTAAATTGACATTTTTTAAATCTTTTCCCTAATTTGTCTTTTTGCCTTAGTCTCATTCTAAAATTTGTGCCTGCTACTTCATTTCTAAGTAAATGTTAACCCCCTTTGACTTCACATCTCTGGAAAATTCTCAGTTCTCTATTTTCTCTGGCACTGTGACAGGTCCCCATTTCTCCTTCCCACTCTTCTCTATTTATACGTTTCATATTTTTGGCAGCTTTGCTGCAGAACACTCAAAATTCGCAAAGAGAAATATTGTGCTCTGGGAACTCACAGGAGCACTTTCTCCAGTACCATCTATATGCCCTTCTGATCCCTTCCTGAACTGTTGGACTAAGTAGCCAAATCTTCCAATGACAACCAGAGTTGTTCTTGTTCCTAGTAGGACACGAGGGTTCTCATACTGAATCGGAAGCTGAGTGTATAGTCTGGCAACGCTTCATTCCCAGGAAAGCCAGCGTGGGGCGGTGTGTGGAGGACCAGCATCACGGTCGAGGCCTCCACTCAACTCGGAAAGCTCACAATGAGCCAAGAAGGCCATTTAAACATCTTCTGTATTTTAGTTATATCCTGTTTCTTTCCTGAGTGGATTTGAGGTCATTTGGTTTGATTCTTAAATAGTTCCCATTCCAAATGGAAAACAAATTAATCCTAAGGGATCCTAAATTCTGCCTCATCTCCCTAACCAGTTAGTACCCAAATGGGGTATGATAGTACTGGAAGATTCTTCCATGTGTATTTTATAACAGACTAACAGTTTATCAGTTTTATTCAAAGTAATACAAATGACAGGGATAACTTTTTAAAAAACATTATAGGGGAAATCATGAAAGATTATGAAATGAACCCTAGAGATTATACTGTCTTCAAAGGAAAGTTAGGTGTTTTCTCATGTACCCTTCTGGGATATCTGATTCTATGGGCTATTCTGTGCCTTTCTGGTGTTTGAGCTATTTTGCAACTCCATGAATCGTACATAATTGATATCAATGCAAATGATCTTGTCTATCCCCGACATGCAAATCAACTTTGTCCACTGAAAGTACAGTTGACCCCCTCTCTTTTGGTAGAAGCCAGTTTTACATCTATTTGCATTCTATTTCCATATATTTGCATCTATAAAAGCAAATTCATTTAAGTATTACTGATTGTATATGTGTCTGCTCTTTACATTCCCGCTTGAAGTGGTGGTAACATCCTCTTGGTTCCCTTGTTAATTAATGATTTAAGTAAAATCCTTAAAAGGGTTCATCTTATATTTGTATAAAAGTCATTATTTTATCTTTTTGAGAAAATTATCGGGGCTCCTGGGTGGTTCAGTCGGTTAAGCATCTGACTTAGGCTCAGGTCATGATCTCACAGTTCATGAGTTTGAGCCCCATGTTGGGCTCTGTGCTGACAGCTCAGGGCCTGGCGTCTGCTTCTCAATCTATGTCTCCCTCTCTCTCTGCCCTTCCCCTGCTCGAGTTCTGTCTCTCTGACTCTCAAAAATAAACAAACCTTTAAACAATTAAAAAAAGAAATATGTATTTAAAAAAATTATACACAAGCAACGTTTCAATTAATAAACTGTGATAGGATTCTAGTAAATGAAAGTGCAGAGAAATCAAATCAGAAGAAATTTTAGAATCACCTCTGTGTCCCAGTGCTATGCCCAAGGGAGGGAATGAATAAAGTTCAAGACCAGGCATCGGCCTTGAAGAGTTCTAAGAATCTGCCTAGACATTGTCATGCATGACAAATGTATATCACTCTTTCCCATCAGTGTTCCTCAGGGTTCAGTTAACCTCTCTCTTCCCAGCTCCCCTTTCCCATAGTGAGATCTCCCATAGTGAGATCAACTGAAACCCTTGGTTTCAGCCCCCATTCATGAGCTAATACCTCTCTGATTGCTGAACCACCATCTGCTTCTCTGCTCCCCACCAGATCCATGAAACCGACCACCTCCCTGTGCTGTTTCAGTTTCATGTCCCACCAGTGCCTCAAAACTCAGCATGTTCAAAACATGGTACATCATCTTTTCCAAAAGACCTGCTTCTCCTCCTTCATTCTGCTTCTTTACAAATGGTTCCACCAATGCCAACTGCGTGTACCAGAAAGCCAGGAATCAGTTGTACAAGGGAGTTGACCTGTTGTGCTTTAAAGCACTTGACCACATACCTCTGATGGATACTTGACACTGATCATGAACTCCCTTGTCTCTCCAGTGGGTTTGCTCCCCTCTAATGGATGACCACTTCACACCTTCAAGAGTTGCTGCAACAGCCCCTCCCCCCCTCTTCTGAACAATCTCTCGTCACTCTAAGATCACGCCCTAGTGTCACACTTCAAGAAAATAAAAGCCAATTATGGAGGAATTCCCCTTATCACCATAGAACCAAACCTATACCTGAATTTGTATCTATTTCTTTTTTAAACATTTATTCAACAAATATTCAGTAAGTTCCTACCATGTACTACACACTGGCCTGAGTGTTTGTAAATCTGTGGTGAACAGTACAGAAAAGTCCCTGTCGTTATGGAATTTACATTGTAACTGGAGAAATGTACAAGAAACACAGATAAAGAAAATGCTCAGGGTTATTAAGAGAAGTGAGAGACTATTAAAGGGGAGTATGTGACCCAGTCCTAACCCACCCAACTGGGTCCCCTTTCTTGTGATTGGGATTCATTCCCTCTAGCCCTTGCCAGGGACATCAAGGTCTCCTTTCCAATGGATTGTTCCAGTCAGCATACAAATGACCTTCTGTCTTAAAAAGAAAAGAAAAGAAAAGGAAAGGAAAGAAAACAAAGACTTCCTTTGACTGTGTATTTTCCTATAGCAACCTCTGTATTTCTTTCCCCACTTCCTTCACAGTATAACTTGTAAACTATTTGTCTATCCCTGTGGGTGCGTAATTAGGGTACCGTGTGCCCAAGGATACTTGAAAACTCTCTAAAGAGAGAGAGAGAGCAGGGGCCTCTAGGTGGATGGGTTTCAGCTCAGGTCGTGATCTCATGGTTCATGAATTCAAGCTTCATGCTGGAGCTAACCGTGTGGAACCTGCTTGGGACTCTCTCACTCCCTCTCTCTTTGTCCGTCCCCTGCTCTCTCTCTCTCTCCCAAAATAAATAAACTTAAAAGGAAAGATTCCTTGTGCACAGAGCATTTTAAGGGAGTCTATTTCCAGATCCATATTCCATATATGCTTGGCAGTATAACTGTGTGTCCAGGATGGGTCTGAAATCGTGATACCCCCTCTCATCCTGGAAAAGCAGTACACACCTCTCAAATCTTATTAGAGCACATGACCTGGGCTGATACCAAAGTTGAAATACTGGCTTTGTTTTAAGTAATGTCCTTCAGTGGGTAATCTTGGGCTCCACGTTTAGCGCTTCCTCTCCTTCTTGTTAAGGTTGAAGGTTAACATTGAAAAGAAGGTATTTGGGCTGATGTTGAAATGCTCTGAAATCAGAAGGACAATCAATTTGGGTTAGTGACACTGATTCCTTTATTTTTAAAAATTTTTTAATGTTTATTTATTGTTGAGAAAGAGAGATACAGAGAGATACAGAGCTTAAGTCAGGGAGAGGCAGCGTGAGGGAGACACAATCCGAAGCAGGCTCCAGGCTCTGAGCTGTCAGCACAGACCCCAACACAGGGCTTGAACCCATGAACTATGAGATCATGACCCTAGCTGAGTCCAGTGCTTAACTGACTGAGCTGCCCAGGGGCCCCTGATTCTTTTATATTTAAATTGAACTATATAGTTTTTAGCGACAGGATAGGAAAAAACACAAGTAAGCATTGCAATGATTTTTCTCCATTCCCGTGTGGTTTGGTAAATGAAGTAATAACAAGCTAGGTAGTTCTTCTTTTAAAAAAATAAAATTGTTTCAGGAAAATTTTATTCCAATGCAATCAATCCTTTCCTATTTCATTTAAAAAAATATTTTCAATCTCTAGTTAATAAAATCAGCTTGTGATGCAAAGTTTATAATGACAAATTTCAGATGCCAACTTAAAAAGGTTCAAGGTGTGGGGCTCCTGGTTCAGTCGGTCAAGCTCTGGCAGTGGTTCAGGTCATGATCACATGACTCATGAGTTCGAGCCCTGCATCGGGCTCTGTGCTGACAGCTCAGAGCCTGGAGTCTGCTTCGGATTCTGTGCCTCCTTTGTTCTCTGCCCCTTTCCCCCCCACCTGTGCATTCTCTCTCTCTCAAAACTAACTAACTAATTTTTTAAAATGTTCAAGGTGCACAAATGCTTGTAGAAGACAGGTGAACCAAACACGCCCACTGCTGTGAAATGTGGGCGTGCTCTCAACGTATCTACGCTCTTGCTTCCTCAGTATACTCGTGGTCACATGGTTTCTCTTCCTACATCCTGGCCCTGTGTTCTCAACCTCCTTCTCTAACTCGTCTCTGCACCTTTGAAGAGCTTAATCCGGGGCCCTCTGCAGCCATGTTCTCCCTCGATCAGCGTTTCACACCTGGGCACTGGTGACACTCTGGCTGGATGATTCTCCGCTGTGGGGTGTCCTGTGCCCTGCAGGATGTGTAGCAGAATCTCTGGCCTCTCAAAGCCAGTGACACCCTCTACCCAATTTTGACCACCAAACATGTCTCCAGCTATTGTTCAATCTGCTCTGGGAGCAAGACCCCCTGCCTCCCAACCCCCATTTGAGAACCACTGCCCTAGATGATTCTGTGTGGCATCACTGATGTCAATACTTTGTAGAAACTGAAGTCTCTGAAGTTAGTGTCTCTAGTCCTAACCTGCCCTTGAACTCATATGTCCAATGCTTACAGCATTTCTTCATATAAATATGTCACAGGAGTCTTATTTTTTAAGTTAATTTATTTATTTTGAGAGAGAGAAAGAAAGAGAGCAATCATGAGCAGGGGAGGGGCAGAGGAAGAAACGGGGAGAGAGAATCCCAAACAGGCTCCATGCTAGCAACACAAAGCCTGACTCAGGGTTTGAGCCCGTGAACCACGGGATCATGACCTGAGCCAAAACTAAGAGTTGGACACTCAACCTACTGAGTCACCCATGGGACCCATGGGAGTCTTATTTTCAACATGATATTTTTTTAATTTTTTAAAGTTTTATTTATTTTTGAGGGACAGAGAGAGAAAGAGCATGAGTGAAGGAGGAGCAGAGAGAGAAGGAGACACAGAATCCAAAGCAGGCTCCAGGCTCTGAGCTGCCAGCACAGAACCAGACACGGGGCTGGAACTCACGAACCATGAGATCATGAAGTCAGACACTTAACTAAGCCACCCTGGCGCCCCTCAACGTGGCTTCTAACCTGCGTCTTCCTAACCCGCTCCTTCCCCAGTCTCGTCAGATTAGTAAATGGCTAAAGCTTCAGCCCTTTAGATGACTCCTCCTTTTCCCTTCTCTCGTGTCTAATCCATCAACAAAACCTTCTGCTTTTACTCCCAAAATGGAAGTCAGACTTCATCTCCGCTCTTCCTATCCACAGCTCTCATTTGAATCCAAAACCTGAAATATTTTTGCACTTCAGGTGCCGCAGTCAGGCTTTGGTCTGGCTACTACACCTCCACAGGTATGTCAGGAGACTGTTAGTAACCGCCACCTTGCCAAATCCAATGAGTAATTCCCAGATTTCAAAGGACTCAACCCGTCAGTCCTAAATGACACTGAAGTCCTTTCACTTTGCTTGAAATACTACACTCTATGCATCTAGATTCTGGCTCTCCCTTTGTTTTCCCCCCTTGTCACTGATGGCTGCTTTCGGTCTGCTTGGCTAAGTTCTCTTGAACTTCCTGACCTTTAAACGTGGGTGTGCTCCAGGACCCAGACCTTCAGTCTGGGTTTGCTGTTGGGTGAAAAATCAAAATCCAACTGAGTAAATTTTAAAGAATGTATTGGCTTTATTTAATGATTCATGAACTGTGTAGCATCTGATCTAGCAGATGCGAAGGAGCTCTGAGGAGCTATACAAAATGAAAGGCTTGTAGAGGCACAAGGGGGAAGGAACAAGGAAGTGACACTAGGGAGAAAAATGCAGGTTGGTTATGGCCAGGTGACTTTCCCTCAGGGGATGGCAGGGGTCTCTCCTGCAGATGGTCTGGCGGCTCCTGATTGACTTGCTTGAGAGTCCATTTCAAAGGGACCCCATACTATAATTAAGTCTTGGTCTTGGTTTGGTAACATGGGCTTAGCATAAGTGACTCCATTTTGGGCCTGTTGTCTGGTTTTTAATGGTTACTTCATAGCAAAGAACAGCAAGTTTAGTAGCTTTAAAGAGCCCAGTTTATTATCTCATCAGTTCTGTAGGTCAGGAGTCCAGGCATAGCCTCACGGGACCATCTGCTCAGGGTCTCACCTAAAGCAGAAGTGAGGATGTCAACCAGGCTGTTCTCACCTATGGGCTCCACTGAGGATCTGCTTCCACACTCACTCAGGTTGTTGGAAGAACTCATTTCCTTGTACCTCTATGTTTTGATGGGAGGTCAGGAGGAGATTCTGGCTGTGAACCAGAGACCGTCCCCAGGCCACCTGCAGTTTCCTACCACATGACTCTCTCCACTGGTGGTTTGAAACTTGGCTCTTTGCTCCTTCAAGGCCAGCAGGAGAGCCTCTTACTACAGTGCAAAAACAGAGTACAATTTAATATAATGTGATCATAAGACTGATACCCCATTACCTTGCCAAGTTCTACTAGGTTAAAAGCAAGTCTTAGGTCCCATCTGCAGTCAAAGGACATAGCACAAGGGGATAGATACCATGGGGCTGTCGGACGCACCTCTGTCCATGCTCACTGCATAGGTATGCCCTCCTCAGGTCTTGAAATATCGCCTGCATCCTAATGACACTCTTATTTGTGTCTCCAACCTGGACTCCATCCCTAGACTTCAGACTCTTGTAATCAGCCACCTGCTTGGCATTCTTGTTTGGTTCAACCACCAACTCAAATGTAAAATCTCCAAAGCCAACCCCCCTGTTTCCCATCAAACTTGCCTCTTCTGTAGTCATTCCCATCTTAGCAAACGGCACCTTCATTGTTCCAGTGCCTTGGGCCAA
The DNA here is from genome assembly GCF_006229205.1 of Suricata suricatta. Taxonomy (NCBI): domain Eukaryota; kingdom Metazoa; phylum Chordata; class Mammalia; order Carnivora; family Herpestidae; genus Suricata; species Suricata suricatta. Next base: position 104,571,426 of record NC_043701.1, on the reverse strand, counting down.
AGGATTGTAAAATTACCCCAATTCTTACCTTTTCCATACACTCTACACTTAATTTATCTACAAATCCTGTGAGTTTTGCCTTCAAAATATACCCAGAATCTCACCACTTCTCCCCATCCTCACATCTACCAGTTCTGTCTGTCTACCAGTTACTCACGTAGTTCGGTCGTCCTCAACCCAGAGGGGTCGGTCCACCTGCCCCCAGGGGACTTTGACAGTGTCCCATTAGTTGTCATAACTGGGGGAAAGAGCGATTCTGGCATCTAGGGGTCAGAGGCCAGGAATCCTGCTAAATAAACATCCTGCAGTGCAGAGGAAAACCCCATGACAAAAATGTAAGTGGCTTCAAATGTCAACAGTACAGAGGTCAAGAAATCTCAAACTACATTGATGCAGGAGCCCCCTAACTGGTCTCCCTGCCTCCACCGCTGCTCCCCACCCCACAAATCAATTGTGCACACAGCAACTCGAGTAATTCTTTTCTAATGGAAATCAAGTCAAGTCTCTTCAAAACAATCCAAAGGCTTCTCATTCAGCACAAAGTTAAAGTCAAATCCTTATCAGGGCCTTTGAGACTGTACGAGACCCCACTGCCTCCCTTACCTACCCCTTACCACTTGCCCTCTTGCTCTTTTTCTTTGTCCAGCATTATTGGTCTCTGTTCCTTTCTTTACACACGCCAGACATGCCCTACCTTGAGTTTGAGGTTTGCTTTATTTGGAATGTTCTTCTCCAAATAGCACAGTTGCTGATTCCTTAATTTTCTCCAGGTCTTTGCTCAAATGAGAGTCTTCCCTGAAACGCTCCTCTATAAAATGCCAATCTGCTCCCTTATGCCCTCAGCCTCCACTTCCCCTTACCCAGCTTTACTCGTCTTTCTAGTCCTTGTCAACATCTGGTATACATGTGCATTTATTTGCTTATTTTCTGACTCAGCCACTAAAATGGAAGCTCCATGGGGCACAGCAAATTTATTATTTTTGTTGCTAACTATTCTTCTTCTCTTCTTAAATGTTTATTTGAGAGAGAGAGACAGACAGACAGAACACAAACAAGGGCAGAGAGACAGGGAGACACAGAATCTGAAGCAGGCTCCAGACTCCAAGCTGTCAGCACAGAGCCTGACACCAACCGTGAGATCATGACCTGAGAGGAAGTCAGTCGTGTAACTGACTGAGCCACTCAAGCACCCTTCTGTTGTTAACTAGTTTATCTTCAGGGTCTAGAACAGTCCCTGACACCTAGTGGAGCTTCCATAAATATTGAAGAATGATTTGTTTCTATTTTTGTTTTCATTCTCTCTGTTCTCTACACAGCAGCCAAAGTGATCTTTTAAAAATGCAAAAGGAGGGGCACCTGGGTGGCTCCGTTCGTTGAGTATGTGACTCCCAATTTCGGCTCAGGTCATGATCTCAGGGTTCCTGGGATTGAGCCTTGCCTGTCTCTCTCTCTCTCTCTCTCTCTCTCTCTCTCAAAATAAATAAATAAACTTTAAAAAAATGCAAAAGGAATCCCATCACCATCTTTCCCCCACCAGGAGAAAAGCCTTCAATCATTTTCCATTGCACTCAATATACAGTTAACAGTCTACAGCCCAGGGCAGATTAAAACTCCAGAGTTCTTAATCACTGAAATGATTATGGTGTCATTGCTATGAGAGACAATTTAAAAATGTTTAAATATTGGATCCCAAAGTAAGTGTGTTAAAAGCCTAACAGTTTCAGGGATTTCACAGACTCTCATTAATCTTCTCACCCTGTGTGTGTTTCATCTTTCCACTGCCCCTTCTTCCCCTCTGCTGCCAGTGTTCCCCACACCCCGCCTGGACTGCTGTAACAGGCCCTGTAAGGATGTCCCATCGCCCAGCCATGCGCCTTTCTTCCTCCCCTCCCCCCCTTAATCCATCCTCTACACTTATTCCAAAATGATCACTCTAAGTGCACATCTCATTATGTCCGTCTCTTCTTGGAAACTAGTCAGTGTCTCCTAAGGATGTCCGAGTTGCCCTAGTGTAGGATTTTTGTGAAACTCTTTGACGGCAAGTGACCGCGATCCCAAGCAAAGTAGACAGCATGAAAGGGAAAAAAAAAAAAAAAACCGAAAGAGAACCAAACAAAGGAATTTTCAGGTTCACGTAGGGAAGGATACTGTGGTTCATAAAATCGAAAGAGCTGAAGAGCTGAAATTTCCAGATCATGAACCAGGGACTGGAGACCACAGAACACATGTTCTCTCTATCCGTGTCTCCTGTTTACTTCTCTCCATGTGGCCACTTTCTTCTTTGGTCAGAGTCTCCCCGAGTGTTAGCAAAGTTGGCCATCACCAAGTCCTGAATCCCAACGAGCAAGGCCTGCAACATCACTAAAAAGATAACCTCTCCTTCCTGCCATTTACATTCAAATCCTAGGGGGACTCTGGCCATAGTTGAGTCAGGTGGACCCACCACAGTGTGTGTTTATCTGTGTGATCTCCACCAGACCACACAAAGAGTGGAAGAAATTACCCAGAGTCAATGGCATGCTATCCCCAGAAAAAGGAAGATGAGAAAACACAGTCGTCAGACGCAACACAATAGCCAACAGCTTCCACTGTTTACTAAACATGGCGCATTCGACCTTACAGACCTGGTGCCTGCTGATCTCTCCAACTCCACTTTCATCTGCTCCTGCCTCACGTTCTGTGTTTTAACCACAGTGAACTGCTGTGAATTCTTGATGCCTTTGGCTCTCTTACCTCCAGCCGGTCATACCTACTGCTTCCTGTGTCTATAACGCTTTTAGCTGGCTTATGATACAAACATAACACGTCTATGGGGCGCCCGGGTGACTCAGTCGGTGGAGTGTCCAACTTCAGCGCCAGTCACAATCTCCCGGTTTGTGGGTTCAAGCCCGGCATCCGGCTCTGTGCTGACAGCTTAGAGCCTAGAGCCTGCTTCAGATTCTGTGTGTGTGTCTCTCTCTGCCTCTGGCCCACTCCCTCTCCTCTCTCTCTCTCAAAAATAAATAAGCATTAAAATCTTTTAAAAAATACTTCCTGACATTCTTCAGTATTCTCCTCATACATCACCTCCTCCAGGAAGTCTGTTTTGATTTATGGGTGATATTATTTAAGGATAGTAAGGCCAACAGATCAGGAGGCAACTGTCATTGAAAAGACCCTGGGTTACTAACAGATCCCATAAGGAGAGAGCGTGCCAAATCCCTAGGGAAGGATAGGGGAGGACAGATGAAAGCACCAGGGTCTGTCAGGACGGGGCTGGGGATCAGAGCCTTTATTGTGGTTTCTGCAGGATAGAATGGGGAAAGAAGGGCCAGCAGGTTAGACTGGCCGGTTTGAATACTTTCAGCAGCTGCTGGGCACAGGGGCGTACCCTGCTGCCCTGGTGCCTGGCCCTGGTGTGACCAGGCTCCTGACCCTGTGAGTTCCCCTGGAGAGGTGTTTAGGGCTCAGACTCTGGATTCATTGCTTTGTGTTTAAAAAGCACACCCCCAGGTGAGCTGTTTACTCTGTTTAGGAATTAACCAACCCTGGAGGGGCTCAGCAAGGCCTCAGATTGTCAAAGCATTGGAATACAAAAAAATAAAAGACTTGGTTACTAGTCTTCCCTGACATTTTTTCAGCCTCTTCCCCTAAATTGGATTCATGCATCTCTTCTCTGTGATCCTATAATAACTTGTGCATACCTCTGTCACTGCAAGGTGGCAGTGCCAACAATGGTATCCTAAGCAACAGCCCCGGCACACTTTGACCTTCAAATTCCTTCTAGGGAAGCGGCTGAGAATTTTAAGTTGTTTTAATGTAGATTTAATGGATATGTGACCTCATTTTATGCTGATCTCTTGTAAGACTGCACATTGAGTCTTCACTCACATGTCTTGAAAATATTTTTATTCATATATTTTATTAAAATGATGAAAACAACACTCTAGATGTGCTAGATTCTGAATTTCAACACAGTACAGGCCGCCCCCGCATTAACCCATGCAGCCATCATTTATTTCTCTTTGTACCGAGGATACATCTTTCCTTCGCGTTATTATGTCTTTGACCTTCAAAATACACAATTAATTAGGAATATTGAAACTATGAAATTCTCTTTCAAACAATTCAGACCTGTGAATATCTGCTCATGTAAAATCAAAACTGTGTACCTGAATACGTAACTACCCCTCATGCTGCTGGCTCTCTGGTGTCTTACTATCTATCTTGATGTGATGCCGCTCTGTGCTGCGCATATTGATTGAGGAGGAAAACACAGGTTGGTTTTTAGCCTAAAGCGGCTCCATCTGGGCTAACCTGTAAAATCTTAGGCAAAGATGCTACATGTGTACTTGCTTGGCTCCAGTGGACGTGGCTTGATTCACCTTCTTCCCCGAGATCTTCATGCTCTCAATGGGCCATGATGGCCAGCTATCCAATAGCAAGTGAGAGACTAACACACCATGGTGTCAGTTTCAGCTGCTTTCTGTTTAAGGGATGTGAACATGTATTTGACATTCTTAGTGATTCAACTTTGGAGCAGAGATTTTTGTCATTTCTTTTCTTTAAGCTTTTTGGTCAGTTGAATTAAGGAGTGCCCTGAGATTATCATGAGTCAACATTGATCTGCAATTACTTCTCTCTATAATCAAAAGTTTCTCAAGAAACACAACGCAAGTAAACACAAAATAAAGCACAGACATAGTGTGAATTCTGATTCAAATCCTTAACCACAGCTCCTGATTCCACATTTTTATCACCTCAGGGTTCCTATTCATTGACTATTTTAAGTAAATATATTTTATATGTTTGCAGTTGTAAAGTAAATGTATAGTAATGAAATGCACTTTTCTTGCATTCATATTAATGGATTTTGGTTAATTTTTCCCCATTAAAAAATAATATTTATTTAGGTTCTGCTATGGACCGAACATTTCTGTCCTGCCTTCACGATTCATATGCTGGAATCCTAATCTCCAATGTAATGATATTTACAGATAGGGCCTCTGGAAAGTTTTTAGGTCACAAGGGTGTGGCCTCGGTAAAGGGGTTAGTGCCGTTGTGAGAAGATATAGCAGAGAGCCAAATTCCTCTTTCTCTGATCTCCACTATTAGTGTTGAATTATATTCCATTGTATGGATGCACCATAGTTTATTTATCCAATTACCTAGTAAGGACATGTTGGGTATTTCCAAGTTTGGGCAATTATGAATGAAGCTACTCTAAATAGTTCTGTGTAGGCTTTTGCGTGGACATATGTTTCAGCTCATTTGGGCAAATGCTGAGAAGCATGATGGCTGAATCTAATGGTAAGAATATGTTTTGTTTTATAAGAAACTGCAAAATCATCTTTTGAAGTGGTTGTTTCATTTTGCATTCCCACCAGCAATGAATGAAGGTCTCTCTTGTTCCACATCCTTGCCAAAATTTGATGTTGTCAGTGTTTTGGTTTTTTTGCCACTCTAATAGGTGTGCAGTGGTATTGTTGTTTTAATTTGCGCTTCCTAAAAGCACATGATACTGAGCATCTTTTCATTTGCTGTTTGCCATCTGTTGATTTCTGTGAAGATGTGTCTGTTCAGGTCTTTTGCCCATTTTCTGATAAGGTTGTTGTTTTCTTATTGTTGAGTTTTAAGAGTTCTTTGTATATGTTGGATAACAAGGTTTTTGTCAACTATGTGTTTTGCAAATACATTCTCCCATTCTGTGCTTACCTTCTCATTTTCTTGATCAATAGGTGTTTTTGCTCAAAAACAAAAGGATGTCGTTGATTTAAAAAGTTGAAAAGTGCTGTTTTGGTAATGTTCTAGTGTGTAGGTGAATCTCCTTATTTTATTGATAAAGGTTCATTATGTGTTTACATGGGTGCCTTGGTGGCTCAGTGGTTAAGCACCTGACTCATGATCTCAGCTCAGGTCTTGATCTCAGAGTCATGAGCTCAAGCCCCAAATTGCACTACATGCTGAGAGTAAAAAAACAAAACAAAACAAAAAAAAGTTATGTGCTCACAAAAGACATACAGCAAATAGTGGCAAAACCGTGACTGGAACATATGTCCCTAACTACCACGTGATAATTCCTTCTTCT
>NC_043701.1:104561708-104565259 GCF_006229205.1 Suricata suricatta | reverse complement strand
AGACACAGAATCAGAAACAGGCTCCAGGCTCTGAGCTGTCAGCACAGAGCCCGACGTGGTGCTCGAACCAATGAACGTGAGATCAGGACCTGGGCAGAAGTCAGAGGCTTAACCGAATGAGCAACCCAGGCGCCCCAATGGCCTTCCTTTCACATAATCCTCTAGCTATTGGGAATTCTCCTCAATAGATTCCAAGGTGACAGAGAGACTCAAGCAGGCTTAGGACTTTTCTCACCTATTTTTTTTTACATTTATTTATTTTTGAGAGACAGAGAGACAGAGCATGAGCAGGGGAGGGGCAGAGAGAGAGGGAGACACAGAATCTGAAGCAGGCTCCAGGCTCTGAGCTGTCAGCACAGAGCCCACGCGAGGCTCAAACTCACAGACTGTGAGATCACAACCTGAGGCGAAGTCAGACACTTAACCGGCACAGCCATCCAGGCTTCCCTTCGGTCACTTTAATTAAAACTTTTTACAAAGTATCTTTTTGAGTTAAAACTGGCATTGGCATACAGATGTGTGAGGCTGAAGCTATTGTTTCTGAACCCTTGCTTATTTAACTAATATTTATTGGAGTCTGCTTCAATAAATATTTAATACTCAATATGAATATCAGTTATTGTATAACAAAATATTACTATATGTATGAATATACAAAATATAATGCAGATTTATAAAGTAGTATATAATATTAATATACATATGACATACTAAATATAACGTCTGAAATATAATTATATTATTACATTATCATATCAATAACTAAATGCAACAGATAATAGGTGGAGAAGTACTGCATAAGACACAAGAGAGGAAAGAGGAAGTTCTCCTGGCCCTTCTGACATTACATATTTTTTCCTACTATATTAAAGAAAGTTATTTTGTGAGTTGGTGGGCTAAATAAAATAACTGCTTTGCGTGCAAGCTCCTCCTAAAAATGTTCCTAATCTGCCGTTTATTTTAAATACTGTACATTTGACTCAAAATAATAAAAAAATGTAAAGAATAGCTCTAGTCTGTGCTCAAAATAAAACGAAATGGAATGACTTACCAATATTACTCACAGAAATTTATTTGGAGACTCGGTCCTTGAGAGAATGCAGGTGCAAACGGAAGCCATCGAGGGTATTTGTGGGTGTTTTGGAAGGAATGTCTGTGTCCATTCAAGGACTTAGTTTCCGCGTATTACTGTGCCCCCCGGATTTTCAAGAAGCAGAGACTGGGAATGAGCCGGGGCCGTGTGAAAGGATTGTGTGGAAGGATTGAGGTCTTGTGATTCAGAATGCAGGGCCAGAGGTGCAGGGTCGTCAGTGAGGCAAAGAGCTGGGGAAGAGTGCGTTAGCTTTACGTATCTGGGGTAAGCCATTTGGGGATTGCTGGCAAGTTTTGGTTTCTGGAGATGGAAACATCAATTTACATTTTAATTCCTTAAAAAGAAACTAAAGAGTTAAGCAAGGATCCACCATCATTTGGCAGTGAGGGTATAACCAGGTATTTTCACCTAAGTAGAGCTCCTGCCCCACAACGGTCCCTCCCTACGGTGGCCGAGGTTTGTGGAGATGCCTGCAGAGAAATGCAGACACGGAACATGGCCCCCCAAAGAGAAGGAGACAGAAACTCTCCTTGTTCTTTTTGCTTGTTTGTTTAATGTTTAATTGTTTATTTTGAGAGGGAGGGCAGGGGGGAGAGAGAGAGAGAGGGAGAGAGAGGGAGAGAGAATCCCAAGCAGGGATCGACATGGGGCTCCATCTCACAACCGTGAGATCATGACCTGAGCCGAAATCAAGAGTCAGACTCAACCAGCTGAGCCACCCAAGCGCCCCAACTCTGCTTGTTCTAAGACTGACATCAAATAACGGAGACTCTCTTTTTCAAAAATGAAGTCAATGTGATCGCACTTGGGCTGAGGTGACATTCCCATGTGGACTTCGTCCCTATAGCTGGGCCATAAGTCTCAGGGAAGACCTCAGGTGTCCCTGAAACCAAAGAAGTGGTTCATCATCTGAGTCTCAATGTTGAGACTTTTTTGAATCCACAGTCAGAAAAAGTCTCTTCCTTTTTATCTTCTAGGAGTCAGGCCTGGAGGAGTTAGTCCCAGGAGGGACTCATGATAGTGCTTCTTCCCTAGTGTGTGGAGAATGTTCCTTTTGTCATGAAAGTTCGGTCAAGAAGCTTAACGTCTGGGTGGGGGAAGATTTGGGGGTGCGGAGTTGGCTGGGCAGAAGAGGGTGAAGTGAGCTCCTGGCTCCACATGGCCTCTGGGTCATGTGCAGGTGACCCAGAGTTCCCTTGGCTTCCGGTGAGGAGCAGAGAAAAATCAAGAGAAATGGGGCTGGGTTGAGGGGCCCCAGTGTGCAGGGACTTGACGACAGGAGCGAGATGCCAGCAGGGGGAGCCCACGAGACCCACCAGGGACCGTCCACAGCTCGCACTGTGAGGAAAGACCCCCAGGGCCAAGGATACAGTGTGAACCCAAGGGCTTTGTGCTCCACTTCCTCCAGTCCCAACCCACCTACACCCAGACCCACGATGGGGGAGGAGGACAAATGGAGAGAGAGCGCCTTTACCTGAAAAACTATGTGGTACAATCGAGTGTTTAACCCCACCTAGTGACGGAGCTGCATTTTGAATGATCTGAAACGCTCTACTTAACTGAGAAGATGCTGAGATACTGGAAGTTTCCCAACTCACTCTCCCTCCAAGGCAGGGCTTCACAAGGAAGAATGGACAAGACAATAGAGAAGCCATATTTTCTTTTCCCACTGATGGTAGCATGCACCCTCCTCCTCCACCAAATGGGGACAAGTACAAAAACGTACCGGAGTCAGTCTGATAATCTACTCCCTAAACCCAAGTAGGGCAATGAGGCCATGAGAGAGAAATCGCTGTGGGAAGGCAAGGAAGCAGATTTCGTCTGGGTCATGTGGCAGCTGACCATCCCCGTCTGCTCTCCCAGTGGGCCGTGTCCCAGGCAAGGGCTGTGCAAAGTGAATGGAAAGACCCGTGCTAGAAAGAGCAGCCTAGGTGTCTATCTCCAGATGAACAGATCACAAAACGTGCTGAATCCATACAATGGAATATGATTCTCCATACAAAGGAAGGAGCACAAATGATGTGCCCCGTGGTTCATGCAGGCTCTCAGCTGGGACTTCAGCCAGGGTAGACGGAAGCCCTGCATGGGCCCACCAATTTGGTGTTTCCTACTGTCCCACCTCCCAAAGGACAAGTGTCCAGTGTCAGAGCATGGGGGACAGGGACAGTCTCAGTTAGTTCCTGTACTGAGTAGTTTTGAAAACTTCTTTGCTTCAGCAAAGCTGGCAAGTGGCCTATTCATTTGCAAGCTTGGGTTGAAGCTTCTTGCGTTTAAAAAGCAACTACTGTCATTGTTCCCATAGATGGGGACAGCCTTTTATAGTTTTCAAAGCACTTATGAGTTCTCCTATCATTTAGCTTCTGAAAAGCAGTGTGTATCAGTCAACATTGTAACTAGTTTGAGCAGAAAATGACTTTACTAAAACACTATCAGGGACCTTGAAGAATCTCCAGGGGGC
>NC_043701.1:104514841-104561608 GCF_006229205.1 Suricata suricatta | reverse complement strand
GGAATGCAATCAAATGTGATAGGTGTTTAGGGCTAGATGGGTCAACATGGCTTAGACTTAAGACTGAAACAGGACTCCTCACTTCCTACACCCTGAATTGAAAAGTGGTGCCCAGTTTACCCAGCCTAATCCACCTTTGTTTGCCCCAATGATACAAAGATTTTATCCTGCATTTTCTTTCAGAAGTTTTCTGGTTTTAGCCTTTATGTTTAAGCCTATGATCTGTTTCTAGTTAATTTTTACATATGGTGTGAGGTAGGAATGATGATTTGTTTTCCCATAGATACATCCAATGATAGAAATTCTATCCAGCCAGTGCCCAAGAAGAGCGAGCCTGGGTCTTTCCCAGTGTGTTCCTGGCAGCAGCCCAGCACCGGCCAGTGGTAACTAATCAAGTAACTGAAACAAAATCTTCAAATTTAACAATAGTCTCTACTGGGTTTCTAGCCAGTTTCAATGGTGGTTCATGCCTTTTATCCTTTCTCCCTTTGCAACCTGACTTCTGTAGATCACATCAATTCACCTGTTTAAATCAAACCTGAAAAAAATTACAAGGCAACAACTTAAACCACATACAAGAATCCCATTGGGGACCTCAAGGGTGTCATGCTAAGCGAAATAAGGCAGGTGGAGAAGGACAGATACCATATGTTTGTACTCATAGGTAACAGGAGAAACTTAACAAAGGACCATAGGGAGAAGAAGGGGGAAAGAGAATTGGGGAGAGTGAGGGAAATAAACCATGAGAGACTACTCAGTACTGAAAATGAACTGAGGACTGAAGGGGGAGGGGAAGGGGGGGAAGGGGGGTGATGGTCATGGAGGGGGGCACTTGTGGGGAGAAGCACTAGGTATTATATGGAAACCAATTTGACAATAAACTATTATAAATTAAAAAAAAAAGAATCCCATTGGGGAGCCTGGGTGGCTCAGTTGGTTAAGTGTCCAAGTTTGGCTCAGGTCATGATCTCGAAGTTCATGGGTTTGAGCCCTGCGTCCGGCTCTGTGCTTAAACCTTAAAGCCTTTGCCTGCTTTGGATTCTGTGTTCCCTCTCTGTCTGTCCCTTCCATGCTCACACTCTGTCTCTCTCTGTCTCAAAAATAAATAAATGCTAAAAATTAAAAAAAAAGAAAGCAGACTCCCATTGGGGTGTTTTTGCTCATTTTTTTTGGATGAGTTAAAATAGGAGAACTTGGTGCTGGTACCTTCCACATTCACCAAGACAAAAGTTGTTTTTCTACATAGGTGAAGGAGAAAAGAATTCATGTCCGGTTTATTTCTGTAATTATACTTAGGGCAAATTCTACATATTTTTATAAGTCTGATTTAAGAATCCCAAAAGATTAACGTTATTTGTTCAAGACTATTTGTTTAGACTCCTATAATCAGTGTGCACTGGTATAGATCTCTTCACCTTCCCTTAGGAACATCACAATCCTAAACAAGGGGAAGAGATCTACCCATTTCCACTGTATAATCCATTTCCTTTTACACATATTTTTTCTCTCTTCCTTGGGAAGTTACACAGTCGACTTGTGGATGTCCTACCACCTAGGAAGAAAGCAAAACTCACTTTGTGTATTAGTCACACAAGATGATGAAAATACCTGTTTACAAAATTAATAGCAGGGTTTTATTTAGCAACCTGCACATTTTATTAAGCATCATCTTCTCCTCTTCATGTTTCACACAGACAAGCTCTGCAGGGTTCTCTCTCTGGCAATATGACAATCTAATTACCCAAATCACCCTTCCGGCTAAAAATAGCTACAAAGGTTGAAAATCGAAATCTTCTTCAGAGTGCTGATGAGCTGGCAAGAAATCAAGACATAAACAGGACAAAATCCAAGGGAACATGGAAATGGGGGGAAGTCATAGCTAAGCCAACTCTCAGCCTGGGGTGTTTGCCAATGTTGGGACCTGAATTCCAGTTGACACTGCTTCATAGAGCTGAGGAGACAGAGGCAGAGCATGGGACACTCAAAATGGCATATCCCAGAAGACCCCTTCCCACAAAGCTGGGACCCCAGAGAACCACACCTTCAGTGTAAGCTTGATCTGGAAATATACACAGCTTCCCCCCTCCACACACACCACAAGAAGATCACCCAGTTCCTCGGTGTACAGCAGAGGGGGAGACCACACCCATGTGAAGTTGTAGGCACCAGCTAGACCTTGCACACATTTGCAGCACAGAGTCACACTGCCTGGGAAAAACAACTCTCAAGGTAAAATGTAGCTTGAAGAATACTCTACTAAGAGTCTCCTAGGCATCCAAGAAAGTACGTGAAAATCCTCCAGGGAGAGATCTGCTTTAATTCCAGAAGAATTAGGAAGTCTTAATTCTCAAAGAACTTTCCATTTCCAAGGAAAACAAGCAGCTCACGAAAAAAATCATAAATGTTCAGGGAAACAAGGTAGCAGGAGTGAGAGCCATCAGAAACAACAAACAATAGAAACGGACTTGTGAAGATCTTGGATTCTGGAATTATCAGATATAGAATTAAAATGACCATGTTTTCTGTTAAAAAATAAACAAGATTTAATGGTTTGAAAAATAAGGAAGTTGAATGTTTAGAAAGAATTGTAATAATTGAAGTAAATAGCTGAATGCGTGAATTTAAACCACATTAGACATGACTACAGAGAGAATTGGTGAATAGGAATACAGATCTTAAGGACTTACTGAATGTCCCACAGAAAGAGAAAAAGATGGGGCATTTGAAAGCAAAGTTAAGAAGCAAAAACTGTAATGTGAGAAAGTCTAACATGGGGGTAACAAAACATTCAGAAGGAAAGAAAAGGGATTAGACAGAAGAGGTGAAGCAGAGGCAATATTTAATGACGTAATGACTAAAATTTTTCAAGAGCTTTCAAAAGACACAAATATACAGGCAGAGGTCCAGCAAATACCTAACATAATGGAACTGGAGAAGAACAGTGACAGGAAGGAGATCTTAAAAGGAATCAGAGAGAAGAGAGAGGGCACCTTCAAAGGAGCAACATTAGATCAATAAATCTCGATGGCAACCTTCGAAGTCAGACAAAAATAAAATATTTTCCATGTGTTGACAGAAAATAACTATGTGTGCACAGACACACACCTCTAGCCAAAAGATATTTCAAAAGCGAAGGCCACGTAAAGGCATTTTTAGGCTGATAAAAACTGAGATTGCCACCAGCAGACACTGGAGAATTTAGGGAAGTTTTCAGGAGTATTCTTTTAAGTAGGAGGAAGGTGATACTAGATGCAAGGAATAAAGAGCAAAGAGAATGATAATTATAGGGGCACCTGGTGACTCACTTGGTTGAGCATCTGACTCTTGACTTTGACTCAGGTCACAATCTCGCAGTTCATGAGATTGAGCCGGGAATAGGGATCTGTGCTAACAGCAGGAAGCCTGTTTGGGATTCTCTCTGCCCTCCCTCTCTGCCCCTCTCCCACTCACACTCCCATGTTCTCTCTCAAAAATAAACAAATCAAAAAAAAAAAAAGAGAAAATGATAATTATATGGGTAAATATTTTTTATTTTTTTAATGTTTATTTTTGAGAGAGAGAGAGAGAGAGCGAGCAGGGGAGAGGCAGAGAGAGAGGGAGATGCAGACTCTGAAGCAGGCTTCAGGCTTTGAGCTGTCAGTCCAGAGCCCAAGGCAGGGCTCGAACCCACGAACAACTAGATCATACTTGAGCTGAAGTCAGACACTTAACTGACTGAGCCACCCAGGTGCCCCTATAGGTAAGAATTTTTAAGGGGCACATAAAATAATAATAGTAATGTTTTATTGGTCTAAATATGATGTAAAATTAAAATACATAAAAATAATAGCATGAAATTCAGTGTGTTACAAATGGAGCTTAAATATTCTGAAAACTTTGAAATGACTGGAAGGGTATAAAATATTTATTCACTCTAGGCTTGACAAATTAAATAAGCATTAAGGAAACAGCAAAATAATAAAAAGAATGTATTACTTCTACAGTCAAAAGAAAACTTAGAGGAAAAATATCATATTAGAAAAAAAGTTAGGGTTCTTGGCTGGCTCAGTCAGTGAAGCATGTAGCTCTTGATCTTGGGGTTGTGAGTTCAAGTCCCATATTGGGTGTAGAGAGTACTTAAAAATAAAATCTTGAAAAAGAAAAATAAGAAGAAATTAGTCCAAAAGAAAGAAAAAGTCACAGAAAAGAAATAGAAAAGAGTATAACGAGAGAGAAGAGTATGGATTACGATGATGGCTGTAAGTGTGATGACATAAGTCCAAAAATATAAGTAATTACCATAAATTAAAAGACAAAGACCATTAGACTGAAGTTACAAAATACTTTAACCACATGTTTATTAGGGTGGAGGTTCTTGGTACTTTGATTCTATAACATAGATAGAAGTACAAAGAGCCGGTGATAGCCAAGACTTTCTTTAAAAAGGTGAAGAACTTCCTATCAAGCTCTAGTAAGGATGGTGTCACATTGGCTCACGTGTAGATGCGTAGACAGGGCATTGGAATATGATAAAAACCCACAGATCGATGTACTCCAGAGATGATACCGTTGGCATGTTAGGTCATTGGGGATAGAATTGGAATTTCAAATATAGCATAAGAAAGATTGGTTATCTATAGGAAAAAAGACAAACTCATACCAAAAACACCTCATAACTCTAAGAGGATTCAAGTCCTAAATGTGAAAAGTAAAATCTATATAACGTTTTGAAAATGATATAGAAAAATATCTTTATGACTTGAGGAAAGACAAGAATTTATTAAAGAAAAAGCAGAAACCATAACTTAAACTCAGTAACAATTTGAAAATTAAAATTTTTTTTTCAAACCAAAGACTCAGACTAAAAAGACAGACAACACTTGGGAATATATTTCCTATACAACTAGTCAGTGAATGATTAGTGTATGGGAAAAATATATATATATTATTGAACATTTTTATGTCTTTGGGAAAATGTCTATATAAGTCCTTTGCCCATTTTTAAATTGGAGTTTTCATATTATGTTCTTATTGAGCTGAAGAGTTCCTTATATATCCTGGATATTAATCTTTTATCACACATATGACTTGCAAATATATGACAGGTTTTTTGGGGGAGGCAGGAAATAAAAACCAAAATGCTTTGAAATGTAATACCATTCAACTAAATTCCTACACTCAAAATGAGAGCTTAAGGTATGGAAGAAAGAAAGAAAGATCAGATACTAAAAAACTGGATTTCCCTGCTTCCATTTACATCTTTTCTTACAGCACCTTTTTTTTCTCCCTCATTATATCAGAAATGATTCACATATGAACAAAAGTCTCTGTTCCATTACCCTAATTTATCTTTCTGACCTACTATACTCAAAACGGAGAAACTGATGATAAGATAAATCATACAACAGTAGGAATAGCTACGTTCCATGGAACACATACGATTGGTCTATGCACCAGGTTAGACACCAAACCTGTAAGGCGCAGGCATTGTTATCCCCATGTTACAGGTAAGGAGAACAAGACTCAGAAATGATAAGCCTTTTTGCCCAAGGTCACGAGGCTGTAGGCAGAGAAGCCAGAATTCCAAAGCCTGTGTTCTCAAACGTTGAGCAGTACTATCATCCTGTGCCCAAAGAGAGGAAAATCCTACTGAACATTGGCTGTCCACCCATTAAGGTCTCCCTGTTGGTCTATCTACTGTGGAAGGCACATGCTTTGACCTTGCCCTACTGTTCCACAGCCAATAATAATGACCAACACTAATGAGATAGAGTTCTATATCCTTTACATGTATTATCTCATTTGATCTTCCAAATGACCTTATGAGGGAGTTGCTAATACCATTTCCTTTCACTGATGAAAGGAATTGGTATGGTTGAATTAGATCATTAGCAGACAAGTGCAAGGGAGATGTATGCCCAAGCTGCCTGATGTCCACGTCCACGTTGCGAGCCAGGGGACTGAGCCAGTTAAGGGGGGCTGTTGGGTCTTTCCAGTGGCCCCCTTCAGCAGAGCAAGAGTACTAAACCCACCCAGCTGGCCCTTCTGTAGCTTTATCTGCAGGTGCAAAGCAGGAAGGAGAGCACACACCTGGTCATTAGTATCTAATACCAATGTAGTGAGGGCCCAATGTTACATCAGCATCATTTCCTCCAGGCTTTGGGTTCTCTGCCAGTCCTGGGACAGGCCTCTCCAGGAACAGACGGTGGGATTCTTAGATGCTTCCACTTGAGCTGTGTTAGGCACATCAACATGGAGGCCAGATGCAGACCCTGAGTTGGGCTAATTTATTGCCAAGACCGTGAGCTAATTGGCACCAGATGGCCAGCTATTGTTTCAAAAGGGGAAGTTCATCCCTTCTCAGAATGCCTGACTGTAGCATAAGGCTGGGGTCAGCCTGGGGAAGCCTGGAGGGACAATGTAGCTGGCTGCCATCCCATTTCTCTTGCAACTTCCTGCAAATCCCTGAGATGAATGTTGGAAAGCACTGGAAAACTGAAGCCCACCAGGAGAGATTCAAGGAAGAAAGAGTAGTATCATGGCGATCATGGTGGAGAATTCTTAGTCACTCTCTTGAATTCTTGACCTGTAAATGTTATCTTTAAAACTCTTTGTTTCAATATATTTAATATTAGTTTTTAGTAACTATGCTGTTTATTTGTACATTGATGTCCCCATTCTCTGCCCTCTGCACTCTAAGGTAAGACAGTCCAGAGGGAATTGTCATTTTTAAAACCCTGTCATTTTTAAAACCAGCTGGGTAGCCCTGGGCAAATCACTTCTGTTCTATTCACCCCAGTCTGTCACCCCTACCCACCTTCTTCCTCCTCCAAACTGTAACGTGAAATAACTAATCCCTTCAAAAACACAGATCCTTTGAAGATTATGATGCTGCCTTTGAAAAAGTATGAAACTCATCAGGTCTACCTATGCCTGAAAGTTGTTAATTGCTTAGAGAGGTTTTAGGAATCTAAACTAAATGCGAGGAATGCACCCAAATCTCTCTGAGCTTTCTCTCTAAACTACAAATTTTTGGTTCCCAGGAAAGTCCTCCCACAAAATCATTGGAAATGCCATTCTGTCATTGCTGTTGAAGCCCCCAGTGTCACACAGATCAGAAGTGGGTTAAGCTGTATTTAAAGAATCTTATGTGTGATGCTGAGAATCAATTTATGACGGTTCATATGAAGAGATGAGGTACTCTCACGTCCTTTCATTTACAGACTTCATGATCTCAGGGCCAAATCTGCAGCATCTGTAATTCTGTGTAGTTTATAAAACTCTTGCACATTCTTAGGTAAAGGCAGGTCAAATATAACTTTATTACATAGGTAAATTGTATAATTTGCACAAGATTTAAGTGATGCGGGTGGGTGGCTTTGTGACGAAAAGCACCATGACGAACAGAGGTGCCTGGGGAAGGTTCTAATGCAGCACCATGGCTGGGGTCTGCATTCAATGAGCTCATTTGCCAGAGTCCTTCTCAATCCTGGTGCTCCTGGTGCCTTGATGTGGACACCTACACAGTCCCTTTCTTTCTCTGCACCAATGCTACCTTTGGGAATTCTGACAGCGTTCTCCGTTTGTTTGTTTGTTTGTTTGTTTGTTTGTTATTGAGACAGAGAGAAACAGAGCATGAGTGGGAGAGGGGCAGAGAGAGAGGGAGACACAGAATCCAAAGCAGGCTCCAGGCTCTGAGCTGTCAGCACAGAGCCCAATGTGGGGCTCGAACCTGTGAACCATGAGATCATGACCTGAGCCAAAGTCGGCAGCTTAACCAAGTAAGCCATCCAGGCGCCCCTCTCCATATATTTAAACAGGTGTTTTGAAGCCAAAGGATCCTAGTTTCCAATTTCATTAATAATGAAAATCCTTGAGCGTAATTAAGGAACTCTTTTATAAAAAAAACCTGGTGTGATATAAACATATGATATCCATTTTAATAGCTGTTGTATTAGTATTTGTATAAAAGCTAGTTAATCAGATCAAGAGCATTTTAATTAGAATATAAGTGAATCTAAGAAACAAAGGAGATGAATGTAGGGAAAGGGGAGAAAAAGAAGAGAGAGAGAGGCAAGCCAGCCATAAGAGACTCTTAACTATAGAGAACAAACCAAGGGTTGGTGGAGAGAGCCGGGTGGGGGACGGGCTAGATGGGGATTGGCACTAAGGAGGACCCGTGTTGGGACAGGCACTGGGTGTTGTATGTAAGTGAAGAATCACTAAATTCTACCCCATGAGACCAATATCACACTATGTGTTAACTAGCTAGAAATTAAACAAAAAGCTTGAGGAGTGCCTGGGTGGCTCAGTGGGTTAAGCCTCCGACTTCAGCTCAGGTCAGATCTCATGTTCATGGGTTCGAGCCCAGCGTCAGGCTCTGTGCTGACAGCTATCTCAGAGCCTGGAGCCTACTTCTGGTTCTGTGTCTCCTTTTCTCTCTGCCCCTCCCCATCTCATGCTCTGTCTTTCTCTGTATCAAAAATAAATAAAACATTAGCTTCCAGTCGCATGTTAGATATTTCTCCATCCCCTTACCTGGATAGACCTTGAGGGTGTCATGCTAAGCGAAATAAGTCAGGCAGAGAAGAACAGATACCATATGTTTGCATTCATAGGTCTAACAGGAGAGACCTGGCAGGGGACCATGGGGAGAGGAAAGGGGAAAGAGAGCAGGGAAGAGTGAGGGACACAAATCTAGGGAGACTACTGAATACTGGCAACGAACCATGGACTGAAAGGGGAGCGGGAGCGGGGGAGGGGGTGATAGTCATGGTCGGGGGCACTTGTGGGGAGAAGCACTGGGTGTTATATAGAAACCAATTTGACAATAAACAATTATAAAAAAATAAATAAGAAATATGAAAGTCATAAAAAAAAATAAAACATTAAAAAAAATTTAAACAAAAGCTTGAAACAAACAAAAAGACCAAAACAAAAACAAATACAAAAAACCCCTTGAATATCAGTTAGAAAGGGGAAACACCTATCCAGATAGAATTATTAGGGAAAATGGCAGTTAGGGCAACCATGTACCTGGTGATTCACATGAGCAAACACTAAGGAAGGGAGCTGGATGTAAGATTTAACGACCGCAGATGGTCGGAGAATACACAGAGTAAATAAAGTGAATCAAGTTAAAACACAGTCATGCATCTAATGATACAGACATTTGGAAGATACTGTTTGAAATGGAACCCGGGACCCAAGAGCTTGTTCTTGGCAGAAGAATCTGTTGGATTTTGACTGTATGTCTAGAAATCCAGACCTGGAAATAGGGTCTTGGTGGAGCATAGAGGGAAGGATTGGGAAAAAGAATTGCAAAAGCAATATCCCAGGGGCACATTCTGCTGGCCACCTGATCAGGGAGAGGAAATAAGTAGTAAAGTTCTAATGCAGGGGCACCTGGCTGGCTCAGTTGGTAGAGCATGCAACTCTTGATCCTGGGGGCAAGAGTTTGAGCCCCACATGTGGGGAGCCTACATAAAAAAAATTTTTAATGCAATATGTTACAGCCTGTGATCCTTTAGCAGAAATTGCAAAATTCACAAAGCTCTGAAAAGCTCAGTCGGTAGCAAAACTTGACCTGACACAAAGCTTTTTATATTCTTTTGTTGGTGGTGATGCTCATTATAGCCACTTTTAGTTAAACAAAATACACACACATCAGAGAAGAAATTAGGAAAAACAGATAAGAGGAGAAAATGAAAACCGTCCAGTTATAAAAACAGGGGTGTCTCCTGCCAGACTTCTAGTTTTCTACCTAACTACGTATCTATGTTTCCACGTACTTATCTGCTTACCATCCATTTATCTTTAACACCTAAACATGTCAATCTAGCTGTATAAATATAACTCTTTCTGTAGCAGGATTCTTGCACAGAGAGTCTTTTCTTTCCAGGAAGCAACGTTATTCCTGCAGGCACCGCTCAGTTGGGTTCCTACCCAAAGAACTGAACCCTGAACGCCATGTGGCATAGTTTATAGTTTTATATTTTTTTTACTTCTTTGTCTCCCATATACGGTAACACACAATTGTGTAGTCTGATTAAGTGGTCTCACGCTACAAGGTCATGAGGGATGTTGTCAAGGACACAAATAGCAAGGTTGCCTTAAGATGGTTTTTTTTTCTTTCCTTAGGGAGGAGACCCTACCACATTTTTACAAACGCTAAGCTAGACTCTACATATTCTATAAGCTTCTTTCTTTTCCATTCAGTAGTAGATCACACACAACTTTTTGTAGAATTAACTGTATGCTTCCCAAAATGTCTACTCTTGTAGGGATGTACCTTATTTATTAATCAGTCTCAATTTAATAACATTTAATTTTTTTCAAAAAGGTCACTATCAAAAGTAACCTTGTTATAAACATAACAATTGTATAAACATACTAATAACTAAATCTATGCAAATAATTTAAATGCTTTCTTTAGTGGAAACGTCCAAATGTGAATTATAAGTCAAGAGATACTTTGATAAATTAGCCAAATAACTTTTAAAAACTTGTATCAATATATAATCACCCCACCAAGATATTGGTGCACTAAGTATTTAATACATTGGCAATATGTAGTATACCAACATAGTAAAATGCTCATTTTCCCACAGTCTCTCAACCCTGAGTAACAAAGTTTAAAATTTTTGCCAATTTTTAGGTAGAAATGGTACTTACTTATTTTAATCTTAATGTCTTTGATTACTAGTTGTAATGGCTAATATTTTGTGTCAACTTGACCGGCCATGGGGTACACAGATTAAACATTATTTCTGGGTGTGTCTGGGGGGGGATACTTCTGGATGAGATAACATTTGAACTGGTGGATTCAGTGAAACAGTTTGCCCTCCCCAATGTGGGCGGGCATCATTCAGTCTGTTAAAAGCCTGAATAGAAAACAAGGTAGAGGAAGAAGGAAATTACCACATTATTGTCCCGCCTCACTGCTTGAGCTTGGGCTTCTCAACTCACTTTCCTTCTCCAGCTCTTGGGCTGGGACTCACCATCGGCTCTCTGGATCTCAGGCCAAATCTCTGTGATAATTAGACCGGCTCCCGGGATCTCCAGCTTGCCTGCAGATGACAGATGGGGGGACTATTCAACCTCTCATGAGCCAATGTCTGTGTGTGTGTGTGTGTACATATACATACTACACATATTTATATACATACATACTGGTTCTGGTTCTCTGGAGAACCCTAATACACTTTCCCATGAATTAGCCAGCCAGTTGTATATGTAAGTAAACTGCTTTCGTTGAGATAAAAACACGTGGGAAGAAGCGTGTACAAATCATAAGCACAGCTCAGTGAATATCTCAAGGCGAGTACACGCATGTAAAGCAGAACAGAGGTCAAGAAATAGAATTTAGCAACATCCCAAACGTTTCCTTTGTGTCCCTTTCTGGCCATTGCCCTCACCTTCCCCCCCAAAGGAGAGAGTGCAATTTCTGAACCAGTTAGCTATTGTCACAAAAATGCCAATCACAAACAATTTCAAACCACACGGCCCCTTTAAGACAGCAATCACTATGGTCATGGAGGTGTGGTTTTGCTAATTTCACATGGGTTCATTTATGTGTCTGGGGATCAGCTCCTTTGGACTAGGCTTAGTGGGGCCACTCTCCCAACAGCTAACATAAGAGTTAAGTTTTATTTCCTTTAGTACTTTATGTAGGTGAGCTCATACAACAAGTATTCTTTATGTCTAGCTCACTTCATTCAATATTGTTTTTTGAGGTTTGTCCAGCAGTGTGTCTCGTAATAACTTGCAAGAGCCGATCGTTAAGTTTTCAGGAGTTTTGAAAGCCAGCTGTCACACGTAACTTATTAAAAGTTAAATTATGGTGGCTCAGTCAGTTAAATGTCAGGCTTCAGCTCAGTTTGTGATCTCACAGTTCATGAGTTTGAGCCCCACGTTGGGCTCAGTGCTGACAGCTCAGAGCCTGGAGCCTGCTTCAGATTCTGTGTCTCCCTCTCTCTGACCCTGCCCAGCTCACACTCTGTCTCTCTTCCTCTCTCTCTCAAAAATAAACATTAAACGTTAAATGATAAAAACTCACTACTAAACAAATTACATTAAAAACAGAGGTAATAAGTACTCAAAACTCATTGTTTGCTAATTATTCAACCTTATTTTACTATTATCTAGGCTCTTAAGGTTATTTATATCAATTGTAACTGCATGTAATAAGTATTGTAGAAAGGAGCAGTGTTGTGTATTTCTTCCCAATCTCATGTTTAATAGTGTCACATTAGTAGCTTGAAATTGGCCACAGAGGAAGTTTTCACATCACAGAAATTAGCAAATGCTATAAATTAGGGCTTCATTTTAGTGTTCTGTTGATTGTCTGGACTTAAGGAGAAAATGGTGATTAAGACAACAGATTAAACATAGAGGTGCCTGGGTGGCTCCTTCAGTTAAGGTTTCTGACTCTTGGTTTCAGCTCAGATCATGACCTCACCATCATGAGATCAAGCCCCACCTCGGACTCTGCACTGGGTGTAGAGACTGCTGGAGATTCTCTCTCTCCTTCTCCACCTGCCCCTCCCCCCATGCTCACTCATGCTCACATTCTCTCTCTCAAAAAAAAGAGAGAGAGAGAGCAGACTAAATATGAAAGTATGTTCTGTCTATAGCCATTACATTGTAAAAAACACAAAAAACTGAAGAACTATTCTTCCAGGATTCCAAACTATTATCCAATTCAGTATAGAGGATGGTCAGTCGTTGGCAAGTGAGAGAAGTCTTGATAAAAATCTTTATTTCCTTTTGTCTCATTTTTTAACATAAGTAAAACGATCAGCTAATATTCATGTCAGAGCTACATTTCTCCAGCAGGTGCATCCACAGACTGGTCACAGACACAAGAGTTCAGCAAAAAAAAAAAAAAAAAAAAAAAAAAGTTCAACAAAATTGACTGAGAATCAATTGGAAATATGGAATTTCCAGTAAAGAGTATTATAGATTTTATTACTTGTAGATTGTGTCCTGTACATCCTTTCTATAGTAAAATTAATAATGAGTTTAGATCTTATAGATCCATATAGATTTTCCTCCCAGAGAGACAGTTGTTGGACATTTAGCCCCACACCTCTGAATTCATCTGCATCACATATTTTGTGTAGAGCAGCGGTTCATCTCTTTCCGCTTGCAGTGTGGCATTGCACTGCATGGTTATACTGCTATGTATTTATTTTACTGTTGATTGATGTTTGGATGATTTCTGGTTTTACGCTTAACAAATAACGCTCTTGGAATGTTCTTGTTTCAAGTACAAATATGTACTCTTTTCTGTTATATATTATCTTAGTCGCTTATTGCTTGTATAATAAATTAGCACAAATTTAGTGCCTGAAAACAATGTAAGTTTATTATGTTACAATTCTGGAGATGAGAAGCCCAAAGTGGGCTTCACTGGGCTACAATCAAGGTCTGGGCAGGAATGCATTGAGTCCTGAGAGTCCAGCTTCTTGCAGCTTCTAGGAACCACCCACATTTCCTTGACTTGTGGCCGCTTTCAGCCAACAATCCAATCCTAGCTTCAATTGTCACAGCTCCTCCTCAGAATCTGACCCCTTGCCCCCCTCCCGTAAGGACCCATGTATTAGACTGAGCCCACCTGGTATAATCCCTCACAATCCTCAACCTCATCACAACTGCAAAATCCCTGTTGCCCTGTAAGGTAACCTAATCACAGAGATTAGGACATGCACATCTTTGGAGGGACAGGGTGGGGCTGGGGGGGGGACATTATTCTCCTTGACACAGGCAGACTCTAAAAGTGAAATTGCTATATTAACTAACTAAAATTAAATTAAAAAATAAATAAGTAAAACTGGAATTGCTGCCCCATAAAACATGCATATAATCAGCCCTAGAAAATGTTGCCACATAATTGGTCCCGATTTACCCTTGGGAAGAATATCTGAGTATCTCAGTCACTCTGCATTTTTGCTTGAAGGGTCAGTCCTCTTCATTTGGGTCATTTCAGTGGAGTCATATTTTCCTGATGACTAAAGCAGATTTTCATAGGCTTAGTGACTATGTGAATATCCTCTTCTTGTGAAGTTCTTGGTTGAGTCCACTCTCTGCCCATTTTGATATTGGTTTCATATTGGGTTGTGTGATCTTTTTTTCTTTTATTGTCATCTCAAATGCTTTTTATATAGAAGTATAACTAATTTAATTAACCACTCTTTTTTCTCATTTCTTTTTTAATTCAAGTATAATTAACATACAATGTTATATCAGTTCCCGGTGGACAACGTAATGACTCCACACCTCTATGCATCACGATCACGATATGTGCTCTTAAGCCTCTTCACCCACGCCACCCATCTCCCTACTCACCTTTTCTTTTGGATGTATCAGAATTAAAAAATATATGTATTCTGGAATCAGACTTTTATCATTATGATTATTACAAACATTTTCTCCCACTCTGTGTCTTTCCTTTTTTATCCCCTTGATCATGTTATTTGATGAACAGAGGTTCCAATTTTAATGTGATATACTTTATCTTTTCCTTCATGGATATGGTTTTTGGGTTCTGTTTAAGACATTTTTTTTGCCTACTTTGCCACTCAGTGTCTTGAAGTTGTTTTCCCACATTATCTTTTAGAAGCCTTACTGTTTTATTTTTCATATTCATATCTGTATAGAGTTGATTTTTGTGTATGGTGTGGTATTCCCTCCCTCCTTTTGGATATGTAATTGACTCAGCATTGTTTATTGAAAAAAGCATTCTTAGGGTGCCTGAGTGGCTCAGTCGGTTAAGCGTCTGACTTCGGCTCAGGTCATGATGTTGCAGTTCCTGAGTTTGAGCCCTGCATCCAGCTGTCTGCTGTTAGCACAGGGTCCACTTCGGATCCTCTGTCTCCCTCTCTCTCTGCTCCTACCCTGCGCTCTCTCTCTCTCTCTCTCTCTCTCTCTCTCTCTCTCTCTCTCTCTCTCTCAAGAATAAATACACATAAACAGAAAAACAATAAAAAGCATTCTTTCCTTTCATCCTTGGGTTATTGCATGTGTGTTTATTTCTAACAGAGTACAGGACTTTGAGCATAAAAATTCTGAGGGATAATTTGAGACTTTGAATGATTTAATCTTTTTCCAGGAAGGATTAGTTTTTATTCTGCAGGCAGATCAGGGCAGATTATCCCAATCCAATAAAGGGTGGAGCTGATTGGAAGTGAAACCTTCTCTCTTGGGAAAGCAGGTTTATTTCCAGGTTTCCCTTTCTTCCATGGTAGAGCCCTCTGGGGTCCCAACTGCAGCCCCTGGTGGTTTATCAGGGACTCTCCTTTTTTGTGGGTCACAATATTAGTCTCTCCTGTCCCATGGAAGAGCTGAAAGCTTTGCTCAGTTTCTCAGCCTTTAACTTGTTTTCTCTTAGCTTCCCAGCCTCCTCGCTGCAACTTTAGAACCAACGAAGGACTCTAGAAGAAAAGTATGGCTCATGGTCAGCTTGCTCAAAATGACACAGCAGCCCGCCACTCAAAATAGAGATTTACGGTGGTCAGGTGGTAATTGGAGCCTAACAATGAGCCCACTCTGCGGCTATTTCTCCAATTTCTGAATACTTGACAACAAGGGGTATTAGAGTAGGAAATGCTAAGTAGAAATCCCTGGAATTTTCCCTCCTTACCCCAATAGTAAGCTAGAAGCAGTACTATATTCTGGGTTGAATTACTGAGATTAATACCACTGTCAAAGACTTCAAAGGCAAGTGATCACTATCATATCCTCACTTAACTCACCTATTTGGCCTGTGCAGGAGCCACACGGATCCTGAAGAATGAGTGGGGATCACCTTAAACTAAATCAAGTGGTAAGACTCCAAATGGAGTGCCAACCCCACGGTAATATCATTGCTGGAGCAAATCAGCATAGCTCCTGGCACTGGGCCTGCCATCATCGGGCCAATGGTGTGATGTGGCAGTGTTGTCTCGGGGCCACATTGGTCGCCCTGCTCTCTGCCATAGTGTAGTCTTGCAGAGATCCTCGTCATCTTGACATTCCAGAAAACATCACACTGATGACAGAATGCTGATAGGCTCAAGTGACTGATCCCAATTAGCAGGTAAATTGGGCTGCTCCTATACAGCAGGGCACACAGGGCTTTGTCTGGGAGCCAGGGGCCTTCATTGAGTCATTTCCTAATACTACATGGCCAGTAGTAAACATCAATGGAAAATATGCAGCAACAAAAACAACAACAAAAAGGCAAAACAACTGGGAACTCAGGCTCTTTGAGAATGAAGATTTGGGTCACTAGACCAGGTAAAGGATCCTAAGCACCTGAGGTGCTGCCAAGGAGTGCAAGAAAGATATGAACCATGCAGTGGAAGAACATAGCCCAAGATAGCACGACGCTGTGACCACTTACAGAAATGGAATCTGTAGAAGCTTTGTATATTTTTTCTGCACTTATTATGTGCCTATGTTTTTTTGGTATCTACTAGCTATCTTCTTCTCTTCTTCTTCCCATTTTAATTTTTTATACAAGCTGTTGGAAGTTAGCTTTACCATTTAGTCTTTAGGTAACAGAATTTCCATGGGACGGTGACTAAATGTGAAGATTAATAGATATAGCCAGTGATGGATACAATAACTCTTGGGGGTCTGTGTCTTCTCTTGAGGGAAAGGTGAGAACTTCTTTTACAAGGAGGAATATCATACCTTCCTACAGAGATATACTGAGCTGTTTTGGTTTGGTATGAAAGTCACATGTGTGCAAAAGAGTGCATGAGGAAGCTGAGTAGCCCAAGGCTTAGGCTGCTGGGTATCCACTTCTAGCCTGTCAGCAACACATTCACCCTTCAGTACCTGCTCAACAGTAATGGACACAGTGCTTGAAGCTTTCTTGTTTTTAGAGTGCCCACGATGTTAAGCTTTGTCAGCAGAGGGCACTGGAAGAAAGCTTTTCTCCTAAGTTCCAGTTGCTGGGTTTCACTTTTGTGTGTTCCCGCTGCACTGTCCACCAGGGTGTTCATGTGGAGACACCAGTGGGGCTCTGCCCCAGCCATACGCCCAGGGCATGAGCCCCTTGGAGACTTTGCTGTTCTGGTCGGGTCCCAGGGACCATCTTGGTGGCCTTCCTGACACAGACACTGCACGACAGGCCTGGAGACCACTGTGGGGCCTCAATTCCCCCTGCATGCTCACCTCCAGCCTTTGCTCACTTGTGTCCAGAGACCTGTTTCCTGCTTACCTGGGGACTGTGGGTTGACTCTGGCCTGCAGCCCCGGTGACTTCTCTGCCATCTGGGGGCTGTAACCAAACCTTCTCCAACGAGCAGGCCCCTCCAAGGGGACACTCCCTCAACCCCTGGGGCACCCTCTTCCATTTTCTTTACATCATTGTAGTCATTTGCCTGGAATAGTTTAATAATCCTTTACATTAAACTCCCTGATTTTAAATTACTAGGTGGTTTCTTTCTTGGTGATTGGACTCACACTGCTGTGCAGGGTGATAATGAAGGGTAGCCCCCAAATATTGGAAGGCAGGTGGCCTATCCATCAACTGGTTCAAACCGGAATGGGAAGCCAGAGGGTTGTGGAAGGGATGTGATGAGAATGGATAGATTTCCTCACCACACAGAAACTTTAATTGAAAGCCTGTGGAGAGCATGGGAAAAAATTATATACACATATGTAGAATCATAAGACAATTACAATTTATTTGATCCAGTGGAAATTTTTTTTGTGAGGTTGTGGGGAAAGCAAGAACTGGCAACAGGTACCTCAAAGCCTAAGAGAAAAAGAAAATCATGCAATCATTTAACCCAGAATTAACAATTAATTATACAGGAGAGGAGGGGCACCTGGGTGGCTCTGCTGGTTGAGTGTCCAACTCTTGATCTCCGCGTGGGTCATGAGCTCATGGTTCATGAGATCTAGCCCTCCGTTTGGCTCTGTGCTGACAGTGTAGAGCCTGCTTGGGATTCTCTCTCTCTCCATCTCTCTCTGCCCCTCCTCCACTGGATCTCTCTCTCTCCCTCTCAAAATAAATAAATAAACAAACCTAAAAACCTTATAAAGGAGAGGAAAATACAATCATAATATGCTACTTGGATGTGGAGTTAATAATATTTATGACATAATCCATATAATGATTTGATCAATATTATGATAATCCTGTGGTTGAAAGGGAGGAGAAAGAAGCAAAAGTGGTGATAAAGCCATATAAGGAGCTAAATCTTTGGTCTAAGAGAAAAAATAAATCATACCTGTAACTGATCAAAGAAATTTCGGTCTAAGCCTAAGAAAATAGAAACATAAAATTAAGGATCAGAGGAAGCAAGTAAGAGGGGACGCTAAACGTAAGCGGAGACCATCTCGAATACTTTTCTGTGCAATTTAGCATTATTTGACATTTAAACTATGTGTGTGTCTTACACAAACTTGATTCAGAGGAGATATTGATTACGGAGGAAAGATGAGAAAATTCTTAGGTCATGAGACAGTAAAGAGGAGGCAGTCTTATAGGTTTGAAAGGTTCCCTAGTAGAATTCTAACAATACATTTCCAATTGATTGTGGAAGAAAAGGGGACGGTATCTAAAAGATAAACGCTTCGCGCAGAGAGCATAGCCCTGAGCCGACAGTTCTATAAAGACAGCGTGCGGACAGTGGAAACATGGCTGGTGCCAGGCAAGAGGGGAAGGAGCAGTCCAGACACATGAGAGTAACAGCAGGAAGCAGAAGGTCACTGAGAGAGAAGGTTCGTTAAGGAAGAAAATAATAGATCAGGCAAACCCAAGGGATCTTTAAAGCTTGTTTTGTTTTGTTTAATAACTTAGGCATTGTAAAGTCAATTCTTCAATGAGAGCTGCCATTCAGAAGGACATATGCGGGGGCGCCTGGGTGGCTCAGTCGGTTAAGCTTCCGCTTTGGCTCAGGTCATGATCTCAGGGTTTGTGAGTTGGAGCCCCACATCGGGCTCTGTGCTGACAGCTCAGAGCCTGGAGCCTGCTTCAGATTCTGTGTGTCTCTCTCTCTCTGTCCCTCCCTTGTGCATACTCTGTCTCTCTCTCTCTCTCAAAAATAAACATTAAAAAAAAAGGAAAACATACACAGAGAGATCACAGAAAACGTGAAATGGTGAGAACAACACAAAACAGGACTTGCCCCAGTGTTGGTAAGAACCAGGCAAAGGGGTCCTTCCACTGTGGAAAGGCTGAATCTCTGTGTCTGAAACTTTAATGTGCAGATCCCCCGAGGTTCTGTTAAAATGCAGATTTGTATGCAGAAAGTCTAAGATGGAGTTGGAGATTCTGAATTTCTAACACTTTCCCCGATGGTGCCACTCTCTCATGTCAAGGGTCTCAGCTGCTCCAAGTCCACCCTGTAAGCAATTACTTAAAAAAAAGATAAACAAGAGTGATGCGTTGACTGGGAAGGTCCAGAGTCTGGGAAACACACGTGCACCTGTCACACAAGGCCAGTTCTCTCTGGGTGCTGCTGGGAAGCTCAGCCTGGACGCCTCCCCTGCTCTCAATAACCTAGTCTTGTCGGAGGAGGAGACACCGGAGAGAAAGCTGAGAAGCTCCATCAACAGTCTTTACGAACTCCTTCCCATCAAGCAAGGAGAGGCCTGGGGAGGCCGCACAGACGAGAAAACTACCATTGGCCACAGAGTCGTCAACAGTGATGGCCGCGTGGCTCGGCAAGAACCAGTCACTTAGATTTTCTTTCCCCTTGATGGCATTGCTAGACAGGTAGGTCTGGAAAGGGCACCAGGAGTGTGACGATTTCTCATGACAGAGGTATGGACTGTGCAGAGAAATATGGATTATATGCTATTTATAATTAAGTGGAGAAGTCACTGGTTTAATACCATACCCAAGTGTATTGATTAATTGACTGATGTCAACTTCCAGGGAGATTTTAAAGGAGCTGTAGGCAGCTTTTTCCTGTTCAATGGCGTTAGTCTTGATCAGTGTGAAACGGGACATAAGAGGGTGTATAACAGGACTCCCCCGCCAAGTCACAGAAAGACCAACCCAAACAGAGTTCAACATAAAAGGAATGTATTGGCTCATTAATTTTTTGTTTTTTTATTATAGTGAGATGTGCGTAATATAAAATTTACTCTTAACCCTTTATAAGTGTATGCCTTCCATGGTATTTCATACATTCATAACATTGTGAAACTGTTTCAAAACTGAAACCCCATGCTTGTGGAACACTAACTCCCCATTCCTTCCTCTCCCCCAAGACCCTGGAAACCCCCACTTTCCGTTCTATCTTTATGATTTTGACTAAGGATCTCATATGAGTATTTGGTTTTTTGTGACTGGCTTATTTCCCTCAGCATAATGCCCCCAAGGTTCATCTATGGTTTCTTTTTTAAGTTTATTTATTTATTTTGAGAGAGAAGGGGGAGAGAGAGCACGCAAGCAGGGGAGGGGCAGAGAGAGAGAGAGAGAGAGAGAGAGAGAGAGAGAGAGAGAGAATCCCAAGCAGGCTCTGACCTGTCAGCACAGAGCCCAAAGCAGGGCTTGAAATCACAAAGCCATGAGATCATGATCTGAGCCAAAACCAAGAGTTGGACGCTTAACCGACTGAACCACCCAGGCGCCCCAAGGTTCATCTATGTTGTTCGCCTGTGTCAGGGTTTCCTTCCTTCTCAAGGCTGAACAAGATTCCGTTAGATGTATAGACCACACTTTGCTTCTCATTCACCCATCAGTGGACACTTGGATTGCTTCTGGTAGAATAGGCAGTCAGACCTGAACTGGAGAGAATGGTGGTGATAAATATGTGAGGACCCTGAGGGCGTAGCATGCTGATTTTGTGACTGTTAAGCATCTTGTCCTATGACTTCCAACACCCCTGGGCTAACAGACTAAGAGCCACAGAAATGGAACACGCCCTCCTCTTCAACCTCTACCCCAGGGGAATCTATAGTTTCATTACAACGTATTTACATTGTAGTTTCAACCTCCTTCTCCCTATCACCCAGGCTCTTATAGGCCCAAGCTCCCCATCTCCCAACCGGTAGGAGGTGTCCCTTTGAAGACTGGAAACAACCTCAGTGGGAGACCCCCCTAGTTATGACCCATAAGCTATTTGAACGTGAAAAGAAGAAACCCACCAGAAGAGTGTGCTGTCCTTAATGAACTGCTTTGTGCTCAGTACCTCCCTCCTGGTTGTCTTTCTTCCAGCACAGATCCTCACATAAATCTCTCCAGGGGAATCCAAGGATGGAGACCTCACCAGCACAACACAGTCTCTCCTTCTGGTAGCGCTTTGACTATTGTGATTCATGCTGCTATTCACACAGGTGCACAAATACCTCTTTGAGACCCCACTTTCAGTTCTTTTGTGTGTCTACTCAGAGGTGTAATTGCTAGATCACTTGGTGTTTCTATTTTTAATTTTTTTGAGTAAATACCACTCTGCGTGGCCACAGTACACCCAGTGACCTCACCCAGTGGATTCTAATAACGTGGTTCACTGTAGAAATCAGATTCTCTCCCTTCTCCAGGGTTTTCCGGCGTTTCTTATTGATTTTACTTACTGCTTTTGAGTTTTCTTTTATAGTTGTAGGCCATCTCTGTGCTGAGGACCAGACTGAAATGCAAACGTCGGGTCTTCTCAGAGATCTTTTACAAGCCTTTCCCTGGGCATGTACAATCACTTTCTATTTTTCCCCATGCATGTAGTTGTTTCGGAGTGTTCTTGTCTTTAATGTCTCGCTCCCAAAAGGAGAAATAGAGAAAAATGAAGGGGAGGGTAGGAACAGCACCAGCTCTTTAAATATCCTAGAAGTCACTTCAGTCAGATAGGGGCCCGGGGGATGGCTTGCAGCAGTGAGGACAGGTACAAAGCACTGGCTGCCTGCTTCTTTGTCTGCCCGTCTGTGATCAGAAACAATAATCAGCAAACTGATATTTGGAGTACCGGGTCCCCCTGGCTCCTACAGGCTCTGGACAAGTTGCTCTGGAAACACATGCCTGACTGCCTTCTGCAGGGTGGAAGTGGGGGATGGGTAACGCTACAGTGAAATTAACTGCAATTTACCAGTCACGGCTTCCCCTGGAAGTTACAATCTTTCAATAGACTGCAGATTTCCAAAATGGTTATACTTGGCAAATTCTGCCCCTGCAGTGATCTTGATGGAAGACAGGAGTCTGATGCTTTTTACTCCAACATCTTCCCAGATTCCGTCCTATTTGGCTTACTTCTTCTTCTTCTTCTTCACCTTCTCCCCCTCCTTCTTCTTATTTCCAACACGATAAGCGGACTTTTAAATCCCCATCACCTATTTCACCCATCCCTACACTCTTCCCCCATAATCATCAATTTGTTCACGATAGTTAAGAGTCTTTCTTGGTTTCTCTCTCTCTCTCTGCCCCCTTTGGTCATTTGTTTGTATCTTAAATTCCACAAAGCAGTGAAATTCTATGGTGTTTGTCTTCCTCTGACTGACTTATTTAGCTCAGCATTACACTCTCTAGCTCCATCCATGTTGTTACACATGGCAAGTTTTCAGTCTCTTTTAAGGCTGAATAATATTCCATGGTATACGTGTGAATGTGTGTATATAATGAAAGACACACACACACTTGATGAGGTTTGGAAGCATTGGGTTAGAGGGCAAACGGCTAAGAAAGAAGTCTTGGATGATTTTGCTGCAAAAAGGTGATTATATTATAGCACAGGCACTGAACACGTGTGCAGAAGTAGCTGCCCTGGAATTGTGAGGAATGACTGATGATATTCTTTTAAGTTTGTGGAGGGAGCGGGGATAGAGATAGGGTAAGTGTCTAAGGAGTTTTGAAGCAAGGCTTTTAAAGGACCTTGAGGGGCAAGCTGCTATTAAGATAAGGTCACTCTTAGTCTTTAATAAAACATAGACATCGAGGCTCAGAGACAGTCATGAGCTCCTTGTGGAAGGTCACGCTCTGCCTGTTTCAGGCGTCTGTCCGTGGGCTGCAAGCTGGAAGGACATTTCATTTAAGCGGCATTCCTCTTGCCTTTGTTTTCCTCCTCACTTCTTCGTCCATTCATCAGTCAGTGGACACATGGGCCGCTTCTATAGTTTGGCTATTTTCAAGAATCCTGCATAAACATAGGGGTGCATGTATCCCTTTGAATTAGTGTTTCTGTATTTGGGGGGTAAATAGCCAGTAGTGCAATTACTGGATGGTAGGGTAGGTCTATTTTTAAAGTATTTGAGAAACCTCCGTCCTGTTTCCCACAGCGGCTGCACCAGTTTGCATTCCCGCCAACAGTGCGTGAGGGTTCCTTTTTCTCCACATTCTCGCCAACTCTTGTTGTTTCTTGTGGTTTTTAGTTTAGCCACTCT
This sequence comes from Suricata suricatta, assembly GCF_006229205.1. Taxonomy (NCBI): domain Eukaryota; kingdom Metazoa; phylum Chordata; class Mammalia; order Carnivora; family Herpestidae; genus Suricata; species Suricata suricatta. The sequence continues at coordinate 104,538,317 of NC_043701.1, read as the reverse complement.
GACAGGTGTGAGGTGACATTGGGCTCATTCACTTTAAAGTCCAGGGCTAGGGGAGGTTCTAGAGAGCTTGGGAGCTCTGACTGGCTCTCACACGGGCCCCAGCCCTCTGCAAATAAACAGAGAGCAGGGACTGAATGATATGCGTGTCGTAAAGGAAGAATGTGTAGGGACAGTCAGATCCACTTGGAAAGAAGTTTAGGAAAACTTTTTTCTATGAAAAAAATCATAAAAGGGTCTTGCCTGAATCTTGAAACATGGATATACAATCCTCAAGAAGCCAGAGGGTCTAGCAGAGTAAGAACTACAACGTGCTGAAGTCACAATGCCTGGGTTCAAACCCTGACTCCACTCTGGGTGTTGTGATGTTGGGCTAATTATACTTCACTGTTAATCTTTATTGTCTCATCCATAAAATGGGTATAATGGTTGGCGTGTTAGTAAACACTAAAATTTACAGAGGGCATTTATATATATCAGGTATTCTGTAGAGCACTTTAAACATGCATTTCATTTACCTATGAGATAGACATTCCTATTACTCCTATCTTCAGATGAAGATATTGAGATTCAGGTGGTAATTTTCTCCATCACAGAAAGAGAGGGTAGACCAAGGATTAAAATTCAAACAGGGGCGCCTGGGTGGCTCAGTTGGTTAAGCATCTGATTTCAGCTCAGGTCATGATTTCGGGGTTCAGGAGTTTGAGCCCCGCATTGGGCTCTGTGCTGACAGCTCAGAGCCTGGAGCCTGCTTCGGATTCAGTGTCTCCTTCCTTCACTGCCCCTCCCCCCTCTCAAAAATAAATAAACATTAAAAAATTAAAAAAAAATTCAGAGGTAGGTCTCATGCTTTTAATCATATGGCCCTTCAGGGTTTGTACAACACGTACCAGGATGTCTGACACGTAGTAAACACTCAGGCAATGTTATTTTTGCTACTGTTGCTGTTGGGCTTGCCATTATTATGCTTACATCTGATCTCCTTGAAACCTCCTCTGCTCCAGCCGGCTCAGCCTTCCCATCTTGCAAGTAGCCTGGCTGACAGCAGTGCCCTACCTGTTACTCCCTCATTCTCTATCACACAAGACTCTGAGACACGGATTTTCCTCTGTGCCGGACACATAAAATCCAATGCCACTTCTTCACACGGTTCTTTGACCCTCCTGTCAAGGTCAGACGACACCGAAGCATCAAGCTGCAAACCCAGCAGAAAACCTTTTTCCAAGAGATCTGTCTACATGAAAAATCACATAGGATTACTTTTCAGTGGTCAGAGGTCTCATAAATGCCGTGGTGTGGGGTGCTTGCTTTCGGGCAAGGAGGTAATGCTCACAAAATGGGTATCTTGTTCTCAGGCTCAGGGCATTGCTTTACCCTAAGCGTGTTCTTCTGGCTCGGGACCAGGTGCCCATCGGCTCACTCTCGTGTCCCTCCTTTTCTTCCCACTTCCATGAGGGTATGTGTGCGTGTTCCCCTCTGGGATTTGTCATTTATGGCTCTAAGGTGGCTGATGGTTTCTCTGTCTGGAGGTTTGAAATAGACAAACCATCCACACCTTAAATGTTTACCCTCTGGGGAGAAACTGTCTGCCGCATAACCTTACGTAAGTCCTGTGGTCCCAAATCCCAGAAAGGGAGGGAAGATGCAGGCTTGAAGTGGACTTGCTTCATGCTCTGGGGAAGAAGAGGTCACAATTGTTTTTGTAAGATTTGGATTCTCACCTTAACGGGGGGTCCCAAATCCCTGGATGACCCTAAAAACCATCTGGGGGTGATGGTATTCAACTTGATCGGCTCACTGAGTTTCTCTGGCGAGATTTGGGTAATCTCCTATGCCCAGGATAATCACATGCCTCTCTGGAGTTTGAGTTCAGGCATCAGGATTTTTTAAATCCCCCAACGCTTTCAGTGCAAGCAAGAATGAACCTCTCTGACCCCAAGGCCATGCTTCTTAAACTTAAGTGTGCCTGTAATTCACCAGGGGGTGTTGTGAACATGCAGGTTTGGATTCAGTAGGTCGAAGATGGGGCTTTTCCAACAAATTTCAGGTGATGTTGATGCTGCTGGTCAGTGGTCTGTGCTATGCATAGCAGAGCCGTAGAGAATGTAGTTCTGCCCGCAGAAATGGAGACCAAAGGCCTTCAGGGCACAAAGAACAAACATACACTCCAAGACAACTGGTATTGATCAGTTATTCATTCCATCAATGCTTGTTAGAATCTCCTTTGGAGATTAAAAAAAATCAGATTTCATCCTCGAGATTCCAATGTATAGATCTGGGCTGAGACTTTGTACCTACATTAAAAAAAATATTCCTTGGGGAGGGGGGCGCCTGGGTGGCTCAGTCAGTTGAGCGTCCGACTCTTGATTTTGGCTCAAGTCATCATCTCAGTGTCATGGGATCGAGTACTGCTTTGGGCTTTTTGCTGAGAGTGGATCCTGCTTAGGGTTCTCATCCTCTCTCTCTCTCTCTCTCTCTCTCTCTCTCTCTGTCTCTCTAAAATATGCCTTGGCTGATTATAGTACACACTTATAGTTGAGAACCACTGGTAAAAATAACCATTACTAATATTCTTTCAGAACATTATGGGGTGAAGGCTCAAGCTATAGATTTTTGCAAACAAAGTTTTAGGGTCTTGGTTTAGGATACTGGGATTGTCTATCTGAACTCGACATTTATCCTTGGACGCACACAAAATAAGTTGAGTGTCGAAAGAGCTAGACATCTCAGCTCCGTGTTAAGGAACGAAGCTTAGGTTCCATCTAAAAAGCTGAGATGGTGATGGAATCCAAGCTTACCCCAGCAGACTAGTTGCATTTCTCTTTCTCTCTGTTTCTCTCTGTCTCTATCTCTGTCTCTGTCTCTCTCTCACACACACACACACACCTTAGACATAGCCTTAATTTCCTTTCAGACTACGGTATTTTTCATTTTAATGTTGATGGTGGGCCTATGAGACAATAACTTGACTTATGTCCAAAGAACCCAAAATGACAAATGGAAATGAAGATAGATAACACACCCAGCTAGGTTCAAATTCTCAAACAGCAGAAAAATGATGGGTTTCAACTGCAGCCACATGAGTGGCCGGAATGTGTCCACACCCTGACTTGCCTGTCGCCCCATTTCCAGTCCCTTCTCTCCCAGGGACTGAATCTGAATTCTCAGCGCATGAAATTCATGGAACTTATCTTTATTCATTTGGTAAGTTTTAAGACTTGCAAATGAAAAAAATAATCATTGCCCAGTGAAATTATAGTTCAATAAGAAGCCCTTATTCATTTTTAGAATTTTGAGATTTTGGAATTTGTGGGCTGTTTTTTTTCTTCGCTGACGGTAATCCTAAAATAGCTACTCATGTTCTAAACAGAGCAGGTATTCAGGGATGCTTATTACTGAAGATGATTGCAGTTCTGTTTCTGGGGCACAGTGGAAAGTGTTGGAAATTTCCTTGGCCCAAAGAAAGATGCACAGGACCTCAAGGGAACAAAGAAGAAATGTGTTTCTTTCCTGTATTTCCTAAGGAGCAGAGGGCCTGATCATTAATTCCGTTACCAAAGTCAAACAGCCAGAAATCCTAATATTCACTGAACAAATCCCTGATTCTTCTCGATTCACCCCAACGGCACAAAATCACTGGTGGTCATTGATGCTACCATTGAACACTGGTCTGCTGCAAGCCTCTGTTATACCTCTTGCCCCTCCCTCTTGAAGGTAGGCTCTTTTTTCTCTCTCTTTTAAGACCGTAAACATTCTTGAGCTTTGTGCGTGTATCAAGCACTTGGCTCGGTGCAGGGCATACAAAGAGAAATCAGGCATGGCTTTATGCCTTCCAAGGAGGAGCAGAAAGTACTTGAGACGTTACTCAAGTATTTAATATGTGCCAGGCACTGTGTTAGAGGCAGGGGTGGAGGGAGAGAGAATCAAACACTTCTCCCCACTGCTTGTGTAAGAACAATAGACACTCCTCCCCAAAGCAAGAAACATACCTGCAAAACCCAGCCTCCACTGGCTTGGGCTCACAGATTCCCTCTCAGGAATCAAAACGCCCAACAAGATTTTCCACCTCCTTTCTCTACATGCTGGCCTAGTTTGGAAGCCTCTGCAGGGCAGCCATATTCTCTAGAGTCTCATCTTCTACGCCCTGCTACCAGAAAGCATCCTTCTCTAGGGGACCCGGTTTGGGGCCTGGAGTAGGTCTCTAATGGGCCTCGCTTGACCTGAGCTGTGACCCAGGGGGCAGGGGCAGAGGGGCACGGCAGTTCCTGGACAGCCACACACATGCCTGGGCGAGGGGCTGGCTCCTGGCTGAAGAGGAGGGGACGTCGTGGACACAGACATCCATCACACTGGGGAACCAGAGGGCCACACTGCCGTATGGTGGGTGCAGTGGGATGGGTATTGCAGGCCACCAGGGGGTAATGAACACAGGAAAATAAGCCTAGGGTGGTGAGGTCTGAACAAATGAACCAAGGCAGTAGCTGTAGGAAGAAAAAATGGTGGCTAATCCCAAAGACTTAGGTGCAGTGTGTTGAAAACACTTGGTGGTTGGGTGCCTGGGTGGCTTAGTCAGCTGAGTGTCCAACTCCTGAATTTGGCTCAGGTCACCAACACAGGGTCATGGGATTAAGCCCCTGGTCAGTTCCTTGCTGATCCACACAGTTGCTGGGTAATTCCTTGTGGGGCCAGACCACTGGGTGGCTGGAAGGGACCCTACAACAGGAGCTGAAAGCAGGAGAGAATCACGGGGGATTGAGAAGAAGCGATATGTTGTTTGGGAAACGGAGTCACATTTCTGTAGAACATCCATGTGAAGATCAGGGGAGGTTTGGGCTGAAGATAAGGACCTGGAGTCATCAAAGCTGTCGTCTTCAGATATTAGCTGACTCCAGGGGGTGGGGACATCAGCAAGAGAGGGGAGGGCCCATTGAGGAGCAATTGCCTGTTAGCCTAGTGCTGGGAGATCCCAGATCTAATTTAAGTGTGAAACCCTATGAAACTGCTTCCTCATTATTACTTTTCAGAGAAAGCAGAACTTTGACATTTTAGTAGCTAATAAGCATTCCCAGAGTTCTCCTTGAATCCCTTTATTCAATAAAGTAGGTAATTCAATCGAAAAAAAATATGCACTTTTATGAAGCTCAGTGAAGTTATTTTTATTTGGGATGAAAAAAGAAATTTCCGCCTTAAGGCAGAATCTAGGCTGAAGGAGGTAAGTGGGGCGGGGTGATGACGTTACCCGAGGTCCCGCCAAGACCGTCCCCGAGCCACAGTGAGGGTCTGCGGGAAGCTAATCCAAGGAGGATTTTTTAAAAACCAGGCGGAGGTGTCGGCGTGTGGGAGGGACAGGGTATGTTGGCAGCACTTCTTTGTGCTCCCCAGAGACTGGCTCTGCTTAGAAATGAAAATAAACTGAGGGGCACCTGGGGGGCTCAGTTGGTAAGCGGTTAAGTGTAGACTTTGGCTCAGGTCATGATCTCGCAGTTGGTGATTTGGGGCCCCGTGTTGGGCTCTGTGCTGACAGCTCAGAGCCTGGCGCCTGCTTTGGATCCTGTGTCTCCCTCTCTCTCTGCCCATATCCCACTTGTGCTCTGTGTGTCTCTCTCTCAAAAAAAACCCATTAAAAATTCTTTTTAAAAAAAGAAATGGAAATAAGCTGAACTGGCTGATATTAACTGTTTCTGTGCAAACCATCTATTCCCAAGGGTCTCTCCATGTAATAAATGCTTCCCCGCCACCCCCCCCCTCCGCGAGAAACTGGGGAGCCTTGTAGATGACCTCAGGAAATACGCTGGGCTCCAGTATAAGGGGAATTACGGTTGGTGTTTCAGAGGTTATATCCCAAAGGGTAAACCTTGGTTCTCTCACACAAAAGCCCTTCTCAGAGGACCCGGGATTCACCAGAAAACAGCCTCAGGCTGTCATCATATCCACTACTCTGTCTGTGGTAGCCTTGAAGCCGCACATTGATTTGCTAACCAACACCGTGTTCCAGTCGAGAACACCCATCAGGCTGGGTGTAGCCAGTGGTTATTTGGTGCTCAATTTTCTCAGCATTCTCCTGGAGGTAAACTTCTTATTTTCCAGATGGACGGGCTGCGTGCTGTCACTGGAAGGAGACTGACGACTTGTCCAGGCGAGACTGGCGTGCTCAGCAACCCAAAGTGACAGGACGGTTGCACTCAGACGTGGGGCAGACGTTTTGCTCATAACTGAGCGCCGTGGCGTGCTTGCTCTGGGAAGGTCCCCTCCCCAGGGGACAGTGGAGAGCAGCAGCCTTGCCTCTCCCCTGGCTGGGTACTAAGGGCTTCTGGAAAGACCAAAGTGAAGCTCTGGTATCTGGGTCCTTTGAGGTGCCTTGGACTTTTCCTACATATGTGGTTGTAAAAATAGAAAATTGAGGGGGACTGTGTATGGCATCTGTTGGGGGCTTGAAGTCCACTTCAGGGAAAGGACAAAGGGCTTCTAAGGAACATTCTCACCCTCCCTTCACTCCTCAAATTTCAATATGCAGAAGGTCAAGGAAGCCACTTTGAGCTGGAAAACGGGCTCAGTGTCCAAGACAGAGAAAGCCAGGTGCCGCAGAGTGGGGGCCAAGGGCACAGTCAGAGAGAGCAATGGCCCACCTGAGGGCTGGTGGGCAGCGGCTGAGTACCCATGAACTCTGGCAGAGGCCAGAGAACCCACTGATTTTCAAGATGTGCCAGATCACTGGTGACCTGGGAAACCAAGAGGCACATGGGCCAGAGGACAGGACGGTGTTGGGCATGTTACACCTTGGAGACTGAGGGCCAGCCATGTCCTTTCTTCTCCTCGGCCACTGTTCTCTGCCATGGGGAGGGCTGGGTGTGGACAGGACACTGGCAGGCCACGCTATCCTCCAATCATTTAACAACTTGTGACCAAGAATGTGCCAAGAAATGTGCCAGGCTGTGGAATGTCTTGGTGGCCGTTCCTGTGAAAATTACATGTCAGCAAGGACATTTGCTTCCAAACCCAAAATAAATAACTACATTAAATAATCATGAGGGGTCCCCCAGGGCTCCGTCAGTTAAGCGTCCGACTTCAGCTCAGGTCATGATCTCATGGTTTGTGCCTTCGAGCCCTGCATCAGTCTCTATGCTGACAGCTTGGAGCCTGGAGCCTGCTTTGGATTCTGTGTCTCCCTCTCTCTCTGTCCCTCCCCTGCCCGTAGCAGGCAGTCTACACACATCGAGTCCCTAACTGCCAGCCCCTGGGAGAGCGTTCATCAAACTGTTGGTTTTCCAACGTTAGCCCCGCAGACATACATGAAACAGACAGAGAAGCTCCAACAGAAGGGCATTTTTATGGGACAAGATTAGATAAATATAAAGACATTCACTACCTTCCGCCACTGCTGGCTTTGGCCATGGTGTCCCCTGCCTGGTTGCTGGCGGGCCATGTCTTCCCACTTTGGGTCTCTGCGAAGTGTCTATGTCTTTGATCGTAGTATTGAAACAAGAGAGCACTGATTGTTTCCTTCAGATCCCCGACTGACTGGGAGGCTCTCACCATCAGTCTTTCTTCATTTTGTTTTATTGTGGTCAACAACATAAAAGTTTTCCTTAAAAACTTTTTTTTCTTTTAATGTTTATTTATTTTGAGAGAGAGGGAGACACAGAGCATGAGCAGGGAAGGGGCAGAGAAATAGGGAGATACAGAATATGAAGCAGGCTCCAGGCTCTGAGCTGTCAGCCCAGAGCCCGACACGGGACTCAAACTCACAAACCAAGAGATCATAACCTGAGCCGAGGTTGGCTGCCCAACCAATTGAGCCCCCCATACGCCTCTTTCATAAAAGTTTTCTAATTTAACCCTGTATGTATACCGTTCAGGGGCATCAAGCACATCGACACCGTTGGCCACCATCGCCACCATCCACCTCCAGGACTTCTTCCCAAACTGTAATTACGTGCCTGTTAACAAGGACCCCCCCTACGCTGGTCTCAGGCCCTGGAAACCCCCATTCTACTTTGCATCTCAGTGAATTCGGGTCCTCTTGGAACTGCCTGTAGGTGCAAGAGTATAGTATTCGCCCTTTTGTGACGGGCGTATTTCACTCAGTGTAATGTCCTCCAGGTTCATCCGTATTGCACCATGTGTCAGGATCTTCTCCAGTCATTTTTGCAAGGAGAGACTCCCTCCCCTCAGCATTAGCTCTCTGTTCCCTTGAGCAGTCAGGAAAGAGCACGCAGAAGGCACGTACATCTGTTTCCTGCACGCCTGTCCTTTTTTGCCAGTTGTGAAAGGGTTACCTTGGCAACTCATCACTTCTCTAATGTTTTTAAGGTTGTAAACAGATGACCAAATTACAAGAGCAAAAGATTATGAAAGCTGTAGAGAAGGGGACCTTGAATTACTTTTTTAAAAAATCACAAAGCGATCGTGACATGGTTTATACACTCACACTGAATCCAAGAAATCTATTCGAGGGGCGCCTGGGGGGCCCAGTCAGTTAAACGTTTGACTTCACCTCAGGTCATGATCTTGCAGTTTGTGAGTTCAAGCCTCAGGTCGGGCTCTGTGCTGACAGCTTAGGGCCTGGAATCTGCTTCAGATTCTGTGTCTCCCTCTCTCTCTGCCCCTCACCTGCTCATGCTCTGTCTCTCTCCCTCTCAAAAAAAAATTAAGAAAATTTAAAAAAATGAAATATGTTCAAGCACCCCGTTATGTCCCGGGCACTGTGCTAGGCCAGGGGCATAGTGGGGAGCAGAACAAGACATTGCATACACGGAGCCGGCAGCCAACGGGGGAAGGACATTGATTGACCCAATAATTACAGACGCAGCTGAAGCTTGGAGGGAAAAGACCATGTTTTCACAAAAGCATAGACCAAAGGGCCCTGACCTAGCCCGGGGCACCGAAAAGGTTTCCCTGGGGAAATTAACAGGTAAATGGAGACCTGAAATATGAGTGGGCTTTGTGCTGGCCTCTTGCAGAAGGGACGGGCAGCCCGAGACAGCTCAGCGAGTCCCCCCCCCTCCCCCCGCCCCCCGCCCCGACACAGAGAACTCATCCACTTGTTAGATCAGTGATTCCAAGTCCTCCGGGCACAAAGGCCACAGTCTCTTGTCCGCCGCAGCTGGAGGCCAAGGTTAGGACAACACTTGTCTGGAAAATATCTTCTTGAGGTTTGACATTCAGTCTGGGCTGTCTTTGGCTCCATTATGTTTCAGAGGAGGGGCTGTGGGCTGGTTTTGACCATGGCAATGACCGGGAGGCGCTGTGCTGGACAAGAGCCTGGATCAGGGTCGGTCAGCCCGGGATGCATGTGACTGGCCGGGAGGTCCTTGGGGATGTGGAGAAGAGGGTCCAGCTCTAGGGGAAGAAGGGAGCCCCGAAGTAAAGAACCTAGTCTGGAGGGCAGGGGGTGGGGGGAGGGGTAGACCTGAGTATAACTAGAAAACCAAAGAGGAAGCCACGCACCTGACAGACGGGCGATGCCTGGTGGGACACAGGTGCCCTGGCCTCACAATATTAGTCTCAGGAGTGAGACCAGGCTCGCTCACAGCAGTGCACACAGCCCTCGGCTGCTTGGTCAAGGCTGACGCAGGACCCGGGGGGCTCATCCTTGATATTTCAGGATTCAGAGGCCAGCTGAACTGCATGAAAGTGATGAAGGGAAGTGAGGGCGACATATTTCACGGCTGTCTGGGGGCTATTTGGAAGAAGACGGTCTGTGCCGGCGGTAAAACGACATTGTGGTTGGGGGTCTCTGAGACCACCCTCAAGATGAATGAAAAGACTACCTTTAGACAGAAAGTGTGCCAGTGATTCACCGGAAGGACTTAACAGAACTTGGAAAAACTGTGAGAGTCACCGTTATGGTTCATTGCGGTGAAAAGACGCAGAATAAAAGCAGCCAAGGGAAAAGGTGTGAGGGGACACCGTCCAGGAGAAGCCAGTCTCAAGCTTCCGGAAGCTTCCAGGTGTGGTCTGTCCCTGAGCTGTGTGGGCAGTAGCTACTTCTGACAGTGATGACCTGTGACAGCACATACAGATTACGGACCACGGGGGCTGGTCACTCGGCATGGAACACCCACATCGCTGATCTTAGTTTTCCGTCTCCAGGAGTCAAACTGATATGGCATGGCCCAAGGTCCTCACCACAGATCATGCTGTTACCTCGGACTATCTGGTGTGGCCAAAGCTCTAGGGATACAAGACTGGATTACCAGGCAGCTTAGAAGGGGCTTAGAGCTCGTCTCCAAGGAGCCCCTCAAGGGCTAGTTTCTTTAGAACATGCTAGGCTTAGGGGGGCCTGGGTGGGTCAGTTGAGTGTCTGACTTTGGCTCAAGTCATGATCTCATGGTTTGTGAGATCAAGCCCCACATCGGACTGTATGCTGACAGCTCAAAGCCCGGAGCCTGCTTCAGATTCTGTGTCTCCTTCTCTCTCTGCCTCTCCCCCACTCATACTCTGTCTCACTCTCTCAAAAAGAAAGAAAGAAATAAATAAATAAATAAATAAATGTAAAAAAACTAGAATGTTCCAAGTTTGAACCCCTCAGTCCTGCTCAGTTAACCATTTTCTGCACAAGCATGAAAAGCCAGTGTCAAGACACTGAAGCGAAACCTTCATCAGAAAAAGGAAGAAATATGCCCTGCACAATTACCATCACTTTCAAAATTTTGCTTTGTCTCACCCTTGAATCTTGGCCCTTTCATGCCTCCAAGATGCTAATCACAACGCCCATGTGCCTTCAGCCAGGTCCCCTCACCATCCATGCCCTCCCCTCGGCCTGGGATTGGGCCAGGCTGGAGTGGGACAGGGAGGCAGCAAATCAACGATGATCAGATATTTTAGGCCCCACTCTGAAGCCGCTTTGAAACTAGCCTGACTTTGCAGGGGTGCATACGGAGGTCCGTGGGTTTCTTCCAGGGATCATTCCAGCATTTGCTGCACACAGCACACAGATGGTGTGAGCGAGGTACTGTAGCCCCAACTCCATAATCGCTGTGAAGCTTGGATCCTCACTGTCTGCCCCCTCCCCCACCAAATAATGCTTATTTTAGGATAGAGACAGATTTCTTCATTAACTTCCAGGCCTCAGCATTTCACCAAACTGTTTCTGCTTACAACTTCTTAAAGGCAGCTACCCAAAGAGAAATTATTTTCCCTGTGAAGGTTTTGAATCTATCTGCGCAAAACAAAATGGGTTTTAGACAGAAGGAAAAGTGATGTGACAACCCCCCCCCCTCGGCTCCACCACTGAAAGGTAATTTTACCAGCAAGCCATGTGTCTCATCCTTACAGGAATCCCCATTACAGCAAGGGCTCTTTCGGTAACAAACATGCATGTGACTTTGCCATGGACTTTATCCTTTCTTTTAGGTCGAGCTTTCTAGACAGGCAATGCCATTGTTCACTCAAACAACTGCCATTACAGGAATTTCTGAACTAAGGCCTTTGGGATTTATCATATCATTTTACATTTTCCATCTAAAAGCAGGGCCACAGGTCAGCACTAAGTGGAGACTATATTCTGCAGGTGCACACGAGGCTGGTACGCTGGCCAGCATCACTATGCCCGGTTACTGCTCACGCCAGCTCATTGTTAAATACTTTGAATGTCAAATTAAACTCTATGTGGGAAGTGTGAGCATGGGAGGCCCTGAGTCATACCCTATTCGGTAGAGCATATTATAAATGGATAACAAGATTTTCTTAACCAGAAATTTGCAGAACAAAAGTCTTCATTCTGGCTGCCACCGGCAGATCCCAGAACAGTAACATGTCCAAGCTCTTTCACCAAGCTAATCTTAGTATTTATGACGGCCTACTTCTTCCAGTTTTGTTTGAGAAACATTCGCCACTCACAAAAATGTATATGCCCACAGCATTTATTGTGGGATCAGGGCGCGATTTCCTCCCGGGCACATTGCCAGTATCAGGGCTTTAGGGTATCAAGGGCAGAAGGCTGTGGGTCTCTCCCCACCTGTGAAGTGAATGCTTTCCTAGACCAGCATTTCTCAAACTCGTGCTCTGTAGGATGACAGGTTCCCAGAAGAGAAACTTCACACCTCAAAGCATGTGGGATGCAGAGCCTGACGTCGCTGTGGGCTCACATGTGCCCAAGCCCCAGAACTTGACTCTGCAGGTCCTCATCATATGCCTTTGCCTCAGACCCCAACACCAAGAGTGGTTTCGTGACTGTGACTACCCCTTGATGAAGAAGAGAGGTACAGGAGACCCCCAGCAGCCCTTACCACACTGCAGACATACACAGCCTTGGCCACTGAAGGCTAGGATGCTGTCCTCACCTGATGGAGCTACCCAAAGTCTACACTGCTCAATTTCTCTAGACAGGGGCCACCATGCTCCCCCCACCCCCCGAGCAGGACCACATGGACCTAACAGGCCGATACAAAATTTCCCACCCAATAGCAGAAGAACGCACATTCTTCTAAAGCACACATGAAACATTCTTTGGGATAGATCACATGGCTGATCTCAAAACAAGTCTTGACAAATTTAAGATCTAAATCATTCCGAGCAGGTTTTGGGGCCACAGCAGAATGAAACTGGATGTCCAATGGGAGAATTCACAATGATGCAGAAACTAAACACCACACTCTTGAACCATCCCGGGGTCAAAGAGGAAATCGAAAGGGAATTGAAACAGCATCTCGAGCCAATGGAAAATGAAAACACATGTACCAAACCCAGGGGATGCGACGAATGTGTTCTCACCACACACACAAAATAACATTCCACAATCTACATTTCTAATTCGAGGAGCGCAACTTCAGGCTTTAACCAAGGGATAAAGAATGCCCTACAAAGGGCAATCTGCTGTCTGGACCTGGCTGGATGTGGGATTGACAGATACACTTTCCCCCTTCTCTATCTTGTATCTCTTTCCCTCCTATCGGGGACATGACTCATCAACTCTTGCTAGAAGGATCTGGTATCAGTATGAATTTAAACCCACAAGCCCTTATTAGTTCTCAGTGTATCTTCACCCCAAGCAAGTCCTCTAATTGGAACAGAATGGTACTTACCCCTGGGAAAGAAATTTTCCGTGATCCAAATGCACAGCTTTCCCAGCCCTTACAGAAAATGACTAGGAGAAGACCAATAGTAAATAGGACGATACATTAAAATGCAGAGACAGGCTTCCCTTCTTCTGACTTGTTTATCTCCAGCCGGGTTCCCTAGCACTGGTGCTGGCCTGTGCCCGTGTGGATGAGGGGATAAGGTCAAGGTCCGGACACAATAGATTCCCTCATGACCTCTGACTGTCACTATGAATGCTCCCAAAGTTTCATGTTGAAATCTACACCAGGGATGGATGTACACACGTTACACCAGCGACACACAATTTCATGCATGAGCTCGTTCCTGCACCCACTTCTGGTTTTCTGATTTAACTTTTTTAATGTTTATCTATTTTTGAGAGAGAGAGAGAGACAGAGACAGAGCACAAGTGGGGGAGGGGCAGAGAGAGAGGGAGACACAGAATCCAAAGCAGGGTCCGGGCTCTGAGCTGTCGGCACAGAGCCTGACGTGGAGCTCAAACTCACAAACTGTGAGATCACTACCTTAGCTAAAGTCAGATGCTCAACCCTCTGAGCCACCCAGGTGCCTCGGTTTTCTGATTTTAAATATGACTGCAGCGGAACCCATACCTGTGGCTATCCTGTCCAGGGTACAGAGCAGAGGCTTTGACAAGAGTCGATGTGTTCGGAGAATCAGATGTCTGTTTCTGGTTAGCAGGGCAGTTCTGTGGAAATAGAAGACAAAAACGCTAATGTGTCCTGGAAAATGCTGTTGACGGCACAACGTCTGTCTATCGTGTTTCTCCTGTGGGCTTGAGGAGAGCGGGAGCTTTGTGGCCCCTGCTGCCCGCCAGGAAAGTCCTTGCCGGGGGCTTTCTGAAGAAGCAGGTGGAAGGGAGTCTGGCCCCACCTCTCCTCCTCTCCTGGGCGAGGTCACTTCTGGTTAGAAGCATGGCTTTCCAAGTTGTTAGCATCTCCAATCATGAAGGAGGAAAATGAGGGGACTGAACATGGGTGTCTTGACGTTAATAGGAAGGGAGGCTCAGTGATATGGGAGAGGAAGGGCCACCACGGAGTTGTTGACTCATTCCAAGCCAGGATTCCTGATCACTGGGCCCAGATGATTTGGGTGCGTGGGCAACAATTTCTTGCCAAAATCTTTGCCAAGAGGGACTCATGCGCTGTCATTCAGAACGCTCAGAAACACCACCCCGCATGAGCTCCTTGATGGGTGAGGGCATGCTTTGAAAGAGGCCAATGTGGAGGCTGGGTCCTGAAGGGCCAGGGCTCAGCCCGCATGTCCGCATCCCAAAGGTGCTCACCCCTGCTCAGACCAGCGCTTTCCCACAGCAGCTAACCAGGTGCTGTGTGCACATGCCCATGCCAGTCCGTGTGCACACATCCACGCCAGCCCCGGTGCACACGTCCATGCAAACCCATGTGCACACGTCCACACCAGCCTGAGTGCACACATCCGTGCCAGACCCTGTGCAATTCCACCTCGGTCCCCTTCTGTGGTTGGCTCTGTTCCCTCTGGCAGGGAGGCCACGTGGGCACTAGAGTCCTGGGATCTGTTCTGAAGTTTCCCCAGGGAGTACCACTCCTGTCCCCCCCACCCGCTGCCCACTGGCCTTTCAGGAGCGGAGCCTGGGAGGCTCTCCTCTCTCCCCATGCCCAGCACACCTCATCCTCATCTCGCTGCATTATTCATCCAAACTGGCGACGGCTATTTATAGTTCCTCTGAAGGGCAGCAGCCACTCAACTCCTGGGAAAGTGGAGCATGGAGACATTAAAGAGTATTTTCAGAAGAAAGAAAAACGTTCTCTCACGGACTCATGAGATGGCTGTCCCCATGCATCCTCCAAAAATAGGCCTCGCCTGATGCCAGCCCTCTCTCTCTCTCTGTCTCTGCATATCTCATCTGCCAGCACCAGGCAGAAAGCGCGAAATCCACGAGCCACTTTGCTGCTCTTCCAAAACGGTCAGTTCCAATGTTCCAGCTCACTTCCCAGCCCAGAAAAATCCATGTTCTTCCCTGAGTGGATACCCATCTGATTGAAATGGACGGAGCCAAGAGAAATAACAAAATGACAAATGTCCCTTCCACGGCTAGGAGCCAATCATCCCGGAGGCTCGGTACCTGTGCTCTCCGTGGGAGCCCCAATGTGGGAGCCCCAATCCATTTGTTCATTTATCTTTTGAAATGGGTATCACTCTTCTAGCCATCTTTCTTACATGTGTTTTTAAATCCTTCTCTGGAAGCGTTACAAAATGGCTATCCTATCCATCCCCTGAAATAACACTGTGCTCAACATAGCAAGTAGTGAAACCCATTTGAAATATCACCTCTGTAATGTTTTCAGTCTTCTGGGAAGAGGCCCAGATGCTGTGATTTGCCTAAAGTCTCACATATTTGTATGATGCTGAGTCAGAAGACCGTGAGTTCAGACGGGCAGGAGGCAGGGAGCACAGGCAGGTTGGGGCCAGAGCGAACTGGACCATGGAACCAGAGCTGAGGGTAGCGATGGGGGAGGGGTGCAGCTGTGGCTCTACCCGGAGATTGTGGGGCAATATGTTCTGGAAGCCCGGGGCTCCTTACTGCCCGCACACGCATCGCATTGTTACGGGACACAGGAATGATGTAGGCACTGACCCGACACACGGGAAGCATGTGTCATGGTATTCCTGATGCGGAAGTACGGCATTGATTCCAGATGCGGAAGTAAGGCGTTGAGGAGCTGAGACTATCTAAGGCCACACACAGCCTGGGCATCAGAGCCAGGATCTCAGATTCGAAGCCTGGCCTTTATTTTTCACTATTGATTAGTTGATTGAGGTACCAAGCAGCTCCTATAAGAGGGGGAAACAGGACAGGTGATAGAAAGTCCTAGGTATCAGTGAGCCATAAGGAATGGAAATAAGAAGGAAAATCCCAAAAAGGAGCAAAAACCAAGAAAGTTCTTAGCAATTCGGGGAATGTTTTGTGTCAGTTGAGGATGCTCTCATATCTTTCCTAATGTGGAGGAAGATGGTCCCCAGTCTGACTGGTCTGATGCCTGCAGGGAGGTGGAAGGGAGGGCTCCTAACCGCACAGAGAAGAAAGGGGTCCCTCATTCTGCCCGGCAGATCCAGACACAGGGACCCGGACAAAAGTGAAGCATCAGGAAGGCCTGGCCCTCAAAGTGCTAATAAGCCAGGGAAGACAAAACCTGAAAATGAAAGAGAATAACGCAAGATCGAAACATACACTGAGGAATATGATACATACCTCAGGGCCCCAAGCAGCAGGAGAGGAGGATGGATCATTTTATTTGGCTTCACAAAGGCATCAAGGCTTAAGCTAGATGTTTGTATTAGCTAGCACCTCTTGGTTACAACTATTGGAGCCTCAATGCAAACCAGCTTGAATGCTAAAGGGGTATTTTTTAGAAGGACAGAGTGGTATCTCACAGACTTGTTATATAAATGAACCAAAGAGGGGCACCTGGGTGGGCCAGTTGGCTCAGGTCATGATCTCCCCATGGGTGGGTTCAAGCCCCTTGTTGGGCTCTATACTGACAGCTCCAAAACTGGAGTCTGCTTCAGAAGCTGTGTCTCCCTCTTTCTTTGCCCCTCTCCCCTCAAAAATAAGTAAACATTAAAAAAATTTAAATGAACCACAAATGGTGTCTTATATATTAGCCAATAGGTTCTTTGTTCACTGCAAGTTGAGATTCATTAGCTCAAAGTCCATTGGCACCAAACTCAAAGTTTTACACAGACAATTATTTATAAAATAGTCCTTCAACCCCTCTATAAGACTTAAAAGAGACTGAACAACTAAATCCAAGGAAAGAAGGAACTCCTCTGGGATACCCCAAGGAGTGACTTTAATTAAGACTCTATTTTTAAAATGTTGGCTTGTGTCTGTGTTGCCTTCATTCTTATTTATCAAAGACTGGCTTTCCCTATAAGCAGGAGACCACAACCCCCCGCCCTTGGCCAATGGGGGTCGGGACACTATGACTTTGGTCCTGCCGGGGCCACGTGATCGGAGTTGGGGGAGAAACTCCTTCCAAGAAGTCAGTCACTTGCACTAGGTTAGCTAATAAGTTAACGGATGCTGAAATGGTAAGGCGTGTGCAGGTCTGTTGGAGAGTGCTTTTGGGACACACGTGTAAGGAAGAAAGGAAGGTAAGATTGGCCCATGGGAGTGCAATATGGTTGTACCTGAGGCCTCAGCTGATGCTGCAGAAAACTCTGGAGCTGAGAGTTATCCCCAGCTGAGACAAGAGTGCTGAGCCCCTTGTCCTCACTTCCACCGGTCATTATTCTGGGCCATTTCCCTAGGAGAGGGGGTAACCTTGAGTGAGGCAGATCTCAGAAGTCAAGGGTAATGTCCAATGGAAGACATGGCTGTGAGCCATGAGCAGCTGATACTCCTAGACACCAGGAATGGGTACACTGTCCCTAAAAAGGGTATTGGGGCAGTGCACCAGAGCACTCAGTACTGTTCACCCCTTGTGAACTACTCAGATCTCCCTGCTTCTTGTAACGAGTTTGTCTCATATGGGAACACCTGCTCTAGAACTTTGCTTGGTCTCATTTTAGGGGAAATTTACATGAGAAGATTGTAGGTTGCCCTTGAGGTTGTAACTGACAGTCATGAGCCCCATTCCCCAACCCATTCTAGATTCGACCCAACTTTGGCTGGGGCTTGTTGGGATGACCCAGACCCTTATTCCAGAGGGTTGTGAGATCCTGGTTACCAGGCCCTTCTCAGGCCATCACTGCTGACATTCATTTACTATTAGAACTAGAGACAGAAGTACCAGGAGGGTCCCTGTAGAGCACATAGATGCTGACTGTGTCTTTCCCTGTTCTCTTGTGCAACATGAGTCCTGCCTCTTCCTGATGACCACATCAATAACCCCTGCAGGGATAGTGGCTCTTTTCCTTGCCCTCACAGCCAGGAGTAATGGATAGGGGAGGCCCGAACTCCCAAGGGGTCATTGAGAATATTGGTAAGTGTGGCCACTCCTATTCAGCCTTGTGGGACACATCACCATTAATGGTGATTGATCTAGGCTGTATATGCTCCCGGGAGAATGACACCCAATTTCACAGAGTATCATCTAGAAGCGGCATCGTTGAAAGGCATTTTCTCTCAGGCCATCAGCTTCTGGGTGGTGCAGTACATAACAGGACACGTGGGTTATTTCTGATCACAACCTTACTTCCTTTTCTATAAAGTAAGCCCATTGGCCTGCAATAGTGTTGACAGGATTCTTTGTAGGTGGACGAAATAAATACTTTGTAAGTCCTCAGTTAATGGTCAGGGCCCCATGGACAAGACAGGCCAACCCATATTGATGATGTGTGTGGTCCCAGTCAAAGCCAACTGTACCAAGTGGACAGTGGTCTCAAGTGATGCAGCTATGTCAGGGCTCAGTGCCAGTCTGTGCCAGGCGGCAGCAGCAGCTAGATGAGAAATGGTGAGGGGAAGCTCTCGCTCTTGGGCCCATGTATGACCTCCATCTCTGCCATGGAACTACTCTGTTCATTTGTCCCTTATTCCAGCTCTGAAGTGGTTAACATAAACTTGCAGAGTCACTCAGTCTAGCTTATTGCTCAAACCCTCTTCCACAATGGACACTCTTTGGTGGGCGTTAAGATGTGGTTGTGGTTCCATCTAGATCTCCTTGTCCCTGACCTTCCAATCCTTCTCCTTCCAGTCCGTGGGCCACTCATGGTTGCCCACAGGTCTTGTATATTCTTGCTTTGGGCCTCTTCTTTGTCCATAATTGGGTGACCAGCTTTACTGCCTGGATCACTACCTGTTAGAGAATTTTCCTTCCCTGCTATTTCAGGGATTTTCCCAAAGAGTGCAGCTGCCATCTTGTTTTTGACACACTCTGACATAACCTGAGCCATCCATGAACCAAACTCAGCCCTTTTCTCTCTCCTGGTTATAAGGAACCTCCTATACAGCCACTACTGTGAGGCAGAGGAGAGCCAGTGCAAAAGTGATGGACCCCAGGGATTACGTTCACACATTCACGCAACGTACTTGTACCTTCTGACTCTATTTGTGCTTATCTAGATGTATAATTTCCACCTTAAAATTGTTTTAATGTTTATTTATTTTTGAGAGAAAGAGAATGACAGAGCATGAGTGGCAGAGGGGCAGAGAGAGAGACACACACACACAGAATCCCAAGAAGGATCTAAGCTCTGAGCTGTCAGCACAGAACCCAATGCAGGGCTTGAACTCATGAACATGAGGTCATGACTTGATCCAAAATCAAGAGTCAGATGCTTAACCAACCGAGCCACCCAAACGCCACTATAATTTCCACCTTTTGATGGATTCCTGCTGTTCCACCTGACTTTACGACTTGGTGAGTCTACAGAATCCATTTCAGGATGGGCAATTCTAGCCGTGTGGTCACTTGATCTCCATGACCAGATATTCCATCTGCCAAGACTCAATAGGTGACTAAATTGTGTTGTTGTTGTATTTTTATTTTCAAATGGTGTAGCCTTCTCCACTACGTGTAGCATGGTCTTGTTCCAAAATCTTAGAGGTCTTCCTTGTGATTCTCCTAATAAGAACTAGCAAGCATAAACTCTACAAAGCAGCCATTGCCATAACTTTAGTATCTGGGTCTTTTGAATCACATGGTCCAAGAAGCAGAGTTACATTCATGTTGTCCGGACCTGCTGCAAAGCCCTTTTCTGCCCTGGGTCCTATTGAGATCCCGTGGCCTTCCATGTCTCCCAGCAAATGGGTCAGAGTGTGGAATTTTCTCAAGTGTGGAATATGCTACCAAAAGAACCCCAAAGGGCCTACCAAGCATTGTACAACTTTAAAAGTAGGAGGTATGAAATGCAATAAATCCTCCTTTACTTTGGAGGGTACCCATAAGTGGGAGGGAACTGAATTTCCCTGTAATTCTTTTCCCATTTTTTGGAATGAATGCACTGCTGAGCCCTCCCATGCCACTTTTGCTCACCTGGTCTAATTAACATTATGTCATCAATATAGTGGACTAATGAGATATTTCATGGAATATCCACAGTCCTGATCCCTTTGGATACGTTCTAACGGAGAGCAGGGAAGTTAACATAACCCTGCAGCAAGACGATGAATGTAAACTATTCTTTATCCCATGAGAATGTGAGCTCTTTCTGATTCTTTTCCCTGATGAGGATGGACAAGAACTCACTCAGCAAGTCAATGGCCACCCAATTCATGCTGGAGGTTAACCTAGCAAAGATACCACATTCATCACAGCAGTTGCACTTGGCACTGCTACTTGATTAGGTTTGTGGTTACCTACTGTCGTTGGCCATGACCCACCAATGTTTTACAGAGGACAGACTGGTGAATTACATTAGGTTATCACAGAGCCGTCACTCCTGCATTGCTTGTGTTTTAAAGTTAGCACTCATCTCTGACATTTTCCATGGAATGGGGTGTTGTTTTTCACCTACTGCTTTGGCACGGGGTTGGAGTAGGTTAAAGCTTCTTGGTCTTTCCTATGTTAATACTTTCTACCATGCAGGTCAAAGAACCAATCTGAGCATTTTGCCACGTACCAAGGACCCCAGATCTCAATGTCAACCCAGATCCTGTGTCCGATATCCTTGAAGGGACTGGGAATTCCCTTCTGCCTCAATGTACAGTTGCCTGAGTAAATGGCGATGGATCCCATTGAGGAAAGTCTGATATGATTGTTAATTTCATGTATTAGGCTATGGTGCTAGGATGGTTAGTCAACCACCAGTCTAAATGTTACTTTTTTAAAGATATGATGAACATTTAATTCGGTAGACTCTGAGTAAAGCAGACTACATTCCATAATGTGGGTGGGCCTCGTCCAATCAGTTAAAGACTGAGCACTAAGACCGGTTTTCTGGAAGAAGACATTCTTCTTAAGACTGCAACATCAACTCTCTTGTGAATTCTCAGGCTGCTGGCCTGCTCTGTGGACTTCAGACTTGCCAGCCACCACAATCGCATTAGCAAATTTCTTAGAACCTCTCTCTCTCTTTCTCTCTCTCTCTCTCTCTCTCTCTCTCTCTCTGTGGAAAAGAAGATAGCAGGACTGGCAGACGGAAAAGCCACCCTGCCCTGAAGTTGCAACAGATAGATACCTCAGGAGACCCTTTAAGGAATTCTGTGTCAGCCAGTCATTGACTCTAGGGTATCCCTGGGAGGGGACAGATCCTGTGGGAAGCCGTTCTCTGTACCTGGGAGAGTCAGCAGCTGACATTCCAGACCCTCAGAGATGAATGCCTGAGCCCGGAAGTGGGGATCTAGGGTGGGAAGCACAGTATCTCCCATACTGTTGTTCCATGAATGGGTGCTTGGTACAGAAAACAAACAGACATCCACTATAACCCAAAACACGTGGATAGGATCTGGCTGGGTGTAGCAGATGGTGAGGTCACCATTGGCTGGGAGAAGGTCCTGACAAAAGCTCTAGACATGGGAATGAGCATGGAAGACACTGATGTACAAGGAGCCCAGTGGGTAAAAGGAACAGGGGAAACCCAAAAGTCAGCTTAGAGTTTCGTTATAAGAGAAATGGCATCGTCTTGTCAGTCCCTGGTTGGGAAAATCTTCCTCACATCCTAGGTTGTTCTGAAAATTTGTGTCATGGTGGTTTATGAAACAGTAGGAATCAAAGGAATAAAAGAAGAACCGCAAATTCAAATGTCTACAGGAGTTGCCCAGGAGGCATAAATACGCAGAGCAGGCTGGATCTTACTATTTCAATGCAGATATTTCAATGCAGACCTGCATTGTGCACAAACTCTGCCCTGGATAAAGGCTTTGAACAAATGAGAACATGATGGCCCTTGGCCCCTCGGGGCTGATGCAGCCAGTGAGGGGGGGTGGCAGGCTTGCAAAGGGGGGATGGTATCTGCTGTGTCACCCCGCTGTGCGGGGCAGACTCCACAATGATGAGGCAGCCCCTGCTGATGTGCTCTGCTCCATTTTTCTTCAAACAAGTGGCCTTTTCTACCTTTTATTCAGGGGGAACAACAGTTGCAGTAGGTAAACGCCACTGACATTCGGCCTCAGTGCCAGGGCGACACCAGGGGGAGTCGAGGACTGCAACAAACTAGCAATGCCACCACCACTGTGCTCTGTGGGATGCGGGCTCTGTGCTGCCACAGCCTATGGTTTTGGACAGTGTCAGAAACCTAGATTTCCTTTTCATGCAAAATCTCCTGCTTTTAAATTGCTTGCCAAGTTGTTTAAAAGGAACAAAAGACCTGGTAGGTCCAAGCAAAACATCATCCCTGGCTGTTGTTTTCTATATGCAGACAATCCATTGGCAATTTGTCAATTAACAATTACCCCACCCCACTCCCAGCCCCTCCAGCAGTATTCAGGGACCAGGCTCACAGCAGGAGCAGTACGTTTGTGGTGGTGTTCTGTAGGAACCTCTTTTTGGTTTGGAACTGGAGCTGGAAGCTGCTGCTTCAGTTCCAAACCAAGTAAGTGAGAGAAAAGTCAAATAAGATAAACATGTTGCAGAACAAAATGTTCAGAGCAGGGATGCTGCGAGCGGAGTGCCTCAGGACCAGAGGAAATGCTTTCCAGGAAACAGGTAAAGGAGTGCATTGTAGCAGGGCAAAACCTTCTGGGGGACACATAGTGAGTACTTCTTCATTTTTTAAAATCTGCACCTCAAGCCTGAGAGGTCTCAATGATTATTAATAAGGGTTCTCCAGTTAGGGGGACCCACTGATTACCCCTTCCATTTTCTCCTATGAGAATGAGAAGAATTGAAAACCGTCACATTCTTCTCTCTGGATGGGGTAGGGGGTGTGTATCTATTAGCCTAGGACTCAGGCCAGAGTTCTGGAAATGCATTAATCTTAGCCCTTTACTGAACCACAGAAAACAAGTCTGGCTGCCTTAAGTTAAAAAAGTGGGTTTACTGGAAATACAATAGGAGAGCACAGAGTGACCGAAGACCAGAGGGCAAGGCTTAGAAAAGGGCCAGGAAAAGGAGAGCTCTGGGGGCCGGGCAGCCAGGACCCCCACCCAGCTTATGAGAGGCATCCAGGCCGCTAATTAAAGTAAGATTCCTTATAAGCTGCTCCTATAGTTTTGGCTTTTTTAAAACCCATGTTGCCCTAATCTTTATTTTTTAATTGAAATAGCTAGTGTTTTTATATTTAATGTAATTGCTGACCTGTTTGGGATTAAACTTATTACAACACAATTTTTGTTTCACTTTTTAATATTTATTTTTTCTTGACTCTCTTCTAGTTTTCTAATTTTTATTAATGTGCTGAGTGTAATGCAAGTTTTTACGGTTGTTTTACTTTACACTTCTCTAGTTATTATGGTTGGAACATCTCTTTATACATTTCTTGGTCTTTTAGGTTTCCTTCGGTGAACTTCCTGTTCACTTTCTTCCCTGAGCTCTCTATCAGGTTCTCTCTTTTTATC
>NC_043701.1:104441820-104514741 GCF_006229205.1 Suricata suricatta | reverse complement strand
CCCCCAGAGGTTCCAGCTGTATTATTTGCCTATGTGTGACTTTCTTTACATATATCTTTCTTGGGATACATGGAGCTTTTTAACTCTGTGATCTGATGCTAGTCATGGGTTTGAAAAATCCTTGGTCATTATCTCTTCAAGTATTTTTTACAAGTCCGTTCCCAGGGCACCTGGGTGGCTCAGTAGGTTAAGCGTCCAACTCTCGGTTTCCGCTTGTCAAGATCTCACGTTTTTGTGAGTTTGAGCCCCACACTGGGCTCTGTGCTGGCAGAGTGGAGACTGCTTGGTATTCTCTCTCTCTCCCTCACTCTCTACCCTTCCCCAACTCACATTGTCTCTGTCTCTCTCTCAAAATAAATAAACTTAGAATAAAGTAAGTCCATTCCCTCATTTTCTTCAGTGACTTAATTTACATATATACTGTGAACCACATGGCTTTTGTGTCCCTTTTTGTATTTTAAAAATCCATCTATCTTTTCATATTCCTATCTGGTTACTTTCTTCTGGTTTGACTTCCAATTCACTATTTCTCTCTTCAACTTTGACTAATCTTCAGTCCAGCCTATTCAAGAAGTGCTTAATGTTAATTATTATGAATTTTAGGTATAAAATTTCCAATTTATTCCTTGTAGCTTGAATTTCTCTGGACTAAATTCTCCATATTGGTTTTATACTTTTGAACCTATAAGCCATAGTTAAATTAAAGTCTGATTCTAATCATTTCAATATCTTGATCACCTTTGGGACTATTTCTATTATGTGATCATTTTTTTCTCTTGGTTTTTGGTATACTCATATTTTTGCATGCCTGATCATGTTAATAGAATGTCCACATTTTGTATGACAAACATTTGGAGGCTCAGTATGTTCTCTTCTATTTACGTATGCTTGGGCCAAGAAGGTGGGTGAGGGGCAGACGACTATAAAACAGCTCAGAACTGAGCTGATCTGAAGTTGAACTTTAGCACTTTTGAGAGCTGGTCTATATCTGATTCACTCTTATTTCCAGGTATAGTCCTTCAGGGTCTCATGTGAAAGTTTGGGATGTTTGTTGGTGTCTCTCTTGGTGGTTATTAAACATCAATTTTTGCCTCCAGACTCACGAGTATGACTAAGTTCTGCTCCGCTTTCTGCTTTCACTTTTGGAGTAATGAATCGCCTCAATGGAAGGCACAGCACCAAACAGGGCTCGTCTTTCTGTCTCTCCTTTCTCTCTGGAATTTGGGCTCCTCAAGTCCTCATTGCTTCAGCATCTCTGATGTTAGCGAAACAACTTCTTTTTTTTAAATGTTTTTTAATTTATTTTTGAGAGACAGAGAGAGACAGCGTGAGCAGAGGAGGGTCAGAGAGAGAGAAAGACAGAATCTGAAGACAGGCTCCAGGCTCTGAGCTGGCTGTCAGCACAGAGCCTGACGCGGGGCTTGAACCCACAAACTGTGAGATCATGACCTGAGCCAAAGTTGGACACTTAACTGACTAAGTCACTCAGACGCCCCGTGAACCAATTTCTTAAAAGCATTTTCTTTTTGGCTTTTTTCTTCTTTCTCAGTAAGGAAGTAGGTTTGAAACAAGATACTCTAAGGGTGCCTAGGTAACTGTTGGTTGGGTGTCCGACTTCGGCTCAGGTCATGATCTCCCGATTTGTGAGTTTGAACCCTGCATCGAGCTCTGTGCTGACAGCTCAGAGCCTGATGCCTGCTTCAGATTCTGTGTCTCCCTCTCTCTCTGCCCCTCTCCACCTCACACTGTCTTTCTCTCTCTCTCAAAAATAAATAAATTAAAAAAAATTTTTTTTGATAAAATAAACAAGCTACTCTATCTGTGCCAGAACTGGAAGTCTGCAGCACATTTTAAATATGAAACAGGATATCAAAAAATATCTGAAAATATTAGAATGTGTCATATGTAGAAGTGTTGGCCTTGCTCCATAAAGCTTTTGTTTCAGTTACACTTCTTTATGTATTGTATATCAGGTGGAAATGTAAAACATAGTTCTTTAAAAAGGTTGTTTTTACATTTATTTATTTTTGAGAAAAAGAGTGAGACAGAGGGGCAGAGAGAGAAGGAGACAGAATCTGAAGCAGGCTCCAGGCTCTGAGCAAACGTTCAGCACAGAGCCTGACATGGGGCTCGAACCCACAAACTGGGAGATCATGACTGGAGCCGAAGCCGGACCCTCAACTGACTGAGCTGCCCAGGCACCCCATGAAACATAATTCTTAATGTGGGTCATCATCAAGACAAACTGAAGCATGTCATTTTATGCCATAACCAGATTTAGGCTCTATGCTTTTTTAGTCAATATGATACGTGGAAAAAGACACTGGCCTGGGAATAAAATGCTTGAGTTTATATTCTGACTCTGTCTTCATGGAGTTGCATTAAGTAGGCAATACGCTTAAGGTCTCTGGCCTCTGCTTATCTGCAAATTGCAGAATTTGGATTAAACGTTCTGTAATGTTCTTGCCATCTTTTTTCTCTCACCTTCTCTAAGTCAGAAGTTGCTTAGACCCTCTGTTTCTCACTTTTCTCACCTGCAAATGGCAGTAATAGAAATAATGATAGCTCAGGGCGCCTGGGTGGCTCAGTCGATTGAGCGTCTGACTTCGGCTCAGGTCATGTACTCGCGGCTCGTGAGTTCAAGCCCCACATCGGGCTCTGTGCTGACAGCTCGGAGCCTGGAGCCTGCTTTGGATTCTGTGTCTCCCTCTCTCTCTGTCCCTCCCCTGATTGCACTTTGTCTCACTGTCTCTCTCTCAAAAATAAAGAATATAAAAAATTAAAAAGAAAGAAATAATAATAGCTCTTACAGAGGCACACTTCTCACGCTCTGAGAGCATCTCATAAACGCTGCCAGCCAATCATGACACGGTGGTCGCAACCTGTGAATGCGCAAACTTGGCCATCGCCATGTGTAGGCATCACTTTGGTTAGTTGGGTCCATTGTCAGTACTATCCATAGTGAATGTGTTGCTGTTTACAGACTTCAGAGAGATAACGCTCTGTTTTGGTATTGCAACTAACAGTCATTGTGAATGGAGAAAGGCCCAGAAAAGAAGAGTGAGGTGTCATTGGATATGTGTATGCAATAGCGGGATGAATCAAATTAAGTTACAAGTATGTGTCTTAGGATCTCTAGCCTGTGAGTTTTCAGGTTAGACGTGACCAAACGAGGAATCTGTGGGCGATGTACTGGGTGGAAATGAAGCAGCTGCCATGACTCACAGACGGTCCCTGTGGTCAGACGCAGTGAGAGGTGGATACAGAAGCGTTTACAGATTCCAGCTCTCTGTTTGCTCAGCTCCATTCATGGTTTTTATTCCTGCTACTGACCTTTCCGACCAACAGTGGCCTCAGTCCGCCATTCAGCTGCCGAAGCAATAACTGAGCTATGAGGTGATAGCTTCCTACAGACTTCTCCACCAGCTCCCATCTTGGGTGACCCGGGAGGCTCTGAACTTGTCCCTCTGCACTGGCATTTCAGATGGGCTGGCTACTGAATCTTCTCTGATATGGGTACCCTTTCTGGACCTTTACTTCCTCAGTGTCTCCCAGAACCCTGAAAGGTCTCCTTCCATGCCCCGTCCTGGGTTTGCTCTCCTAATTGAACCTTGACTGGTACTGTAGCAATCCCATCGTTGCATGAGTGTTCAGAATTCAACATTTTATTGCAAAGCAACAACCAAGCACTTTACAGATTCTAAGAGATGAAGATGCCCACAGTAGATGATGCTGTGCTACATTTTCTACTGCGATTTATGCAAAAGCCTTGCCTCTCTTCCACCAAGCAAGACAATGGAAAAGCGAGAAGAATTACCAAATCCTTGAGTAGGTGAAAGATATGAGCCATAAGAGGCTGCAGTGACCTGTGCGTATCCATTGGGTCAACCTTTAAGGTAGTGACAATGGTAGTCAGAGATGATCAAGTCCTTTATCCTTACGTGTGCATGCTGCTCCTCACATCAAGAGGGGCATCTCATTTCTCTCCTCTTGGATCTGGGCTTGGCCAATAGAAGGCAGTGGAAATGTTGCTCTGGGATTTCTGAGGCTACATTATAAGAAGTCTACAACTTCTTCCTTTCCAAATACTCGCTCTTGGGGCGCTCCTTCTGGAAACACAGCCACCATGCTGTGACAAAGTCCAGGTCACATGTGGAGGCCATTTTCAGTGTTCTAGTCAACCGCTCTGCTGAACTTCCTGCCAACAGCCCACTCAACTCCCAGAAGTGTGGGGGAGCCATCTTGGATGTCCAGCCCATCAAATGTCAGATGCTTACAGCCCCCGTTGACTCCTGACCCCAGCGCCACAACATGAGAGACCCCGAAGGAGAGGCACCCAGATGAGTTTAGTCAACCCACAGAACTGTGAGAGATCTCAAATGGTGATTGTATTAAGCCACTAAGTTTTGGGGTAGACAGCATTTTTGCTTTGCAGCAACAACAGAAAAAGCAAAACAGTGTCAAAGTTTAACTGGCAATTTTTCCCCATCTTTAACACTAAAAATAATGTGCATTTTAAATTACTGGCATCTTACATTTGATGAAATGCAGTATTAACCTTTTTCACTTATTTCACAGGGTTACTTTGAGAATCAAATCTTTTTGCTAATAAAATCTGATTATTTGCAGAATTTCTAAGGCTACAGACTTAAAATAGATTTCCTCCATGCTATTCTTCTGCCTTTGTTCTCACTTTTTGTGAACTTCTCTTCTTTACTCCCCATCGTGACTTTCTCTGGGGATCCAATTCCATTCAGGTTTCTGGCTCTGTTTCCTTTTCCCTTCGCCGTGTCTCTTTTCCTTCTCTCCATGAAAATGCAATCATCCGTCAAGCCCCAGCAGTCTGTAACTTCAGAATCAGGTCACAGACCCAAATCTGACAGGTTTATGCCCTCCCTTGTTCACACAGGATCTTCGACTCCCTTCCCGAGTCCCCACAGCATTTCATTCACCTAGGAGTGGGTTTCCTCCAGTCTCCCTCGGTGATCTCCTTACCAAATCGCACGAACATCATCTCTACCACGAGAGACCCTGTCTTGCTGACAGCCACCCGCCAGTGCCACCCGCCTGGACCATCTCGGCCTTCACCTTTGGGCGGAGGCATCTGCCATGCCCGTTCTGCTCCAGCTTACAATTACTCTTCTCATTCCCCAGTGCAACTAAAACCAGGCTGCCATTTCTTTCCATAGAGGTGGTTTCTCCTGCCTCTTCTCTTAATGTCAAATAACTTTATTTTTATAATAGTTATAGGTTCATGGTAAAATTGAACAGAAAGTACAGAGGGCTCCCATGTCCCCCCACCCCTACACATGTGCAGCCCCCCCCCACCCATTACCAACCTCCAGACTGGTGTCCTGTTAGAATCCAGGCACCTACATTGACACAGCGTCATCACCCAAGCCCACAGTCCACCTTAGGGCTCACCTTTCATGTTGTACATTCTGTGGGTTTGGTAAATGTGTAAGGACATGTATCCACCATGATAGTATCAAGCAGAGTAGTTTTGTTGACCCCCAAATCCTCTGTGCGCTGCCTACTCAGCCCTCCTTCCCCTCAACCCCTTCCAGAATGTCATCTAGTTGGAATCATACAATATGTAGTTTTTTCAGATTTGTTTCTTTCACTCTGCAAAATGTACTTAAAGTTTCTCCATATCTTTTCCTAGCTTTCAAAGGTAGCTCATTTCTTTTTAGTGCTGAATAAGAATCCATTGGCTGATGGACCACAGTTTGTCTGTTCACCTGCTGAAGGATATCTTGGTTGTTTCCAAGTTTGCAGTGGTAAATATGACTGTGATAAACATCTGTGTGTGGGTTTTTGTGCGGACGTAAGTTTTTTAACTCATTTGGATAAATTCTGAGGAGCATAACAGCTAAATTGCAGTATAGGTGTTTGTTTAGTTTTGTAGAATTCCTGTCATTCCACATCCTCATCGGTATCAGGTGGTCAGTTTGGGGGCCACCAATTCAAAACACATAACTATTTTCAAAAGACCTTTCTGTTCCTCGAAGCCTTCAGGAATGCACACAGAGCAGTGCAGAAACTGTCCCGAGCACTGGACGTGGAATGCGGGTCATGCCGAGGTTGCGGGATCGCAGAAGGTGGGGGCACCGACTTCAAAGGGACCAACTCCCACACAGAAATTCCCAAGTTTACAGGGATTTTTATCCGCCAACGCCAAACCCTCAAGCGGGACACAAGGCAATGATTTAGTGCTTCCCAAACCCAAGTGGCTGAGTCCTTTGCTGGGGGGGGGGTTCTTTATGCAACAGCCACCTCTACTTCTTAAGATAGTGTGCTCATGCTATGGCCTCAGGGACAGCCCTCAGCTAAGGGGACCACTTCCCCCAACTTCCTGCACAACCACAAATTCATGCACCTGAGCAGTTTATCACAATATGCAGAAAGAACTAAGACACCTAAAGGGGAAAGACAAGCTTTCCTCTTGCTTTTGGCCTCTCTCTCCTGCAGATGGGATGTTGACCACATCTGTTGTGAGTCACGTGCTTGCCCTCCTCACTGGCTGTCCTTTAAGGGACTAAAAATTAGGATATAAATTATATTATTTGACTCTATTTGCCAAAGGATTTAGATGGTGAGGAAAATGCACCGGGTTTTGTTTCCTTTTTTTGACTCGAGTCACATTGCACCAAGCATCTTTTGTTCCCCTGAAGCCTATTTTTTAATCATCCCACCCCTACCCGCTCAGAGCTGCCAGGAGTGTTTTCCTGCCATTTCACGATTGTTCTCTTCCCCCTCCCACCTCCCCCAGGGAGGCTGCCCGGCCAGCGTCTGTTTCCAACTGCCACTCAGTTTGGCACAACTCAGCCAGCCTAATCCAGGCAGCAGGGGTCAGCAGAGGAAGGAGGAGGGGACGTGGGGTCCTGGTGGGGGAAGGTCTCCAAACAGGTGGCAGGGGTGGGCTGGGAACGTGGGAGTATGGTCACCCTGTGCGTGTCCATTCCTACACACAGCCTTTCAATTCTGCAGCCTCGTTGAGCACCAGTTCCCTGCAAGTCATGTTTTAGGTCCTAAAAGAAAAGATTACACACACACACACACACACACACACACACACACACACACAGTATTAGATTGTCAGGCAGCCATAACAAAATACCACAGATCAGGTGGCTTAAATCACAGACATTTATTTCCTCATCGTTCTGGATGCCAGAAGTCCAAGATCAAGGTGACAGCAGGGTTTGCTTCTCCTGAGGTCTTTGTTCTTGGCTTGCAAGATGGCTGCCTTCATCCTGTGTCTTCACATTACCCTGGGTCCTAATCTCTGCTTCTAAGGACACCAGCCGGGGCCTGCCTCATGACCTCATTTTAACTGTTTTACCCGTGTAGAGACCCTATCTCGAAATCTAGTCACATTCTGGGGTACTAGGGGTTAGAGCTGCGGCACACGGATTTGGGGAGAACACAGTTCAGCTCATACCACACTCATGTATAAATAGACACACAGAGACGCACAGAGTTTCTTTCTTCAAGGATTTCGATATTGCTGAAGCCATGCAGGGAATTGTAATTTTTGAGCTGGAGTATCTTTGTGCCACTACTTTAGATGCTATGCCCAGGGTGGGGGTCACAAAACTGGGGTCACTAACCCCACTTAACTTGAAAACCGAACCTGGCTCTGGTTTCTGAGGGACCATCATTTATTTTTCTGCACCTGTGATTCTAACATGGTAGGAATGAACAGGGTGGCCTTGTGGTTGTATTGACTGGGTCCGGGGCAGTATTCTCAGAGTGAGGCCTGGGACTGCTTGTCTTGAGATCACCAAAGATAGTCATTAAAGATGCGTTCTTTTTACGGCAATAAAAGTGGACAAAATGTTGCCATCCTTAGCAATACCGATGAATCTCTCTAGCATAATGCTGAGCCAAAGAAGCCAGCCACGCAGTAATACATTCTGTATGGTTCCATTTCTAGTTGATATTTTACAACAGGGCATAACTGACCTATGATATCAAAAGGTCCAGACATGATTGTGAGGAAGGTCAAGGGGGTTTGCAGCGGTAACAGTCTAGTTGAGTGGTGGCGATATGACAACTTCTGGAAACACGTACTTCCGGCTTGGCACACTTCACTGTGTGGATGTTACTCCTGCGTTTTAAAAAGCTTATATAAGAAAATATCTCCAGGGGCGCCTGGGTGGCTCTGTTGGTTGAGCATCTGACTTCAACTCAGGTCATGATCTCCTGGTCTGTGAGTTCAAGCTTCGCGTCGGGCTCTGTGCTGACAGCTCAGAGCCTGGAGCCTCCTTCTATTCTGTGTCTCTTTCTCTCTCTGCCCCTCCCCTGCTCATGCTCTCTTTCTCTCTATCTCTCAAAAGATGAAATGAAACATTAAAAATTTTGTTTAAAAAAGAAAATATCTTCAACGTTTCTCCTTTTGCTTTCCAAGCTACCATTTCTCTTACTTTGAATCTTATTATTAATTTCCAAAAGACCATCACTAAGAACCATGACAAAGCCAAGCAAATATCAGCAAAGAAAATTTAGAAGGAAAAATGACCCAGGTTTATTTAGAACGATATGGCTTTAGCATAGTTAGGGGAGCTCCTGCCCCCTTCATTTAGTCAGCCAGGGGAGGAGAAGAGGAGAAAAGGGGGGAGGAAATAGGGGGAAGAAAGAGAGGGAGGGAGGACGAGGAGCAGAGGAAGGGAGAAAAGCCAATCTTTGGTGAAGAGCCTCCTGTCAATATATAACTGGGCAACGCCTCACCAAGTTCATGCTGCATTTCAGGGGATGGTTCACTTCATGAGTGCACCCCTCTGTCTTGTTAGTCTCTGAGATTCCTATTTTCCTTAAACTTGGTGAAATCTTGCATTTTGCAGGTGTACCTTAGAGCACGGATGGTGGAGCACAGGCTCTGGAGGGTAGTTCCTGGGGGAAGAGCCCAGGCTTGGGGGAGGGGCAGCGGGGTGAGTGCCCAGGCCACACTGCTCTCTCCTCTCCAGGCCTAGGATTCCGCATTCTTGGGGACACAGGGGTGAGAAGGTCAAGTGTGACATCTTCCCTCTCCCCCAATCTGTACTTATCATCCCAAAGCAGCTAGTCCTCTTAAGGATGTTCTAAGTTCTGTTTAATTGAACTGAATAACTCTACTAAGAAAATGTATGGACCCATGAAAGAAATCAAAGATGGCATGAAGAAATGGAAACACATTCCATGCTTGTGGATTGGAAGAGCAAATATTGTTAAAATATCTATACTACTCAAAGCCATCTATACATTAAATGCAATCCCTATCAAAATATCACCAGCATTTTTCACAGAGCTAGAACAAATAAATGTAAAATTTATATAGAACCACAAAAGACCCCAAATGGCCAAAGCAATCTTGAAAATGAAAACCATGGACTGAAGGGGGAGGGGGAGGGAGGGGGTGATGGTCATGGTGGGGGGCACTTGTGGAGAGAAGCACTGGGTGTTATATGGAAATCAATTTGACAATAAACTATTATTAAAAAAAATAAAAAATAAAATAACATTGACCTGAAAAAAAAAAAAGCAAAGCTGGAGGGCATTGCAATGCTGGACTTCAAGTTTTATTATAAAGCAAACTAAAGCAAATCTTGCCATTTGCAACAGCATGGGTGGAGCTAGAGAGTATCATGCTAAGTGAAATAAGTCAGTCAGAGAAATAAAAAATACCATATGATTTCACGCATATGGCGAGTTTAAGAAACAAAACAAACAAGCAAATAGAAAAGAGAGAGAGAGGGAAACCAAGAAACGGACTCTTAATTATAGAGAACAGACTGTGATTACAAGAAAGGAGGGGGTGGGAGTTGAGTAAAATAGGGGGTGAGGATTGAGGAGGGCACATGGCATGAGGAGCAGCAGGTGACGTATACAATTGTCACCTCACTATATTGTACACCTGAAACTGATACGACACGAGGTTCAGTAGCTGGAATTAAAATAAAAACTTTTAGAAATAAATATAACTACTTAGAAAAAACAGAAAATGTATGGACCCCAACAAGCTAGCTGTCCTGCTCGAAGCAGTAGGATGCCGATAGAGAAAATATCCATAGCTAGATGACTTCATATAGCTTTGAAGTTATATTTTATTTTTAAAAATGTTTATTAAATTTTAATATACATACAGAAATGCATATAATCATAAGAGTACAGCTTGATGAATTTTACAGACAGAGACACTGGGGTAACCAGCACCCACATCAAGGAACCAAAGCCCACCTGGGCTCCCCCCCATCACTGGCCCATCCCCCAGCGAGGGAGTCCTGCCTTCTAACACCCTCGGCTACTTTTGTCCCCAGTATGACTCTGTCATGTTTGCCTTCTTCACTCACTGTTGTGTTTGTGACCATCACCCATGTCTGTGAATGGGGTTTGTTCATCCTCAACAGTATGTAGTATTCCATTGTGGAGAGAGACCACAAATT
This sequence comes from Suricata suricatta, assembly GCF_006229205.1. Taxonomy (NCBI): domain Eukaryota; kingdom Metazoa; phylum Chordata; class Mammalia; order Carnivora; family Herpestidae; genus Suricata; species Suricata suricatta. The sequence continues at coordinate 104,504,317 of NC_043701.1, read as the reverse complement.
ATTTATTCATTCTATTGTTGGAGGACATTTACGTTCTTTTCAGGTCTGGGTTATTATGAATAATGTTGCCTTAAACATTCTAATACATGCATCTTGGTGCATGTCTGTATGTCTTCCTGTTGAGATTGCAGCCTATAAATGGACTCTTGGGGGTTACAGAGATGCATAACCCTATATCTATAACCCTATAACTAAATTTAGTTTTAGTACCCAGTGTCCCAAAGTGGTGGCACCAATTGACGCTCCAGGGTATGAATGCCTGGTATTCTGCGTCCTTGCCAATGTTTCATATTTTCCACCTCTTTCAATGTAGCCAAAGCCCACATTCTCTAGGATTTCTCCTCGTCTTCCCTTAAAAAAAATAGTTCTATACTCCCACTGTATCAACATTGTCTCCTATTTTCTGTTTTCTGATGGCTTGACACCGGGGTCTTGCTGACCCCAGAGGGACTTTCTACGGGGCTGATCAATTCAGAGACAGTAAACAACTAGTCTGAGAGCAAGCCTTTTGCACACAAGCCAACCAGTCCAGAGCCCACCCCGCAGCCACCTTCTCCATAGGGATCACACTGTCCCTCTGCCCCGATCATCCAGGGCCAGGCTCCAAGCAAGCAGGTAAAGCCGATATGTTGGCCACAGAAAGGGCATAGAAAACACCCCATTTCCTTCCTGTTCCCCGAAGGGCCTACACAAGATGGATACCAAAGACATGCTCTGTCCCCACATCCCTAAAAGAGCTTTTGACATTGACCTCTACATGGTCATCCTGTTGGCTGGGTCTGCTGAGGCAGTGAACTCAGGTTGGCCACACTTTTGCAGCTACCACTGTTAGTGGCAGTAAGAGACCTCCCTAGGTCTCTTCCTGGATTGCATCCCTCATTTCTGCTTCCACAGGAAGGCCAAACCTCTTCTCAAGTTGTATGTAGAAATTTGCATCTACATTATTTACTGCTTGGAATAAGAAGACAACACATTCACCCTGTTTCTCCCTCTGCCCTTGGCCTCTTAGGTTTGCAGGTCTGGGCCCTCCATCTGAGCTGCAAATCCCTACCCAGCCCCTCTAGCAGGCCCACATGCTGCCTCTTTGCAGGTCCTTTCCATGTGCTTTGGGCCAGGCAAGTAACACCCAACAACCAACTTGGTAAAGAGGGGAGTCCCCACAAGTGGCGTCAGCTTCTACACGCCTTGCAAGACCTCCAAGTGGCCAGCAGGACTGAGAACTTGACTTGTTAGGCCATCAGTGAGTCACTATCCTTCACAGACACTTGAAGCACCAAGCACAGATCCTAGACACACAGGCTACTTGACACTTTACAGTTGGACAACTTGCTTCCATTTCTACGGCCAAAGGAACTCACACTTACCTTGAGTCTCAAGTCAACTTCTGCCCATGCCTGGGGGTGGGGGTCAGTGCACTGAGTCACTAAAATTTTACCTTGATGTGTATGGCCCTTTACAGTCTGCAGATTTCTCCCATATGCTGTCTCATTTCAGCCATAGAAACAACTGGGAAGCAATCATGCAGCAACACAAAGCAATGGTGGATGATGCTACTATAAAAGTTAAGTTTTCTGATGAGCTGGGCAAAATATGGAGGAAGAGAAAGATTTTGCAGTGAAACCTTGGATTGTGAGTAACTTGTTCTGGAGTGTTCCACAAGATGAAGAATTTCTTTTTTTATTTTTTTTAATGCTTTTTACTTATTTTTGAGAGACAGAGAGAGACAGCGTGAGCAGGGGAGGGTCAGAGAGAGAGGGAGATACAGAATCTGGAACAGGCTCCAGGCTCTGAGCTAGCTGTCAGCACAGAGCCCGACGCGGGGCTCGAACCCACGAACCGTGAGATCTGACCTGAGCCGAAGCCGGATGCTTAACCGACTGAGCCACCCAGGCACCCCGAAGAATTTCTAATTAATTTAATTTAAGTTAATTTAATTTAATTTTTTTAAGGTTTATTAATTTTGAGAGAAAGAGAGAAAGAGAGAGGGAGAGAGAGAGAGCACACAAGTGGGGGAAGACCAGAGACAGAGGGAGAGAGAAAATCCCACGCAAGCTCTGCAGTCAGCGCAGAGCCAAATGCAGGGTTCTAACTCACAGAATGATGAGATCATGACCTGAGCTGAGATCGAGAGTTGGATGCTTAATGTTGCAACTGAGCCGCCCACGTGCCCCATTCACCAACTTAACTTCATAACGAAGTGTCTTACAATACAAGTCATACGTCATGCCGAATGTCACCTGATCACAAATGAGCCAATGGTTCTTCTCTCTCCCTCTATCCCTCTCTCTCTCTCTCTCTTTCTCTCTCTCTCTCTCTCTCTCTCTGCAGAGGAGGAGGATAAAAAAACAGAGGAGGGGCACCTGGGTGGCTCAGTTGGTCGAGTGTCTGACTTCAGCTCAGGTCAAGATCTCACAGTCAATGAGTTTGAGCTGTCAGCACAGAGCCTGGAGCCTGCTTTGCATTCTGTCTCCCTCTCTCTCTGCCCCTCCCCAGCTCAAGCTCTGTTCTCTCTGTCTCTCGAAAATGAATAAACATTAAAGAAAATTTTAAAAAAAGAAAAAGAAAAAGGCAGAGGAATCCCTCACTTCAAATGAGATTAGAGAGATGTGTAAAATGTGGGAAAGAGCACAAAATTTTGTAGAAAAGCACCACCTGGAAAAGGCTGTAGCAGTGTGAGTGATGAATCTGTTTAATGACAATGCAATGTCACATTTCTTCAAAAATCCTCAAAAGGAGGCAAAAGCAGGTGTCATTGGATAGGTTCTTTGTTAAAGTTGCACAAAGAGAAAAAGATTCCACTGAGCCAACAGACAGCAGGGATTCCGTCAGTGATAGTGACAGTGCTACCCAATCACCCTTGTATCCCTTGTCTCCCTCACACCAGCCACAAAGGTTTTCAAAGGTAAATGCAGGTTAATTTGTTTATTTTTCTTTATACTTTGTATTTTATTTGTTATTTTGTATTATATTACAGTATTGTAATCATTTTTATATGAATATTTTAGGTTGTGGAACAAATCATCTGAGTTTCCATTTTTTCTAATGGGGAAATTCGCTTTGATATACAAGTGCTTTGGATTATAAGCATGGTTCCAGAATGAATTATGCTTGCAAACCAAGATTTTACTGTATTTCGTTTTAAAAATCAATGAATTCATAATATGAAGGTGGTTTTCTTCGTATGCAGCCTAAGTTTTCTCAAAATCAAAGGAGTCCTTTAATAATAATTACTATTGGTTATATTTGCATAATGATTTATAGTTTACAAAGTATTTCTTTGTACATTCTCTTATTTAATTCTTGCCCAAAAAACACACCGAATGCAAGACTGATACTTTATCCCCATTTTATGAATGAGGAAATTGAGGTTCAGGGAGTCTGTATTCCCAGCTGGGCATTCATTACTATAGTTTAATTAAAGGAACTGTTCTAAAGTTTGAAATGAAAATATAAGCTCACTTATGGCCTCTTTACAAAGTTCTAATCTGGATGCCTAAGTTTTTTTTAAGTTTATTTATTTACTTTGAGAGAGAGAGTGTGTGTAAGAAGGAGGAGCAGAGAGAGAGAGGGAGAGAGAGACTCCTAAGCAGGCTCGGTGCTGTCAGTGCAGAGCCCTGTGCGGGGCTCCATCTCCCAAACCGTGAGATCATGACCTGAGCCCAAATCAAGAGTCAGAGGCTTAACCAACTGAGCCACCCAGGCACCCCTAGCTGCCTGTTTTTAATCACTCCTCTGAATGAGGGATCCCTAGGACCTCTTCTCCACTGCAGTGGACCAGGCACAATCTTGGGACACTTGTCTGAGCAGATGGAGACACAACCCCACCCCAGATGGGAGGGGGCACACGAGAAGTTGGAGTGTGGCTCAGGCAGCAGGAGCGCCATCAACAAAGTGTTCCATCACTGAAACGCACACCTTTGGGGAAAACCAATGATGCACAAAAACCAGAAAATGCACAAAAGAAACCCAAGCTTCCAATAAAACCGTGTGAGAAAATAAGTCTCACCCCAGGCGGGTGTTCTTAGAGTTTGACTTTCCTCTGGCTAAGGGCTCGTGTCCAGAGCCACTCAAATGCTTGTTCATTACGCATTCATCTCCTCATCGGTGACCACTGCTGTCAGTATCGTGCTAAAGATTCACAAGGGCACACGCCCTCCCTGCGGGTCACAGCGAGTGGGAATGGCAGACCCTCCAGTGACCAGAGAGGGAGGCTGCACAGCCTGCCTTGGGCTCTCCTGTGGCAGCAGGGAAGCAGCCCATCAGGGGAGGAGCAAAGGGACAGAAAGGCTCCAGACTGCACTTGCACCCCAGAGACCCATCTGCCTTTTCCTTTCCAGAATCACTCTGGGTTAGGTATCAGGAAAGATTTTATGCTTTGGCTTATTCCAGCGGACAGTTCCATTCCACACTGAGACCATTTCAATAGTAGGCAGGGCTTCAGATGTCTGGATGTTAATATTTGTTCTCAGCATGCTTCCCTTCCACCCTGCGCCTGTGGCTCTTCTGGGACCTGGGCGCCCAGAGAGATGGAGGCCAGACTGGACAAGAGGGTAAAAATCAATCCTAAATTCACATTCCCACAGGGAGAAGGGAACGTATAATTGGGTTTGTTTGTTGTTTTTTTAACAGGGCTGATTCAGTGCATCACACACAGCCTAAGGCTGTGTGTGCAAGGTGGCTGGAAGAGGGAGAGAACACAGCTAGGGCTGCGGGGTTTCCTCCCCTCCATCCCTCCGCACCAGCGGCCCGGAAAGCAGCTGAGCCTTTGGAAGCAGCAACACCCTAAATAGAAAATTTCACACATATGGTCGGCAGATTTTCAAAAGAAGAAATAATAAAGTACTTGTGATAGCAAATAGCCTTTTTTGTATTATTTTTCAAAGCCCGCTGGATTTAACCCCCTGTGGCTTCTGGGCTGCTCCAGCAAACTCATAAACAATAACATTATTCTACTGCCTTTAAGAGGCTATTGACTGTCTTTGCAGTAAGGCTGGGAAAAATGCTCTTCCCTGAAGTTGAGGGCTTTGGTGGCTCCTGGTTCAATTTCAGTATAAACCAGGCATTTGTACAGTTCCATTTGTACTAGCATGTTGGGGAGGCTATAACACAATGCCACAGCCTAGGCGGCTTAAACGACAGAATGTATTTGTGTCCAAGGTCTGATGGTTCCGGTCCAAGGTCAAGGTGTAGTTTCCTTCTGAGGCCTCTTTCCTTGGCTTTTCGATGGCCGTCTTCTCCCTCTGTTCACGCGATCTCTGTGTAGGTCTGTGTCCTAATCTCCTATTCTTATAAAGACACCGATCGTGGTGGACTAGGACCCACGCAAAAGACTCCATTTTATACGTAATCACGGCTTTAAAGACTTCATGTCCAAATACAGTTACATTCTGAGGTCCTGGGGGTTAAAACGTCAATATATATAACTTGGGAAGGGACACACTTTGGCCCATATCGCCAGCCCTAAACTAGGTTTCTCGCAATTTGTAGGTTTCTCCCTCCATACAAACGGAGACCTACCTAGAATTCTGTGGCTCCTTTTTTTCAACAACATTCTTTTGTATTACGAGTATCGTTTGCATCTGCAAATTTATCTTTTGCAACTTGGCTGCATTTTTTTTAACTCTAAAAGTAAAAACCTATGAGAAATTTAGGACTGCCTAATGAAATACTGTAAAGCAATCAAAGCATAAGAGGAGAGAGTAACATCTTTGTAAACAAAACTTTTCTGTGATTCTTCAGAGCACCGCATTGCCAAAATTGTCTCCACCTCCACAAATGCTAAGCCAAGCTTTCCTGCTACTGACCAGGCGGGGCTACTGTCGTTGCTTAGCAGGTCATCCCAAAACATAAGGGGGTGAAACAGCAGTTTGTGATGCTAGATGCTGCAGAGCACAGCGGGGATGATGTGTCTCTGCTCCCTGATGTCCGGGCCTCCGCTGGGGACACTTCAATGGCTGTGATTGGAAACGTGCAGAGCTATCTTCTCCTACTGAACGTTGCCCTGCTGGAAACTTCCCACACCTCTGGTATCTAGACTGGGTAGACTGGAAAGTTCGGCTCCACAGGGGCTGGATAGACGTGGACTCCCAGGGGGGCCTGGGCTTCCCGCAGCATCAGAGCCTCAGGGTTCCCAAAGCAAGCGTCCCAGTGAACGAAGCAGAAAGAGCATCTCCCCTTGTCATCCAGCCACTCCTGCCATTGTATAGGTTGAAAAACAAGTCACCAGGCACTCAAATTCAAGAGAAGGGGACATAGACCCTCACTCTCCATGGGGGAAGTGTTTACAGCAGTATTTAGGAAGCCACCACAAGACTTGGGCGGAAGGGGTGAGACAGGGACCAGGACTCCAGAGAGAGGAAAGCTGCCGCCATCTTGGATTGGGCAGACACGAGGAGAGCACTCTGATGTTAAGGGGTGCTGCCCTGCTCTCCTGGAAATGAAGTGCATTATTTCATTCCTTCCAAATATATGCAGGGTCCTCCACCATTCTGGGCCTCAGTTTCCCCATCTGTAAAATGGAGGGGTTGAAATGGATGATCTTTAAAGTCTCCTGGGTGGCTCAGTCAGTTAAGCGTTGGACTCTTGATTTCGGCTTAGGGCATGATCTCAGGGTTTGGAGAGTTTGAGCCCCACATTGGGTTCTGCGCTGTCCACGAGGTCCCTACTTGGATTTTTCCCTCTCTCTCTCTCTCTCTCTCCCCTTCCCTGCTTGTGCTTTCTCTGTCTCTTTCAAAATAAACGTTTAAAAAGAGAGCCGGGGGAAATGTCTTTGACACATCGATGACCTATAGAGTGCATAGACAGCACAGCGTATTTTATTACTTGATCTGAGCACTGTATTTTACTGGGATGCATCATCCTGCCAAATGCAAGAGTCCACAAGGCCATTCTGGCTTCTCTTTTCTGAGAAGTTCCAGAAACTTGTTCACTTGGACACATTTTTTCCAATGATGCAGCACCACCAATAAGCACCTACTGGCTACCTCACTAACGCAACAAATCCAAAACTCCTCAGTCTGTTACAAGGATTGTCCTTTACAGGCCACGTTCCCCGGTAGGTGGGTTTGGGGGAAGGGGGAGGTGACAAGCACCATGACTCACACAGCTTTTCAGTCCCCTCTCCCCTCCCTCTCAGTGACACCCCCACCCCACCTCTAGCATCATATTTATAAAAGAAGCAAGACAAATGTGTGTTGGATGATACAGTGGCATCTCCTTCCTTGGTGGCCTGTGTCCCTTGTCACCCGAATCCTCTTCTTCCTCGAGGCTTTCCCAGCCCCACCTTCTGCTCTCCCGGTCTCAGGGTGCCAATGCCCCGATAACTCAATTCCTAGGACCTGGGCTGTCCCCCGTGGTGAGAAGCAGCGCAGAAGCATGTGCATTTCCCCACCAGCCGGCAGCATCCGTCACCCTGTCTGGGGCTTTCTTCGCTCTGCCGGCCGCTCCTGTTTACACGGGCACAACACAGCCAAGTGCTTTCTGGCATGATTCCAATACAACCACAGTGATTCTTCCAGCTCCCAATACGGATCAGCATTGCTTGATTAAACATTTCCGTATAAAGTAAAAGCCTCATTAATATCCGCAGTTGTAAGCCCATTGCACTTGGATAACTGCTTGCCTTATTATTTGATTTGATTTATTCCTCTGCCCAGCTACCATCCTAAGGCTCCTCGCCACTTAATTTAGCATCCGACCCGGATGTGACTGTTTCATTGCCCATCCAGTCTAGAAGCCCACGTCTAGAGAGGCCCCCAGTCTTGTTTTTGCCATCTTTCAAAGGCTCCTCCTTTCTCTCCTGGTTGGAGAATATTTTAACCCTGAAAGAGGAAGAAAACAAGACACAAAAGAGCAAATAGAGGCTTGTTTTTTTCTACTCAGGCCAAGAGGGGAAGTATCCTCAATGCCCATGGAACTCAAGGCTTTGCTGGGTCTGGCCTTTTCAAAGGGACCGTCACGGACACCTCAAGAGGTTGTTGAGACTGTCTTCCCATGGAGAGATGGGGGTGGGGATGGGGACGGTGCTTCTCACATTCTAGACCGATCCATACCATTGAAATCACACGTCCCATCTCCACTAGAGTGTGGGATTGGGTCCATCTCCCTCGGGAAGCCTAGCACTCTTGAACTTCTCTGGAGAGCAGCCCCGTGCTAGGCACTATCCTGGCTGATCTTCTCCACATAATCCTAGATTTCACAGTTTTCCAGAGAAGAACATAGTGGGGAAAAGTCACTCTTGGGCTGCCCCCCTGCTCATCTCTAGACCATGACTCTCAAAATTAGGGGGTGGTGGATACAGAGTGCTATCTCCTGCCAGAGGGTTCTGATTCTCCTCCCGTGGGGATTTCTCCCTCCCCTCCAATCTCCTTAGAAAATGGTTGCTGAGGGGCCACTAGTCCAGGGAGAACCTGATGTGTCCTTCTGGAGTGTCAAGAACATTCGGGAGGATTCTGTAGGTGGTGAGGGGTGTCGGTGCTGGAGGGGCCTGTCTTCCCCCTTCCCCCGTACTCTCTAAGGACATATTGGGGGAAATGTGTAGGAAATTAATGTCCACCCATCTCAATTCTTCTGTTGCAGATATTGAGGTGGCACTAAAAGTCAACATTCTACAGGAAGCGGTGGGGCACAAAAACTCTTTCTCCCTGCAAATCAATGCCACACAGAACTAAGTAAACTGGGTGCCTCTCCTCCATATCTTTGAACCATGAAAAGTTTATGTGACATGGAACCGAATATGGAGTAGCAAACTAAGGTGGCTCGGAAGAATTCCAGGGTGACAGATGGGTTTCAGTGAGGGGTAGGAGCTGCTGCGGGTTCAATAATTATCAGTCCTCAGAGAGATCTGTGGATGATTTAATGTTACAAAACAAATCAGAGTTGATTTGAGATTACTGCAAGGAAAGTTCACGTTACCTTACTTGCCTTCAAAACATGCCATGGGGATGCCTGGCTTCGGCTCAGGTCATGATCGCACAGTTCGTGGGTTCGAGCCCCGCGTCGGGCTCTCTGCTGACAGCTAGCTCAGAGCCTGGAGCCTGCTTCAGATTCTGTGTCTCCCTCTCTCTCTGACCCTTCCCTGCTCGCGCTGTCTCTCTCTGTCTCTCAAAAATAAATAAAAGACATTAAAAAAAAAACATGCCATGAACGGGAGGAAAGGAATTGGGTGGCAGCATGCAGCCACCCACCCCACGCCAACAAGACTGCTCCCCCGCCCGAGGTACCCCAGATGGTGCTGATGACTGTGCATCATTGCAGGGCTTTCTTTCCTCGAACAAGTTTTTGGCTGTTTCATCAAAATCTAAGTGCATCCATTGAGTCTTGCCGCGCATGGGGACCCCATCCATCATGTGTGACATCGCAGGGAAAAGTATGGTGAGACATGCTGGTCTGGGGAAGTTTTGGAGGCTCTCCTCTGACCTGCACTGGGGGAGAGAGGCCAGCCTCGGAGCTGGGAAGAAAGACTGCAGCCCTCACCCCCACTTACACAATCAGGTTGAAAACGAAAACAAGAGGGAGGGCCCTTCATCTCCTCACAGAATTGCCTCTGGACAACACTGACAAGCTGCCAAAGTTGCTTCCCCGTGGTGAGGTGCCGAGAACACTCTATTTGGATTGAAATGAGTCACCAATGCTGAGACACAGCCCCGGGCCCTGCTGGAGATGGTCCTGAGCACCAGGTCCTAAGAACAAGAGATGGCTCTTTTTTAATGTTTATTTATTTATTTTTGAGAGAGAGAGAGTGTGTGAGCAGAGGAGGGACAGAGAGAGAGGGAGATGGGAAATTCCAAGCAGCCCCAGTGTGGGGCTCAAACCCACGAACTGTGAGATCATGACCTGAGGTGAAGTCACGAGTCAAATGCTTAACCGACTGAGCCACCCGGGTGCCTCCGTCCTGTGTATTTTTCATGGGGATGAGAGGAGGTCACTAACCTATGTCTTACTAACACACCGCAAGAGATTTAGGTCAGTTGTTCATGACAGCGAAGCTGGGCACTGATGGAGATTACGGGAAGGTTAAAGCTCCAACGCTACTCTTGGTACTCCCATGACAGCACGGCTCCAGAGCCAGAAGGCAATCTGGGACTCTTGCTGTACTGCCACCATGAGGTCCTCAATTTGACAAACACGGCCTTTATCTTTTTTACATATTTATTTAAATTCCAATTAGTTAACATACAGTGTAATATTAGTTTCAGGTGTACAATCTAGTGATTCAACACCTCCATGCCTCACCTGGTGCTCATAAGACAAGTGCCCTCCTTAATCCCCATCATCTATTTCACTCATTCTCCCCCCCTCCCCCCACCTCCCTTCTGGTAACATCACTTTGTTCTCTATAGTTGAGTCTGGACAAACAAATACTTTAAATGTATGATACCCAAGAAACCACACTAGGCTTTAGCCTAATACCAAGAGGATTTGAGATTTTGCCCTGTAGGAGGTATGACCCTGATGGGCTGGTAGTAAACCTGTGCACCTGTCAGATTACCCTCTGCCTCCAGCCTTTCCACCCCTCACCCCTGGAAGCTCTCAGTGTATCCCATCTGTTCTCACACTTGCCTTTGGTCCTGAACAAGGCTTCCTGGACCGACCTCCACCACCTAACCAGCAGGATTTCTCCATTAATGACCCAGCATGGTCTAGCATCACTATTGCTATGGCAACAGTCACTCATGAGAACATTAGGAGAAAAATAGCCACATCCTAGCAGGTGTATAGCCCTGGCGTGGCACACCAGTGCCGGCTTGTAAAGTTTTCTAGTTTTCCCCAAGACTTTTCTTTCCCCCAAGACTTAAAATCAGGAACCAATGTAACTGCTAGGAACACGATTCTCCTAGCAACCAGAGAAATGCTATTCCCTCCTGTTGGGGAGGTTAAAAATAACATTGCTTGTGTCACTGTAACCAGCTGGAATCTCCAAATTATGTCCTGTAACATCGCCTGGTCATAGCAGATGCCTAACGCCCTGTCTCATCTATCATCAAGGTGACCTTTCTAAGGTACAAGTGTCATTCCTCTGCACAGAATCATTCAGGCTTCCTCTTTCCCTAGTGAGAGAAAGGTTATATTCACCTTGTCCTTGTGATCAGGGGGCAGGGCTCCCTTTCTACCTCTTTCCAGAAAGGTACCCACATTCTAGGCATAAGCAATCTCTCAAGATTCTCTGCAGACCTTGTGCCTGCCTGGATGCGTGCCCTCCCTCTTCTGCTCCTGTTGGCATAATTAAGATACAATAAAATTTAAAAATCCTAAGGGATCAGTTCAATGAGTTTTGACAATTACATATGCAGGGCAAGATACAGCACCTTTCCAGTGCTCTAGAGAGTTCTCTCGTGTCTCTTTCCAGTCAATCAACCATTCCTCAACCCAGAGGCAACCGTTTCCTGACCTCTATTTCCACAGATTAGTTTTGTCTGTTCTGGAACTTCATAAATGGAATCATATAGAAAATATTATTGTGTGCATTCCATTGTGTGAATATGTCACAAGTTAAAAATCTACTTTTCTGTTGATGGACATCTGAGGTGTTTTCAGTTTGAGATTATCATGAAGAAGGCTCTTAGGAATATTTTTATGCTAGCTGTTCTGTGGAAAATCATTTATTTCTCTTGGGCAAATGCCTAGAAGTTGGATTTCTGGGTCTTGGGGAAGCTGTCTGCTTAACTTTATTTTTTTAAATTTGTTTGTTTAAGAGTTTATTGTCAAGTTAGCTCCTATATAACACCCAGTACTCATCCCAACAAGTGCCCTCCTCCATGCCCATTACCCCTTTTCCCCTTTCCCCCACCCCCATCAACCCTGTTTGTTCTCAGTATTTAAGAGTCTCTTGTGGTTTGCCTCCCTCCCTCTCCTTAACTATTTTCCCCCTTCCCCTCCCCCATGCTCCTCCTTAAGTTTTTTCTGTGCCACATATGAGTGAAAACATATGCTATCTGTCTTCTGCCTGACTTATTTCACTTTGTATGCTTAACTTTATTTTTTTATTTTTTATTTTTTTAAGAATGTTTTTATTTTTTTATTTATTTTTGAGACAGAGAGAGACAGAGCATGAGTGGGGAGGGGCAGAGAGAGAGGGAGACCAGAATCGGAAGCAGACTCTAGGCTCTGAGCTGTCAGTACTGAGCCTGACGTGGGGCTTAAACCCACGAATGTGAGATCATGACCTGAGCCAAAGTCAGAGGCTTAACCGACTGAGCCACCCAGGTGCCCCTATGCTTAACTTTATTAGAGACTGCCAGATGGTTCTCCAAACTGCTTGTGCCTTTTGACTCTTCCATCATTGTATACAAGAGTCCAATTTTGGGGCACCTGGGTGGCTCAGTCGGTTACGTGTCTGACTTCAGCTCAGGTCATGATCTCACAGCTTGTGGGTCCAAGCCCCGCATTGGGCTCTGTGCTGACAGCTCAAAGACTGGAGCCTGCTTCGGATTCTGTGTCTCCCTCTCTCTCTCTGCCCCTCCTCTGTTCATGCTCTGTGTCTTTCTATCTCTCAAAAATAAATAAACATTAAAAAGGAAAAAGCTTTCCAGGCATCACCCTCTGCAGGAAGCCCAACTACTTTCCTGGCCTGAGTTAATAATCTCATTTCTGTGTTATGATAAAGATCAGTGTGCTTTTATGATAATGTGAAGATTCTGCCATACTTAACTAGGTGTTTATTGTCTGTCTCCTAACTAGACTTTGAGTTCTGTGAGAGCAGCAGCTGTATCTTCAATCTCTAGTCACAATATTGAGTGAAGCCGTCAGCACATAGACTGTTAATTCGAACAAGGACATCTTAAAGTGGTAAAGAATCTCAGATGTCATCATGTTCAATTCTCTGCATACATGAGAACGAGTGCAGCCAACCTGTCTCATTTGGGCTATGAGAGATACGATGCACTTTATGTGCTCTTTGTGTCATTAACAGTAGACCCACAGAAGAGATTTCCATTGAAACAGAAACATTCTGGATTCCTTACTTGCATAGTAAAGATCTAGTGCCAAATCTATTTGGATAATATTTCCTCCCCTTTGTTCTTTGGTTTTAAGCACAGTTAAAACACTTTACTTCCTTATCAATTAAACGTGTCCAACTAGTACCATTTTATAGTTTAGAAAGTTTTATCACTATATTTCCACAATTAGTATGTCACATTTACGTGATTTTTTTCTTTTCAAATTTTCATTTAAATTCTAGTTAACATACAATGTAATATTGGTTTTAGGAATGGAACCCAGTGATTCATGACTTACATACAACTCCCAGTGCTCATCAAAGTGCCCTTCTTAAAAAAAAAAAAAGTGCCCTTCTTAATACCCATCACCCATTTAGCCCATCCCCCCCTCCTTCCATTAACCCTTGGTTTATTTTCTATCATTAATATTTGCTATTCACACCAATTCTGGGCAGTGTTACACAGTGAGAAATTGTAGCTGCATGAAATTCTTGTTCTGTCACTCATTAGGCGTATAATTTTGTCTCTATATACATAAGGAGAAATGAAGGAGTGGGTTCACTGTGCAAATCACACATTTATTACGTTGGTGGAAATGTGGTTGTTCATCTCTAGGACCCGGAGAGGTGCAGTGTATTAAGTGCATTTTATAGTATACCAAACAACAATTAGGAGTGGTGAATTAGATGTATACAATATGGATAGATCTTAAGAACAGTGCCATTGAGGAAAAGAAATATATAACAAAAATTTTGCATAAAATAAAAATTGATCAAACATCAATAAAAATGCATCAAAATGGCAAACTTCATTTTTGAAAAAAAAAGACGTTAAAACAAAAAGATACACTGCAACTATTTCAGGGGTAGATGGGTGCATTATAGGAGCAGAAATAGGGGATAAAGGAAAATCAATCCATGAACCAAGGACGGATCCAGAAGGTCACTAGCAATAATATGCTATAAAATGAGGGGCATGAGAAACTCAAGTTTCTGTTTTTAACATCTGAAGGAAGACACATAAAAAGGTAAAAATTAGATTTTGAGGGGATTAAATGAAGTAATTCATGAAAAGCACTTAGCAAGTGCAATACTGACTAATCTTATTAAACTAATATTAGTAGACTAATACGTGCTAAAAGTCACCCTCCATTGGGGGAGGGACCTCCATTTTGTTCATTCCAGCATCTTGAGCACCGGAACAGTGTCTGGAATATTTGCAGGCACTCAAAAAATATTTGTAGAGTGAATAACAGGCATTAATATGCAACGATGGGCAAAAGCAATATTGCTTCCACCCTTATAGACCTAACGGTTGGAAGAAAGACAAACACCAATAAAAAATATACATAAATAAAGACAAAATTGCAACCGGTTCTAAATGCTGGTGCTTGTGGTTCTGTAAGAGTCCATAATGGGGATAATTTATGGTCAGAGAGATCAGAAAAAGCTTTCCTGAGCCAGTGACCTTTGAGTTACAGTGAGTAAGAATCAACTCTTTAAAAAACAGGAAGATCATTCCAGACAGGAAATATAGCATGTGCAGTGTCCCTGTGGCAGACAAGAGCTTGGCAAATACAAAAGCCTGAAAGACAGGGTGAGGGGACCCAGTGGGGCAGTGAGGCTGGAGAAGGAGGTGGGGCCAGACCACATAAGGCTTCACCAATCATGTCAAGGAACTTGCCTTTATTTTCCAAGCCATGGAAAGGCGATGAAAGGCTGTAAGAGCGGAGAGACACAATCAGATATTCTTTTTTAGAAGATTGTTCGGGTATCAGCTTTTAGGGTATGTGGTATGGGCTGTAGTGAAGGGACAGAGAAAAGTGAATGGACAGTCAATGTTGGCTGGCCTTATTAGCGTTTCTGAACCATTGATATAAGACATGGGACACATCTATTCAACGTGGTTGATTCCTAGATGTCAAGAAAAGTCTGAGTCCATCTGGAATAATATTGGCCCTCAGAAGAGGGGCTTACAGAGCCTAAGATAACCAAGACTAATTAGGAGCAAAGGCCATTCCTCCATCTCTCCTATTGGGGCTTTATAAATGTTTTGTTCCAAATGTATACTTTCCAACTAGTTGGTGATGCTCCTGGCCTTGTTGATACACAAATTCATCACGTTCATCAACTAACCTTGGACTCTGGTGCTGCCAACAGGCCCTGAGCCACCACAGCCTCTGCCGGCCTATTTGCAGGACTCTCTTGGCCATACTGGTCCAGCCCACAGGCAACACACCCGCCTGCCAAGAGGAGGAGAGAGCACATGTTCTGCAATCTGTCTGTCACTCGCCTAAGGCCCAAGCCAGGGGACACACTGAGTCTGCTGAGCTCTACACCTTCCACAACTGTCCCCACCGGCCTGCCCTGGGTCAGGGCCACGCCTGGCCTCTAGAACAAAAGCCAGCGCCAAGCTCTCTCAAAGATCAGATTGGGTACATCAACCTATGCTCTCAGTTTTCTTTCTAAGGTGGTTTACCCACCCCGCCCTACGCCTAAATTGCACCCAGTGCAAAAATCTGTCACTGTGAACCAAACCATTGGCTCTCACCTTGTAATCCCTCAGAAATGTTAGTTCCTTGTTTGTACGCCCCCTGCAGGGGAGACCCTCACTCCTTGCCACTAAGGCCTCCATGTCTTTCTCGTAGAAGGCATCTTATGACCCATCAGGTTCTAAGAATCAAAAATACATATGACATCTCATTCTCAAAAAGGCATTCTAGTGAATGCTGGTAGCACATAGAAAATGCCAGTCACTGGGAGAGGGGTCCCCTGAATGCTGAATTGTCCATCAGATATTTCTCTTCCTTTTCTTGGGCATCAGCTAAGTGTTCCTTCAGTATGGAATCCATCATGCACAGTCATACATTCATACCCTGCCCCCCATGCCAGGGTGTGTCATTTTCTCCAGTAACTCGGTCAACACATCAGTCATTCAATGAATCACATGACAGATTTCCTAAAGGCCCAGTGGACACGAAACCACCATTGTGAACACAAAACTTCTGCAGGAAGGAAGGGCATATGCTTCAAAGCACAAGGATTAGGAGGCCTACATGTGCAGGACAAGCTCCAGCCAGAGCTGCCCTTCAGCTCACTCACCCAGAATCCAAAGTCTCTGTCAGCCATGGGAGTCAGGGCCCAAGTTCTCTGCCAAATTACTCGTGCAGTCTGGCCTGAGATGCCCTCTCTCGATGTGGGGATTCTGATAGCTCCTGTCCCACACACATCCACATCTTGTGCTCCTACGTTTCCCTACCTTGTATCCCACATTTGCCAACTTAAAAATGTTCAGGGGCTCCTTGGTGACTCCACTGGTTGAACGCCTCATTCTTGATTTCAGCCTAGGTCATATTCCAGGGCCATGAGATTGAGACTCACATTGGGCTCTGTGTTGAGTGTGGAACCTGCTAAGATCCTTTCTCCCTCCCTCTGCCCCTCTTCCCATCCTGTGCTCTCTCTCGCTCTAAAATATTAAAATAAAAATTAAAAAATAACAATGATTAAAGTTTACGGCAGTATTATTCACAGCCAAAAGGCAGAAATAACCCAAATGTCCATCTACAAATGAATGGGTAAACAAATGTGGTACATCCGGACAAATGGAATATTATTCAGCCTTAAACAAGAAGGTGATTCTGAGGGCGCCTGAGTGGCTCAGTCAGTTTAGTGTCCAACTTTGGCTCAAGTCATGATCTCAAAGTTCGTGGGTTCGAGCCCCGCATCGGGCTCTGTGCTGACAGCTCAGAGTCTGGAGCCTGCTTTGGATTTGTGTCTCCCTCTCTCTCTGCCCCTCCCCTGCTCATGCTCTGTCTCTCTTTGTCTCTCAATAATAAATACAAAAACAGTTAAAAATTTTTAAAAATAAATAAACATTCATGTACAGGTTTTTATGTGGTAAAAACTGGCAGTGAGGTTGTTGGGTTACATGGTAAAAGTATGGTTAGCTTTGTAATAAACTACCACACTGTCTCCAGAAGTAGCTGTACCCACTTTTGCATCGCCGTCGACAAGGCAGGAGAGTCCCTCATTCTCACTAGGAGGTGGGACTGCCGGTTTTCCAGACTTCGAGGGTTCTAACGAGTGTGCAGTGGGGTCTCGGTGTTGTTTTGATTTGCAGCACTCTAACAACAAGTGATGTGGAGAAGCTTTTCATATGCTTTTATGCCATCTGTATGCCTTCTTCGGTGTGGTGTCTGGGTGTCTGTTCAGATCTTTTTTTTCTTTTCATAATTAATTTTTTAAAATTTTAATGTTTATTTTTATTTTTGAGAGAGTGTGAGTCGGGGAGGAGCAGAGAGAAAGAG
Organism: Suricata suricatta; assembly: GCF_006229205.1. Taxonomy (NCBI): domain Eukaryota; kingdom Metazoa; phylum Chordata; class Mammalia; order Carnivora; family Herpestidae; genus Suricata; species Suricata suricatta. Next base: position 104,487,073 of record NC_043701.1, on the reverse strand, counting down.
AGACACAGACTCCAAAGCAGGCTCCAGGCTCTGAGCTGTCATCACAGAGCCCGATGCAGGGCTCAAACCCACAAACTGCAAGATCATGACCTGAGCTGAAGTTGGATACTCAACCGATTGAGCCATCCAGGTGCCTCTTTAATTTTTTTATTTGAGAGAGAGAGAAAGTGATAGTAGGGGAAAGAGACAGAGAGGGGTGAGAAAGAGAGAAAGAGAGAGAGAGAGAGAGAGAGAGAGAGAGAGAGAGAGAGAGAATTCCAAGCAGGCTCCATGTTCATCATGGAGCTTGACATGGGGCTCGATCTCAAGACCCTGGGATTATGACCTGAGCCAAAATCAAGAGTCAGCTGCTCAACCGACTGAGCCACTCAGACTCCCCTATAATTAAGATTTTATTGGTTGTTCTGAGGATCAATACAGAACAATTTGTAAATAATTCTTAATAAATGTGCCAAAAATATAAGGAGCCTGTAGTTTTTTCCTAAACAGTCGTTCTAGTGACATTCCAGCTTAAATTTTTTAGGCAAGTTTTCCCTAAGAAGACACTAGGTAACAATATCTTCAGAGGGTGTTACACTGTAAGCCTCAGTAATTCACATTTCACTCTTACTTATCCTACATACGCAAAATATCAATGTTTCACAGCACAGTAACAGAGTTGTTAGAAGAACTGGACTACCTTGGCCAGAGGTCTTAAAGAATGTACACCTCGGGGCACCCAGTAGCTCATTCGACTAAGCATCCAGCATCATGACTTCAGCTCTGGTCATGATCTCGAAGTTTGTGAGTTCCTAGCCCTGCATTGGGCTCTCTGCTCTCAGTCCAGAGCCTGCTTCGGATCCTCTGTCCCCCTCTGCACCTCCTCCATTCTCATGCCTGCTCTCTCTCATTCTCTCTCAATAAATATTAAAAATAAAGAATGCACATAGTTTGAGACTCAAGAGAAAACGAGTATCAGGCAGCAGTTGCAAAACAACATGGGACTGGAAGGGTCGTTTCAAATGTTCAGGACCGATGTGCCATGCCAGGTCAGCAGTGGCTTCCTCAGCAGCCCTGGGGACACCACAGGCCTTCATTGTTCCCCTGTTCTCTTCTTCTTACCCTTCAAGCCATCAATCACCTCCTCTCTGTCACTTCTCTTGCTCCTGACTAGAAGTGGGCTTTTCCCATCTGCTCCCATTCAGAAGCCGCTAGAGAGGAAGTGATTGGCTCAGTTAGTGCCCATCATTCAAGGTGGATGGAGCATCTGATGCCCGGATCTCACACCTGACTGGCTTTGGGAAAGACAGCGCCCCAGCCTCCGTTTCAGTACCGTGAAAAGGTGCTGGGGGTCACATGCATCAGACATGGAGGCACAAGGGTAGGGGTTCCCTGACTTTCTTGGGGGGCACAGTGCTTACACAGACCAACTCAGGTTTTTCTTGGGCAAAGTTGATCCTAAAGTTTCCTGCAAAGACAATGACTCTCCTCCTTGTCATCCATGCTAACAAATGTCCACCTCTCCCACAATACGGGGCCATTTGAATTAGAGGCTCCCCAAAAGGAGAAGGCCACCTGAAACTGAATGAGCTTCTGGTATGGGGACCTGTCCCCTGCCATAAAGCTGACAGTCCATCCCAGAATTCAATACCCCAACTGAGCAAAGACATTTAATGCTGTTGCCCTATCACTCTTGGTCAGCTTAGAGCATGGACACTGTAACATGTAAAAGAACTTGTCAACAAGATCAAGAGTAAAAGTGGAGGAGGGGCATACCACGGGCTCATTCACTCTGTGCACGGGATGTCTGCTATTCTGCCGTATAGACATGCTTTACGCCCAATGGTAATTCCAACCAACATTTGTATAGGCTTTCTTTTCTCATGAATTCCACCTTATGACATCACATGATGTAGATATCATTATGCTCACTGTGTAGAGGAGGGAACTGATGCGGAGAAAAATTAGGTAATTCATGCAAAGTGACACAGCTCGTGAGTAAAACTAAAATTTAAACCATCATTCTATGGGAGGTCCCGGAAAAAGTGGTGCTAACATGGCCTTCTAAAGATATTTCTAGCATTCGGTGTTTCAGGTTTGGGTTTGGGTTTTTTCATGGGAGGGTGTGTATGTGTCTCAGAAATGATCTCCAAAGAGTGTACAGCGTGGGCTGTGATCTGCACGTGGATGTGAGCGCTGGGGGTGACACAGGATTCAGTCTCGTCTCTGGTATCTTATTTCAGGAGCTCACATCTCCCAAAAAGGAGGTGTGGCGTTTTCGCTAAAGCAAATGCCATTTTCTGTGAATCACAGCTAGTTTTGTGCCTCTGAGAAGCCTTCAGAAATATTCACCAGCTTCCTCCGGGCTCTTGAACAAGACACTGTCCACAGGGTAATTAATATATCCACTTTACCTTCTGTGCCTGAGGTCACCAAGAACGTCCCTTCATGGGGTCTAAAGCAAGGTGTTGATCAAAGGGGAGGACAAAAATTATGTTGGCCAAGTCTCTTCCTGGTGTGTTTCCCCCTCTTCTTTGCATGTATTTAAAAACTCACTTCAGTCTTGGGCCAAAATATTTCATTGCATTTAGAGCCCAGATCTTTCTCATTTCTACTGAGAGCTTGTGCTTCACAATTGTAATTAAAGTGCAGACACATCTGCATTTCAGATGAACTCAATCCATTTTCGTTCTCATAATATTGGGGGATGAATAAATCATGCTCTTTAAGTCGTGAATGGCTGCAATACTGAGTCCCAGGAGAGAGAGAAACTGCAGGCTTCAAAACGCTCTGGGCTATTCTGGGCAGCTAAGCTGTTGCTTTGAGGACTTGTTATAAACCTAGATATTATTCCCTTTGGAAAATTTTGAAATGGTCCTGAAAAGTTCATCACTGACGTGGATGATGTTTGTCAGGTTCTCTCAGCCTTCACACAAGAACCACCCACTCTTTCCTCACTTAGAAAAGTACACCCTTTATTGGGGTGCCTGGGTGGCTCAGTCAGTTAAGTGTCTGACTTTGGCTTATGTCCTGATCTCACAGTTTGTGAGTTCGAGCCCCATGTCAGGCTCTGTGCTGACAGCTCAGAACCTGGAGCCTGCTTTGGATTCTGTTTCCCTCTCTCTCTGCCCCTCTCTTCCTCTCTCTAAAATAAACAAAAATTAAAAACAAAAACTATACCCTTCACTTGTGACAGACAATGTGTCAGAAATGCCACTGTTTGTGATTTTTTACAAGTTGGTAATTTATTGTTTTGATTTTCCTCTAAGGGATCTGTCATGGAGGAGACACGGAGCATGAGTCGTTTCCTGTGGGCCATTGTAGAATGGATTATGTTTAGTCCCTGGGCCACCCAAGAGTTCCTGTCAAAACCAAAAGCCAAACTTCAGCTTCTGGCAGTAAGGCAGTTTGGGAACCCTGTCCAGCCCTTCGGATTGAAGTGACTGTCTTCAATCATACCTTTTAAGTGCATCGTTGGATGGAACCAAAGTAAGGAATCCACAGAGACTCAGAACAAAGCAAAAGCATAAACCTTAGGACGTAGGCAAGTGGAGAGCTAGTTTTCACTTAGAAAAATAGAAAACTCAAAATTCTGCATTGATGTGTACACAAATGTGAGATGCCAGACTGAAATCCTAGAGACCATCCCAAGTGAGGAATCTGATGCCGAATATGCAGGATATGCAGAATCTTATGTATCCAACTGGGAACTCAAGGGACTGTAGTTTCTTGTGTTAGAGTGAACTAGAAATAAACCCGAACTGCAGATGGTTAAAGCAAAAAAATCACCTGTCTAGACTTAACTGCTGGGGAAAAGAACAAACATTCCCCTGAGAATTCATAGCTCTAAATAAAATATTGTCCAAGTTTTCATACTAAATTCAGATGATCCCTGTAGCCTCTAGAAACCACTCATAGATAATTTTATTTAAAGTAGTCCTGGGCAGGGGCCCCTGGGTGGCTTAATTAGTTAAGCATCTGATTCTTGATTTCGGCTCAGGTCATGATCTCACGGTTTTGTGGGTTTGAGCCTCATATCAGGCTCTGCATTTATAATTCAGAGCCTGGAGCCTGCTACGGATTCTCTCTCTGCCCCTCCACCAGTCACATATACTGTCTCTCTCTCTCTCAAAATAAATAAATATACATTTTTTAAAACTAAAAAAAATAAAGTGGTCCCAGATTGGCAGCACATCTAGGCTTCTGTGAAAACCAAATGTGAATCCTCTTTGAAAGAACTCAGCTTCAGCCCAGGACTCAAAGACTTTTCAAAGATAATGGTCCAAGGAAATCAGCTGCTTACAGCACAAGTCACAAAACTCATAAGGAAATAAAGCACTATTGTGAGAGCCAGCACAATACACAGACAGAAAAAAGGAAACAAAATCCTGAAAATATGAGTTAGGAAAACAATAGATCACACAGAATGACTATGAAGATACCTTTTTTAAAAGAACAATTAAAATTAAAAAGCAAGAAGTGCAATGAAAACTCAATGGACAGATAAGCCAGCAGATTAGAGATGGCTAAAGAAAAGTTCAGTGAATGTGATAATAGGTCAGAAACATGTTCCAGAAGGCAACTCAGTGCCACAAAGGGAAACAAAACATGGAAAAGGAGACAGGAAACAGAGAGTCTACACCTATCGGGTGTGACAAATGTCTTAACAGATTTTCAGCATGTGGAGGATAGATCATGTATTTTTTTTTAATTATAGATGAAAATGTATCCAGAATGGTGGAGAGACACCAATTTTCAGATCCAAAGAATGCAGTGAATTCCAAAGTGATAGTAGGTGGAAAACCTGTTGTACAAGAAAAAAATGGCAAGCCAAGAAATTGACAAATATGTTGGCAAATGTAACGTACATTTATAATACAAAGAAACATTAATAACATTAGATTTACAGGTCAAGTGCAGTGTAGAATTAAAATTCTAGACAAAATAAAATGCACGTTGGAAGGGTATTGGTCATTTTTAAAGTTCTTGAAATTCCCAGTGTTTTTCAAGAGGAGGTTAAAGATGCTTTTTACTTTTAATCTTTGTAAGTGACATACGTATACTTGTAGATCTACAGTAGCTTTCAGAAGGCTAGAAACTACTCTTTAAAACTTCGCTTTAAAACTACTCCTTAAAAACTACTTTAGAAATGGTAAAAGGCTATTTAATGCAGTGCTGTGTATAATAGCAAAGGACTGAAAATAACCCATATGTTCATCAGTTGGTGACTGGTTGAATATACTGTGATATAGCCATGCAGTAGAGTTCTGTGAAAAGAATGAAAATATAATTTCCAAAAAAGTAGACAGAAAAAAATGAAATGAGTGGGTAGAAGACTTGCAATCATCCCAAAAGTAGGCAGAAAAAGGAGGAAAATGGAAAAAGTAGACAAAGATAACCATATAATATTATAGTAATGAATAGAAATCTAGCACATCAGTAACTACAATAAATGTAAAATGACTAAACTCTACAGTTAGAAGCAAATGGTGTAAGACTGAGTTAAAATAATGCTATGCATAGTCTGATTATAAGAGGTATATGTATAAGGTAACACCTAAGTGATTAAAAGTCAATGAATTGGAAAATATGTACCAGTTGAATACTAATCTCACAAAAGCTGACAAAAAGAATTTAAAGAAAGTAGGTTTCACTAGGGATTCATTAGAGATAAAGATAATGAGGAAAGGTTCAATGCATAAGAATGAATGGGTAAGAAAGTGGTATTTAATTTCAAAATATGTGAATCAAAAATTCACTACTGAAAAAAGTGACTATTTCCTATTATATGGAAACCAACTTGGTGATCAACTATTAATTTAAAAAAATTAAATAAAAAATTTTAAATAAATTACAAAAAAATAAAACTCATTCACCATCAAAAAAAGAAAAAGAAATATAAAAATCAATCTTAATAGTGGGAGATTTTGATTTTAATATGTCTCTCTGTAGATAATTGTAGTGGACAAACCATAATTGATAAATCAAGCAAACCACATATGAATAAGTATATAGACAATATATAACATTACACCTTGAAATTAAAGAAAACACATCCTTTCAATCACATATGAAAGGCACATGAAAATTGACCATCTGCTTCCTGGATCAAATTTAGAAGGATTGACATCATATACATATAAGGACCACAATGCAATTATACTAGAGCACATAAACCATAGCAACTACAAAAATCTGGAGAAAATCATACATCTAGAAATTAAAAATAGACTTAAACTGTTCATTGGTCCAAAAAGATTTATAATGGAAAGTGGAAGATAGTTGGACATAAGAATATAATAAAAATATTAGATATCAAAGCTACAGGAGAGCCAAAACAGTACTTTATTAAGTTAGGTGTTTACATTAGGGGAAAAGAAAGGAAGCCTCTACCATAATGAGGTAACCACCCAAATTGTCTTCAAGAACACAACAGAATTAATGAAGAGAAAGTGGAAGGATGGAATGATGAAGTAGATGACAATGATAAAGGAAATAAAGAAAAGGAAGGATCAACAAAACTAGAAGTCAGTTCTTCAAAAAGGTTAAATGTATAGAAAACATGTTTAAATTTAATAAGAAAAAGAGAGAACAAAGTCCCCAGTGAATTTTACTGGAAAAGCAATCGAGGATACCCTCCTGCTGAGACAGAATGCATAAGATGTGATATACACCAAAACATTTAAAAGTAAATTTTAAATTCATGTAAAAATGAGTGGACTGGACATTTTAAAAATGAACACATTTTAAAAATTAATGGACTAGACAAATTCTTTTAAAATGCAGTTATCAAAAACAGAGGAATAGTCTTAAAATGATTAAGGAAATCGAATCAGTAGTTTCAAAACATATTCTTGAAGAAATATTGAGTCCCCATTGGCTTTGCCACCAGTTTTACCAAATATTCAGGAAGAAATAAGGACAATTAGCTTCCAAATAATATTTTAAAAAGGGGAGGGGAATCCCCAGCTCACTTTATGAGGTTGGCGTGACAATAGTACTAAAAACCTGATATGAGAAAGTAGAATTGTAGGTCAATCTCACTCATGAGTGTAAAGACAAAAAAACCTCAGCAGAACAAATGAAATCCAGCAATACATAAACAGATTACTGTAACATGAGTAAGAAGGTCTAGCCCTTGACTGAGAGGCAAATTACAACCACCATGAGATGTCACTTTATACCTGTCAGAATGGCTACAATAAAAAAAAAATCATAAGAAATAACAAGCATTGGCAAGGGTTAGGGCTAGAAAAGAGTCCTTGTGGGGTGCCTGGGTGGCTCAGTCAGTTAAGCATCCGACTTCGGCTCAGGTCATGATCTCACAGTTTGTGGGTTTGAGCCCTGCATCAGGCTCTGTGCTGACAGCTCAGAGCCTGGAGCCTGCTTCGGATTCTGTGTCTTCTTCTCTCTCTGTCTCTCCCCTGCTCATGCTCTGTTTCTCTGTCTCACAAAAATAAATAAACATAAAAAAAAAAAGGATGCTCATTAAGAGGAAACCAATGATTTAAAAAAAGGAAGAAATAAAGGCGTCTTCATGCCCTGTTAGTAGAAATGCAAACTGGTGCAGCCACTTGGGAAAGCAGTATGGAGTTTCCTCAAAAAATTTAAAAGAGAATTACCATATAATACAGTATTTCCACTACTTGCTGCTTACAAAGAAAATGAAAACACTAATTGGAAAAGATATATGCACTCTTTTGTTTAGTGCAGCATTATTACAACACCCAAGATATATAAGCAACCCGATGTCCCTTGATGGATGAATGGATAAAGACGATGTGGCTCAATTGGTTAAGCCTCCGACTTCGGCTCAGGTCAGATCTCACGTTCGTGGGTTTGAGCCCCGCATTGGTCTCTGTGCTGACAGCTGGCTCAGAGCCTGGGGCCTGCTTCCGGTTCTGTGTCTCCTTCTCTCTCTGCCCCTCCCCCTCTCATGCTCTGTCTCTCTCTATCAAAAATAAATAAAACATTAAAAAAATTAATGTGGTTTATATACAGTATGGAATATTACTTGGCCATGAAAAAGAATGAGATTTTTGCCATTTGCAATGACATGGATGGATCTAGAGGGTAAAATGCTAAATGAATTAAATCAGACAGAGAACGACAAATACCCTCTGATTTTGCTCATCTGTGCACTTTAAGAAACAAAACAAACAAACAAATAAGAAAAGAGGCAAACAAAAAACCAGACTCTTAAAATTCAGGGAACAAACTGGTGGTTGCCGGCGGGGAGGTGGGGGTGTGTGTGAAATAGAGAAAAGGGATTAAGAGCACATTTACTGTGATAAACACTGAGTAATACATAGACTTGTTGAATCATTATATTATACACCCCGCATCTAATATTGAATATAACATTGTTTTTTCATTACACTTGAATTTCTAAAAAGGCTAGTTTAACATTAGGATTAAAAACCATCTAGTTATCTCAATAGATGCAGGGAGAACGTTTGATAAAATTTCACTTCTAATCATGATAAAGTCTCTTAGCAAACTATAGTAAGGAGAGAACTTCCACAACCTAATGAAGGGCATAAAAAAATGTATAACAAATTTTAGACATAAAGAGGGTGGCTCTGAAGCCACTTGAAGAGATTCCCAGGGGCCAAAGTCTAGGATAGTTTGAATATTACTAAAAATAATAATAGTTATGGATGTAAACACATCACATATATCTAAGTCCAGGAGTTAGTTACTCATGATAAAAACAACCAAACAAACAAACATGTTAAAAATCTCATAATTGGTTGCCTTTAAGGATAGTAGGACACTAACGCCCTGGTTTAAAAAGTGATAAAGAAAAAAGAGTCAGAGTTTACATGCTCTTTTTTGTATGACTTGTTCCTCAAAGCAAGCAATCAGTTGATGAGAAAAACTTTCTCTTTATCACTGCTTATAAATGAGGGCATGATAAAATTAGAATAGCATCTATTTGGAACCTGTAATGGTCATTGGTGTTCCTTAACATCATGTAAATCCAGATAAGTAGATATTCTGCATCTCGTGATGGAAATATTACAACGCTGTCTGTGAAGTTGATCTTCCCAGCCTGCCCAGGAGTCAATGTTGAATCAGAGCAGGGCTTTAGAGCTATCACTTTATAAGAAACAGGGAGAGAAGAACATACTGATAGCTCAGAGGTGCAATTAGCAAAATCCAAAATGTGGCAAATCCTAAAGACCAAATGGCCTAGTTTCTTCAACACATAAAACTGTTAAGAAAACGAGCAGAGGAGAAAAAGGAGGGAGCAGGAGCGGCCCCCGGATTTCATCAGTGTCCCAGATTTCTTCTCTCCATTCCACTCTCTGGAGAGTGAGCCCCGCACAGTCATGGTCAAGAGATGGCCGCCAAGCCTCCAGGTACGGCATCCGCTTCCAGGAAGGAATTCTGCAGAGCCTTTCTCTGACTTATGAAGGGGAGCTCTTTCTGGAGACTTCCCACCAGGCCACCAAGCAGTTAGGTCTCCTGGAAACTCCAGCTACAAGGGAGTTAGGAGAGACGACTGTTTTTCACTAGGCTCATGGTTGCAAAGAGAGCTGCAGTTAGGTTAGCTGGGGGCAAAGTAGGAGAGTGGATTCTGAGCAGCGGACAACCACTTTTCTCTGGCAGAGACAGATCTGTGTTGTCCCAGTGACACTGCTTCATGTGACGAGACAGAGAAGATGGCTGCTGCCCCGATCATAGCTCGCGACTTGGAACAGAGGGATACTTCCCACCTGTGGGGAAATCTGAGACGTGTTCTTGCTAGTGCCCTGGTCCAACCAAGGAAGCTAACCAGCCAAGGTGCCGTGTGATAAGTACGCAGTCACAAACTGGCCTCTTGTCCTCTCTGGATCCTGACTTCTTTGCCCAGATGCCGTAAACAAGGAATTGTCTTTAAAACTCATAGAGTTTTATTTGTTGCTTTCTAGACACTGATACGCATTATGCCTATATTTGAGAGCATTTTTCATTTTTTAGGTTCATTCATTTTTCTTTCGATTTAATTATATCTCCTCTACTTCAATAGAATACTGAGAATGATATAAAATCATATTATTAATACCATCAAGTCTTGGAACCTATAGGTATTGCTAGTTAAATATCTATGCCAGAGAATTAAGCCAAAGCTAGGAAAGTTACTTCTTCCCATCTTCCTTCTATCCAGAGAAAGAAAGAGGATTTTTAAATATTAACACCCCTATTTTTTATTTTAATTTTATATTAAAATATTTATATACCCCCAAAAGATATGTGGAAGTTCCCTATACATATGAATGTGACCTTATTTGGAAATAGAGTGTAGGTAGATAATCAAACTAAGATGAAGGCATTAGCCTGGGCCCAATCCAATGTGACTGGTATCCTTATAAAAAGGAGAACTTTGGACCCAAACATCATATGCACAAAGCGAAGATGACAGGAAATAGGGATGTGGTGATGGAGGCAGAGATTGTATGGAGGGAGCTATAAACCAAGGACACCAAGGACTGCCAGCTTCCCAGAAAGACTTCCTAGAAGCTAAGAAGAGGCAAGGAAGGGGACACCTGCGTGGCTCAACTGGTTAAGGGTCTGACTCTTAGTTTCAGTTTAGTTCATGATCTCAGGGTTTGCCAGTTTGACCCCTGCATCAGGCTCTGCGCTAAGAGCGCAGACCCTCCTTGGAATTCTCTCTCTCTCTCTCTCTCTCTCTCTCTCTCTCTCTCTTTCCCTCTCTCTTTCAAAATAAATAAATAAACTTAAAAAAGAAAGGCGAAGAAGGATTCTGCCCAGAGTCTTAGAGGGAACATAGCCAGGCCTCCCAGTACATTCATTTTGGACTTCTAGCCTCCAGTATTGTGACACAATAAAATTCTGCTGCTTCAAGGCACCCAGTTTGTGGTCCTTGGTTAGGACTGCCCTAAGAAACTAATATGTAGGACAATTTTAGGTTGACAGAAAAGTGTATCAGAAAGTGGAAGATTCCCATATATTCCCCCATAACATGCCCTCCCCCCAACACGGTTCCCCTATTATTAACATCTTGGATTAGTGTGGTACCTCTGTTACAATCCATGAGCCAACATTGATACATTACTCTGAACTGAAATTCCGTACATTCTTTAAGAGTCCATTCGCTGTGTAGGACCCTATGGTTTTTGTTAGGACATAAGTTTTCAACTTAACTGGATAAATACCAAGGAACACAATTGTTAGATCATATGGTAGGAGTAGATTTAGTTTTGTGACAAACTGCCAGGCCGTCCTCCAAAGTGGCTGTACCATTTTGAATTCCTCTAGCACTGAATGAGGAATTATGTCACTCTGCATCTCTGCCAGGGCTGGGTGGTGTAGGTGTGTAGAAGCATCTCAGCATAGTTTTAATTCGCAATTCCCTAATGACCCATGAGGGGGGCATCTTTACATCTGTATATTTGCCGTCACTTTAAAGCTCAGATCTTTTGAAGTTCAGATCTTTTGCTTATTTTTAAGTTGGGTTGTTTGTTTTCTTAGGGTTGAGTCTGTGTGTGTTGGATACCGTTCCTTTTTAGATAACATGTTTTGCAAATATTTTCTCCTACTCCGTGGCTTTTCTTTCATTTGTTAAACAGTGTCTTTCACAGAGCAGAAGTTTTTAATTTTAATGAAGTACAACTTGTCAGTGTTTTCTTTCACTGTGCTTTTTGATCTAAAAAACAATTGCCAAGCCTGAGGTCAACTGAATTTTTTTTCTGTCATCTTTTGTGAGTTGCACCAAGTTTGCATTTTACACATAGGTCTAAGATCCATTTTGAGTTAATTTTTGTGAAACGTGTAAAATTTGTGTCTAGATTCATTTATTTGCATAGACATGTCCAGCTGTTCCAACATTATTCATTGAAAAGACTATTCTTTCTCCATTGGGTTGTCTTTGTTCCTTTGTCAAAGATCAGTTGGCTATGTGTGGGTCCATTTCTAGACTTTTCATTCTGATACACAAGTCTATTTGTTCTTTTGCCAGCACCACACTGTCTCGATTGCTGAAGGTTACATTAAATCTTGAAGTCCGATAATGTCAATCATCCAACTTTATTCAATATTGTATTGGCTATTCTGGGTCTGTGCCTTTCCATATAAATGTTAAACTTTATTTTTAAAATAATGCTTAATTATTTTTTAAGTTTATTTATTTATTTTGAGAGAGAGAGCATGAGCAGGGGAGGGACAGAGAGAGAGGGAGAATTCAAAATAGGATCCATGCTGTCAGTGCAGAGCCTGACATGAGGCTCGAACTGATAAACTGTGAGATCGTGACCCGAGAAGAAATCTAGAGTCAGACACTTAACCGACTGAGCCTTCCAGGCGCCCCTAAATGTTAAACTTTAGAGTCAGCTTGTCAATTTCCACAAAATAACTCATGGTGATTTTGATTGGGATTGTATTGAATTTATTGATTAATATGGGAAGAACTGACATCTTGACACTATTGAGTCTTCCTATCCATGAACATGGAGTCTCTCCCCATTTATTTAGTTCTGCTTTAATTTCTTTCATCAAAGCTTTGTAGTTTTCCTCCTACAAATCCTGTATATGTTTTGTTCTATTTATGCCCAAGTTGTGTGTGTGTGTGTGTGTGTGTGTGCGTGCGCGCGTGTGTGTGCATGTATGTATGCTAAGGAAAGAGGATTTTTAAAAGGTATTTAAAAAAAGAAAATAAAATTAGAAAGCTTGGCAATTATAGAGAAGTAAAGTAAAAGAAGAACAATTAAGCTGCAATTCAAGGCATAATTCCAAATGCAAAATACCTAAGGAACAGAATATAGTTTGCTAAAGGCATAAAGAAAACCCTGAAGACTTCTTTAGTGAAACAAACATGCAAGAAACAAGCTGAGAGCCCCAAAACACAGTTCGGGGGTGAAGCCAGCTTTCTGCAGAGCAGGGACAACTCCCCCAGCCAGCAAGGCTCTTACCACCCCACTGCCCTGCACTGTGTCCTGAACTTGGCCCCAGCAAGGCAAGGAGAAGAGAGAGAGAAAGGCATCAGCAGCATCCCTTTCCCCTCCATCTCTGTTCCACCGGTCAGAAAACCAAGTCAGGCCTCTGAGGTATCACCTCTACTGAGAAAGCACAGGCTCTCTGCAGTGGGAAATGATGCCCACCTCTGTCCAAAATTAGACATCTCATCTCACATGTGAGGATGACTAGGAAAAAGAGATATCATTTGTGAAATGCTTATCAAGTACAACTGCTGTAAAATTTTCTCCTGAAGAGGAAGGAGTCTGTTGAGAAGAAGCTTCGTGGCAGAGACTGGACCCTGAGAGCAGGGATTTCAGAAGGCAATAAAACAAGTGAGCCAGTTGAACTGCTCTCGGGAGAAATCACAGGAATTTGGGAGTGTGGGGAAAATGCTGAAAACGGAGAGGAGAAGAGAAATAGGGAGGGAAAGAAACCTGAGGCTGACTGAGCAGTGTGGTTTGGTGTCAGAAGGACCAGCCTCTGGGGGAGCCTGCGTGACTCAGTGGGTTAACCGTTTGACTTTGCCTCAGGTCATGATCTTGTGGTTCACGGGTTCCAGCCCTGCGTCGGTCGGGCTATGGGCTGACAGCTCAGAGCCTGGACCCTGCTTTAGATTCTGTGTCTCCCTCTTTCTCTGCTCTTCCCCTGCTTCTGCTCTCTTTCAGAAATGAATAAACAAACACTTAAAAAGAAAGAAAGAAAGAAAGGAAGGAAGGAAGGAAGGAAGGAAGGAAGGAAGGAAGAAAGGAAGGAAGAAAGAGAGAAAGAAAGACAGACTCAACTTTGGTGTGGCATATCCAATATCACAGTGTTTGGGGCTATTTTGAGGACTTTTAGGTGCTGTCACATAGATTGACCCCTTCCTCAGCTTCCCTTTCCCCCAATATGTCTGCTATTCTTCATCGCTTTTTGTGACATGAAGATTTGGTGGGGAAATCAAGGAAGGTTGGCTGCATTCCACACTGAGTCAGCAGAGAGAAGAGGAAGAGACAAGCCACAGGAGGTAGGACACAAGTGATCTCAAAGCAACGATTCAAAGCCAGACATGACCACGAGAATATAAATTTCAGGGGATATGCAGACATCTTAGAGAAAAATAGGACACGAAGATCAAATGCTCAACTAGGTCACATAAGAAAGAAAAAGTCTCCTCTTTAAAAGTGATGACAACAAACACTGAGTGTTTCTCATGTTTCAGTCTTTACACCCATGCAATTTACAAGCATTAGAAGCATTATCTCCTGTGACCTTAGAACCCTGTGAGGTTTGGGCTCTTACATTGTCTTTATTTGCAGATGTCTTTATTTACTTGAGACTTAGAGAAAGTAATAACTTGCCCAAGGACACTCAGCCAGTGTCCAAGCCAGTATTTGAGCCCAGACTGTCCGACTCCAGAGCCCAAAGGTCACCTAGGATGGTGTAAAGCTGTTTCTTTGGTCCACGGACAGGAGTGACTCACAGCTAACTAAGAGGTCTTATGATTCACTGAAATTCTTCTTGTCAAGGTCACCAAACCACCTTCTGGCTGCAAAAATCGAATGAGCCAACTTCTGGGTCACAAAAGAAACAGAATCCAGTTTTTGCTTTTATTTTTTAATGGCAACATGTAATGTGAATTTTGCTTAAGCCAGCTGCTTCTTTCTCCTTTCTTTGAACTTTACTTTTCTCTCCAGCACTAGTCACCATTTGACATTTTATATTTTACCTATTTGTCATTGTGTCTTCCCCAACTAGCTATACCAGCAGCAGAGATTTTTTTCCCCATTTTATTAGTATTTGGTCAATATTTGTGGAATGAGCCTTAATATTTAACCAAGAGCGCAACATTTTGAAGATGTGTTGGTAGTTCTTGAAAAAGTTAAACAAACATCTACCCTATGTCCTGGCAATTCTATTCCTAGACATTTATCTAAAATAAGTGGAAAATATATATCCTCATCCCCTCCCCCATAGAGTCTTATAAAAGTCTTATATAAGAGTGGGCATAATAAGTCAATCAGACTTATGTGGAGTCTAAAAACCATACAAACAAACACAAACAGACTTAAAAAATGTTTTTTTTTTTAACATTTATTTACTTTTGAGAGAGAGACAGAGCGCAAGCAGGGGAGAGGCAGAGAGAAAAGGAGACACAGAATCCAAAGCAGGCTTCAGGGCCTGAGCTGTCAGCACAGAGCCTGATGAGGGGCTTGAACTCACAAACTATGAGATCATGACCTGAGCTGAAGTTGGACGCTCAACAGACCGAGCCAACAAGGTGCCTGTATAGACTCTTAAATACAGAGAACAAGCTGGTGGTTGCCAGAGAGGAGGTGGAGGAGGGGACAGAAGAAATAAAGAGGATTAAGAAGTACAAACTTTCACCTATAAAATAAATAAAGTCGCACAGATGAAAAGAACAATCTAGGGAATACAGTCAATAATACTGTAATAATGTTGTATGGTGACAGGTGGTGGCTACATTTGTCATGTGAGCCCTGAGTCATGTAGAGGGTGGTCTGGTCACCATGTCATACACTTGAAACTGATATAAAATTGTATGTTAATTAAACCTGGGTAAAAAATAACTAAATAAATTAGAAAATTAATGTGTTCATACCAACCTTATTCCTAACAGCGCAAATCTGGAAACAACCCAAACGTCCATCAACAGGAGAACGGATACACTGTGGTATATCCCTTAAATGAACTTGCCTCAGCAATGAAAAGGAATCAATTACTGATATAAAAAGCAGGATGTATAAATCTCAAACACTAATGTCGTGTGAAAGGTACCAGACACATAAAGACACAGAAAGATCATGCAGTGTATTATTTCATTTTATATGACCTCAGAAAACAGGCAAAGCTAATCTTTGGTAGTAAATAGTCGAGCTGCAGTGACCTGGGTGGTACTGGCATTGGCTGGCCGGGACCAGAGAGAGCTTTCTGGAGTTACGGAAGTGTTGTTCTCAGTTGAGTTTTAGGTAGTGGCTACAGAAGCGTAAACACAGTGCCAAAATGTATCAAGTGGATCACTTAAGATGCATATGTGCATTCTACAGGTATAAATTATACTTCAATATTTTTTAAAACTTTTTAAAGTATTAGTCAAAAAGAATTGGAGAATTTTAGGAGGTTTTTTTTCCTCCTCTCGGAAAAAATAGAATCCCACTTGCTAGCTGGGAGATTTCTTAGCCTCTGTTCACTCACACGTAGTATGCAGAATACAATGCTTGGCTGACGGAATTTTTGTCAGGATTAAGCAAGAAAAGGTACATAGTACACTCAGCCTCTTAGAGACTGGCAGAAAGTAAGTGCTCCCGAGATGTTAATCTTCTGTCTTGCTATTAAAAATAAAGACAATTCTTTATCCTGATTGCTTTGCTCCAACTAATTCAAGGTTTGGGCTATCTTTTACGCCCATTGGCAATTTTCTGAGTGTGCCTGTATCCTTTAGAAATTGAAAATTTCAGTCCATAAGAACGTATGCTTTTGACCTTGACACAGAGCAAAACTGGGTCAAATTGAATCAATTTAGATAATGGCAAGGTTAAAAGTCATTTCTGAAATGTATTCCCTAAATTCAGACCGTGTGTGTGTGTGAGTGTGTGTGTGTGTGTGTGTGTGTGTATGTGTATGTGTGTGTGTGTAAGGCAGTGAAGGATAGAAGGGGCCCCGAACAAAAGCCTTTAAAAACTGTCATTTTGATTCTCAAAGTAAATGTCTACTAAAGGTCATGAATTTGGTTGGTTGCTGCCATTTTATTATCATAGAAAATGTAAGTCATTATTGGTTGATTGTGCATTATTGACTTGAGTAATGATTTCCGGGGATTCTGTGTACTCAGTACACCTTTGATGTGACTCCCTTCATGCATTTCCCTGAGGGGTGTCAGGACAGCCCGGTAAGCAGGATGTCAGTTCTAAGTCAGGCTTCGGGAAGCAGCAGCTGTCCCCTGTAGGAGCTGCAGTGACAGCCGCGGGGCTCTGGGAGGCTGTGGGTGGCAGGCAGATCTGAGGACTTGAAGCCCGCGGCTGAGAATCTGCAGAAGCTACCAGGCAGGAGGCTCCATGACCGCTCAGAATCTGGCCACCCCCAGGCTGACCAGAGGTGCCCTGATAACCCACCTTCTGAGGACATATAAATGTGACAAACCAACACAGTGCCATCCTCCAAGACATTGACCTTCCTGCATCTTTGCCCAGGAAATCCCTGTCCGTCTAACTGCGGAGGACTATCTTTCCGGAACAAAGCATCTGTCTCCTTTATTCTCCCTCCATGATGAGGCTTGATCAGAGGCTGGGAGCTGTCCGCGTGCATCTGGAAGAAGAGGGAACAGCTAATGTGAAGCTCCACACCTTCCCGGTTCTGCCTGCCCATGTCCCTTCCACCAAACCAGAGGTCCCAGGACAGTCGGCCAAAGGGAGCCCCGCGATCTGCCTTCGACCTTCGGGTTTTCCTTGCAGTCGGGCATCATGGGACGTTGTTGGAATTAAAGAATAGAAACGCGGGACCCTACTTTCCCCTGTCCCATCGGTATGCTACATAGGAGATTTTATGGATTAAGATGAATGTTATAAAGCCTCCATGGCCCTGGACAAATGTTTCTGTCTAAGCCTCATGCCTCTTCTCGAAAGTGGGGATGCCAATACTTACCTTGCAGGGTTATCCGGGGGATTAAATGAAGAAATGAATATAGTTCCTGGCACATTGCCTTCCTTCCGAGTAAGTGCACAACAGATGGTAACTACTGCTCAGTGTGATTAATTTTATAAAAACATCATAAAACCTCACTCTCTCCTACTCATAGTCCCTAGTTGGAATGTTCTCCAAGCTTCTCTACTGCACTAGGTATCTCTATCATGTTGGTCTTCCCAGGGTGTTTTGCCTGGAGACTTCTGCACTGACTATATCAGAGGATCTCACCTTTTCTTAGGTCCAAAGAGATGGAAAAAAGGAGTCTGAGAAGATTGGATACTCTGAAATCCTGAGAAGTCTTTGTTTTCTCCTGTGACTCAGTTTCCTCTTATAAATAGCAAATGCAGAACCACCTAGGACCCGTCAGGTGAACAGAAATGTGGAAACTAACAGGTTCACATTAGTAAAATCTTTTGGTGTCAACTGACAAAAATGTTCCAAGAGGATATGTGCAAGGTGTTTTGTGGCTTTCTACTTTTGCTTGCTTTCTTTTCTTTTATAAAATGTTTTATTTTATTTATTTTGTGTGAGAGAGAAAAAAACATGAGTAGAAGAGGGGCAGAGAGAGGGAGAGAGGAAGAATCCCAAGCAGGCTCCCCACTGTCAGCACAGGGCCCGATGTGGGGCTCGAAGTCACAAACTGTGAGATCATGACTGAGCCGAAATCAAGAGTTGGACGCTCAGCTGACTGAGCCAGCCAGGTGCCCCATGCTTGTTGTTTTCTAATTCCTTTAGTAGGACGAGCCACAGAATGATCATGACCTCTTCTTGCAGAAATGGTCCATAGAGAGCTAGTCTGCAGTCTCCTGACAGTCCATAGAAGGCCTTCAAGCAGGTGCTGTGACTCTCTGTAACTGCACCTAATTTTTGTGGATATGCATGTTTTTGGAGAGAGGTCCACTGCTTTCATGGATTCTCAGGGATTCAGGGTTCTAACCTCCTGATCTTGCACATGGAGAAGCTGAGGCCCATGGAAAATGGGGGGGGGGGGAAGGGGTGGTTCTCAAACTAATTTAAACATGGTTATATCTAAAGGAAGACTATTAAGAAGAGCCATAGGGGGGGGTGTGCCTGGGTGGCTCAGGTCATGATCTCACAGTTGATGAGTTTGAGTCCCATGTCCAGCTCAGAGCCTGGAGCCTGCTTTGGAATCTGTGCTCCCCCTCCCCTTGCCTTCCCCTGCTCATGCTCTCTTTCTCTCTCTCTGTCTCAAAAATAAACATTAAAATTTTTTTAATTAAAAAAAAAAGAGGAGCATAGGACAACTGCTTTATTATTTCCCTGTATCTTTTCAGCCGGCCTTTAGGCAAATAATTTCCAAAGCCTCCCTGCTGCTCATGTACCATGCTCTCTGCCTTGGAGGGAGGATTGCCAGATTTGCAAACAAGCCAGCAGCAATAACAACAACAGAAGGATGCCTGGCTATATGTAAACCTCACATACACAACGGAGAATGTTCTAGTATAAGTAGATCCCATATCTGAAATCCACATGGAACTGGGTAACCCTCTATGGGGACGCCAAAGCCACACAAGGCCAGAGCCCTGACCTGGAGGGCATATTTAAGATAAGTCATCTGGGAACAGAGACCAGGGCCCTTGTACCGGTCCACAAGTCTGGAAAGAACCCAAGGGAAGCACATAAAACCATGACCCAGGGGTTAAGTAGTAATAATTTTCTGGGATAAGCGGGCTGAGGAAAGCCTCTTAAAACTGCAGAAGACTGAAACTAGGGAGTCAAAATATAGTCCTCTCCTGACCTAAAGGCAGTAAGAGGTATGCAGGGGCCCGCCTCTCCCATGATGGAAATCTGGCAGGACACAAGGCTGGGATGGGCTCCCATGACCTCTTACGGGGCATTAGAAGAATGCCCCTTCCATAAGGAAAAAGCCATGAACAACAGTTTCTCAATAATAACAATCACCAAAATAAAGTCGGTCGGTATAAATTTTGCCAATGTAATTATTAAACATAAAATCATAGAAAATGGAAAATTTAATCACAAATAATTAGAAGCTCAAGGTCGCCAGACTATTCAATAAGCACACGTCAACAGTTTGCTTTCATGGCGACATTGTTATGGTAGTTTCATTGCCCAGTTGTCCCAATATCTTGCATCCTGTAAAAATCGGCGCTAGATTCCACTGCTTTAGTTGTGATATTTTAGGCCTTGCGTCTTTGAAAATAGATTTGAGTTCTGAGAAACTATATTGGCAAAGTTAATTCTATCCTGAGGGCTTCAGAAGTTTGCGCAAAGGCATCTGATAAGCTAGAGCTGCAAGTGAATTCAAAGATACTAGCCGATGACACACTGGATTTCAGAAAGTCACCTGAAGCTTTGAGCTCCTCATAGGTTAATATCTCCTCATTTTCACATTGCTTATACAGGTCAGATCTATCTCATTTATAAATTATACCGCGAAGCACTACATGTGCATTCTCATTTTCAAATCCATGGCATCTAAATCCCTGAGAAGGTCATGACGCTGAGCATCTAAACCTGTCTTTAAAAATGATATTGTTGTAAGAAATATAAAAAAAAGGGGGGCACCTGGTGACTCAGTCAGTTGGGCGTCTGACTTCAGTTCAGGTCATGATCTCACAGTTCATGGGTTCGAGCCCCACGTCAGGCTCTGTGCCGACCGCTCAGAGCCTGGAACCTGCTTCAGATTCTGTGTCTCCCTCTCTCTGAACTTCCCCAGCTCAGGCTCTGTCTCTCTCTCTCTCTCAGAAATAAATAAACATTAAAAATTTTTTAAAGAAATATAAAAGAATTTTTTCAAATTAATTTGTAGTATAGTTGGTCTGCCATGGGATTTGGAGATTAAGGGGTTTTCATTAGCCTTTTTCTAGTATTTCCTCCATGGAGAAATTGGCATCAGTATAACAGACGCTACAATTTGTTTAGCATCAATAATATGTATTTTATAAATATCGCCTCTTTGTTTTTTTTCAAAAGACTCCTGAATCCCTTCCATGCTTTTGGGATCATCATGTACATTGAATTTTGGTTCCTATAACTATCTGCTAATGATATTAATGTTACTTAAAATGCTATACCTAATCAATCTTGAGAAAATACATTTAAAAGTAGATTTTGAATTTGTTTTCATTTTAATTCCAGTGTAGTGAGCATACAGTGTTATGTTAGTTCCAAGTTTACCATATAGTGATTCAGCAATTCCTTATATTACTCAGTGTTCATTAAGGTATGTGTACTCTTTTTTAAATGTTTATTTATTTATTTTGAGAGAGAGAGACAGAGAAAGCGAGGGGCAGAGGGACAGAAAGAGAGGGAGAGAGAATCCCAAGCAGGATCCTCACCACCAGCACACAGCTTGTTGCAGGGCTCAAACTCATGAACTATGAGATCATGATCTGAGCCAAAACCAAGAGTTGGACGCTTAATTGACTGAGCCACCCAGGTGCCCCAAGGTAAATGTACTTTTTAAAAATATATATAATTCATTATCACTTAGCTAACATACAGTGTGTATGTGCAGTGTGCTCTTGGCTTTGGGAGTAGATTTCCATGATTCATCACTTACATACAACACCCAGTGCTCACCCTAACAAGTGACTTCCTCAATGCTCATCACCCATTTTCCCTTCTACCCCACCCCACCCCCATTGATCCTCAGTTTGTTCTCTATATTTAAGAGTCTCTTATGGTTTGCCTCCTGCTTTTTTTGAAACTATTTTTTCCACTTCCCTCCCCCATGGTCTCTGTTGAGTTTCTCAAATTCCACATATGAGTGAAAACATATACTATCTGTCTTTCCTTAAATGACTTATTTCATTTAGCATAACACCCTCCAGTTCCATCCACATTGTGGCAAATGGCAAGATTTCATTCTTTTTCATTGCCATGTAGTATTCCATTGTATATATAGACCACATCTTTTTGATCCATTCACCAGTTGATAGACATTTGGGCCCTTTCCATAATTTGGCTATTGTCTATAGCACTGCTATAAATATTGGGGTATATATGACCTTATGAATCAGCACACCTGTATCCGTTGGATAAATTCTAGTAGTGCTATTGCTAGGTCACTGGGTAATTCTATTTTTAATTTTTTGAGGAACCTCCAGTTTTCCAGAGAGGCTGCACTAGTGTGCATTCCCACTAGCAGTGCAAAAGGGTTCCCGTTTCTTCTCATCGTGGCCAAGATCTGTTGTTTCCTGGGGTGTTAATTTTAGCCACTATGACCAGTATGAGGTGGTATCTCAATGTGGTTTTGATTTGTATTTCCTTGATGATGAGCAATGTTGAGCATCTTTTCATATGTGTCTTCTAGCCATCTGGATGCCTTCTTTGGAAAAGTGTCTACTCATGTCTTCCGCCCATGTCTTCACTGGATTATTTGTTTTCCATGGGTTTGGTAAGATTTCAGATATGAACCCTTTATCCAATATGTATTTGCAAATTTCTTTTCCCATTCTGTCAGTTGCCTTTTAGTCTTATTGATTGTTTCCTTTGCTGTGCAGAAGCTTTTTATCTTGATGAGGTCCCAATAGTTCATTTTTGCTCTTATTTCCCTTGCCTTCTGAGACATGTTGAGTAAGAAATTGCTGCAACTGAGGTCAAAAAGACTGTTGGCTGTTTTGTCTTCTAAGGTTTTGACCGTTTCCCATCTCACATTTAGGTCCTTCATCCATTTTGAGTTAATTTTTGTGTATGGTGTAAGAAAGTGGTCCAGGTTCATTCTTCTGCATGTTGCTGTCCAGTTCTCTGAGCACCATTTGCTAAAGAGACTGCCTTTTTCCCACTGGATACTTTTCCCTGCTTTGTCAAAGATGAGTTGGTCATACATTTGTGGGGTCAGTTCTGGGTTCTCTATTCTATTCTATTGGTCTATGTGTCTGTTTTGTGCCAATACCATACTGTCTTGATGATGACAGCTTTGTAGTAGAGGCTAAAGTCGGGATTGGGATGCCTCTTCCTTTGGTTTTCTTTTTCAACATTACATTGTCTATTTGGGGTCTTTTGTGGTTCCATACGAATTTTAGGATTCTTTCCTTGTTCTAGCTTTGAAAAGAATGCCAGTGCAATTTTGATCGGGATTACATTGAATGTGTAGATTGCTTTGGGTTGTATTGACATTTTAACTATATTTATTTTTCCAATCCATGAGCATGGAATTTTTTCCATTTCTTTGTGTCTTCTTCTATTAATACCCTCTACCTATTTCACCCATTTACCTTCCACCCCACTTCCTCTCTGGTAACCTTCAAATTTGTCTCTATACTTAAGAGCCTAGGGTGTTCATTTGGGAATTTTTTTTGCTTGTCCCTCTTTTACCCCCTCCCCTACTTTGTTCATTGATTTGTTTCTTAAATTCCACATATGAATGAAATCATATTATATTTGCCTTTCTCTGGCTGACTTATTTTGCTTAGCATTGTACTCTCTAGCTCCATTCATTGTTGTTGCAAATGATAAGATTACATTCTTTTTTGATGCCTGAGTAGTAGTCCACTGTGTGTGTGTGTGTGTGTGTGTGTGTGTGTGTGTTTACACCACATCTTCTTTACATTATCCATTCATCAGTCAATGGACACTTAGGCTGCTTCCAAGATTTGGTTATTGTAAATAATGGTGCAGTAAACCTAGGGGTGCATGTGTCCCTTTGAATTAGTGTTTTTGTATTCTTTGGGTAAATGCCAAGTAATTCAATTACTGGGTTGTAGGGTAGTTCTATTTTTAATTTTGGAGGAGCCTCCAAATTCTCTTCCACAGTGACTACACCAGTTTTCATTCCCATCAACAGTACATGAGGGTTCCTTTTTCTCTACTTTCTTACCAGTACTTGCTTCTTGTGTTTTCAATTGCAGCCATTCTGACAGATGTGAGGTGATAACTCATTGTGGTTTTAATTTTCATTTCCCAGCTGATGAGTGATGTTGAGCATCTTTTCATGTGTCTGCTGACTATCTGTATGTATTCTTTGGAGAAATGTCTGTTCAAGTGTACTGCCCATTTTTAATTGGATTATTTGTTTTTTGTGTGTGTTGAGTTGTAGAAGTTCCTTACATATTTTGGATACCAACCTTTATTCACTTTGTCATTTGCAAATACCGTCTTCCATTCAATATGTTGTCTTTTAGTTTTGCTGGTTGTTTCCTTTGCTGTACAAAGGCTTTTTATTTTGATATAGTCCCAGTAGTTTATTTTTGCTTTTGTTTCCCTCGTTTAAGGAGACATGTTTAGAGAAATGTTACAGCTGATGTTAGGGACATTACTGACTGTGCTCTCTTCTAAAATTTTTATGGTTTCATGTCTCACATTTAGGTCTTAATCCACTTTGAGTTTATTTTTGTGTATGGTATGTAGCTGTCCAGTTTTCCCAACACCATTTGTCGAAGAGATTCTTTTTCCCATTGCATATTCTTACCTCCTCTGTCTAAGATAAATTGACCATATAATCATAGGTTTATTTCTGGGCTTTCTATTCTATTCTGTTGATCTATGTATCTACTTTTGTACCAATACCATGCTGTTTTTATTAGTACGGCTTTGTAATATAATCTGAAGTCTAGGATTGTGATACTTCCAGCTTTGTTTTTCTTTTTCAAGATGCTTTGGCTACTTGGGGTCTTTGTGTTTCTATACAAATTTTGGGACTGTTTGTTCTAGTCTGGGAAAAAATGCTCTTGGTATTTTGATAGGGATTGCATTAAATCTGTAGATTGCTTTGGGTACTATGGACATTTTAATAACATTTGTTTTTCCAATCCATAAGCTTGGAATGTTTTTCCATTTGTTTGTGTTGTCTAAAAGTGGAATTGGCTGAAAGCTAGAATTTACATCTTTATTAAACATGAATTTCTAGAACAAAAATTATGTAATTGGCTTTTCATGGCACAAAGACATCAACTCAACACTCCAACAGGGTGTCTGATAATGTTTCAAATTTACAGGGGGAGCAGAAGAAGGAAAGAGGGTTGGAGAGAGAGAGGGATGCAAAACTTGAGAGACTATTGAATGCTCAAAATGAACTGAGAGTTGAAGGGGGAGGGGGAGGGGGAGGGGGGAAAAGAGGTGGTGATGATGGTGGAGGGCACTTATGGGGAAGAGCACTGGGTGTTGTATGGAAAACAATTTGACAATAAAATATTAGGAAAAAAAACAACTTTATGTTTGGTATTTGTTTTCAATACAATAGTTACATAGTTTTTGGATAGTATAAAAAATGCCCATAGTTCAAAAGACTTTTTTTCTTTTGGTCTGCATCATTTCTTACCAAGTTTAAAGAATGTATGGAACTTGACATGAAATGTCAGAGCCAGGTAGAATGAGAAGAGTGTTCCTCTGTCACCTCAGCCCAGCATGGGGTCTCTGACTAGAGCAAGATGAGGAGGGTACCCACATGGGGTGGGGTGGGAGAAGCAGCCCAGTGCTGGCAGTCACAGTCTACACTGGGGTAAAGTGGGAATTCCCACAGAGGGGAAGCCTAGCCAGGCATCAGAGTCTGAGCAGGAGGGTGGGTGTCCAGATGAGTGGGGGCAGTGTGGCACAGAGAACCTGAGCCAGTGTGAAGTGAGGTGGGCATCTGACAGAGGAGACGCAAGTTTGAGCACATACAGGGAAACTGGTCAAACCATGTAAGAATATTAAGGATAATGGGAGCTAGGTTTCTTACATTTGGAGAAGGTTACAAACATGGAAGGGGAAAGAGCTAGAATTAGACCTATGTGTTGGATTGGGATTGAAAGTAATTGTATAAACTCAATATATAGATACATAGAAGTAAACACAGATGTAAATGTGTGTAAGTATGCTCACAAACACGTATGTGTACATACACATACATATATGTACACACATATATATATTTAACACTGTTCACTAACTTGCTTGGAAACACTGACATCTTGTTGGAAACAATGACATCTCAATGGCAATGAGCACACCTAGGGTGCACATCTTGGCTTCTAAATGCCATTTTCCACTTAAAATCAGAAGGTAACTGATTTTAGGTGTTGTGCGGGAAAAGTACGAGATAACCTTGGAACCTCTTAATGTTGAAGTGCTTAAAGAGTACTTGTCAAAAGGACACAGAAGTCAGCTTGCAGGGCCCCCTACTGGTCAGATTGGGGACAACACAATCATCAGAATAAATAATGATGGTATCATTTTTAATTCATTAAAAAATAGAAAAATGAGTGTCCATACAATTATTAAAAATAGATAATAAATCAAAAGTTTGATGAGGAATGGTATATTTAAATAGTGTTAAAATACCACCCCACAACCCATTTCTGAATTTTGAAAGGGAAAAGTGTACCTTCACAGTGAAGACTGGAAAAGTCTATGTCTGCCAGGTGATCCAAACTAACATCATCAATGATGGGACAAATCAAATCCCGTGCCACCTAGGATGCAGTGAGAACACAGAGTCACTTCTCACCTGGATTGAATTATGAGGAAACATCAGACAAGCCAAAGCTGCGGAACACTCCAAAACATACTGGCCTGCAATCTTCAAAAGTGTCAAGTTGACAAAAGTCAAGAAATGACTGAAAAGTTGTTCCAGACTGAAGGAGACTGAGACCTACGAATGCGTGTATCCACGACAGGTTATCGGGACAATTGTTAGAACATGCAGGGGGTCTGTGGATGAAATGATACTTATCTATCCTTGTGAATTTATTGATTTCAAAGTCAGCTTGTGACGTGGGAGAATATCCCCGTTTGTAGGAAATCCACAAATGTTTGTAGGAAATCCACGCTTGAGTGTGCAAGCATGATAGAGGACTCAGGCTACCAAGGAATTCTCAAATGGTTTAGGAAAAAAAATTCCTCATTATCCAAGTTTTTGATTGTTTCATAACAAAAAGAATAACGCACAGAAGGAGGAATACAAAATGTCCCACCATATGTTTTAAATGTGTTTTAATCTACCATGTTTTCAATGCACATTTGCAGCACAGCTGTATTCCTGGCCCAAATAAATTTTTTTTTTACTAAATTTAGTATCTGTGTTTCACACACTTTGTGTTTTAACTTAGAATTTGTAAACTTGCAAAGTAAAATTTTAAAGTCATAAGTATATAAAAAGTGATATGTATGTAACAAGTAGTTTATATGCCAACTAAATTCCCATGACATTGAAAGTAACTGCTGTAATACAATTAGTGAACCCTTTTGTAGGAATTTCAAAATCATTTCTGTGTAATAGTTTGTGTCTTATTAATGATCAATGAATATTAGCCATTATAATGATTGTGCCATAATGAAAGCACATATAAACTGGAAACTCAAAATATTCTGTTTTCAGCAAACAAATCTCAGAAGATATAATCAACACATCAACTTCAAAAGATCAAATTTAGCTAGTGCCTAAGATCAATGGTGTCTCATTTTTAATTTTAAGATACAATTGGTATATGAATCAGGAAAGTAGCTCTCTGTCTAGAAGCAATTTATTTTAGAAATTGTTCGGGCAAAAAGATCTCTCCTTCACCCAACATATTTTATTTCAAAGTAGAACAATACATAGACATCTCCCACTTAACATTAGTTAATCCATTCTTGAAACTCACATGCTCTAAACAACAACAACAAAAATAGTCTTTTGCCCCATTATTTTCAATGGGAAAATTCATCTTACATTATATGTCAACAGAAAATCCCAAACAACTTACTAAAACACAGCAAAATGCTTACATGTAAGTCACAAACTCATGAAGGGATATGAAATGCTTAAAGCATTTTTCCTGATCATCTAACAATTAATATGCTTACTCTGTATTCCATAGCATGTAGAGTTGGAATGCAATATTACATTTGCAATACAACACAGCAAAGAACAGACATCAACAAATTAATCTGATCGAGAAAATGCAATGAATTGAGCCAATTTCCTACAATGCTATTTATTAAGGGACCTGGACACTTGGAGCTAACAAAACATAGGGCGCCTGGGTGGCTCAGTCAGTTGAGCATCCAGTTTTGGCTCAGGTCATGATCTTGAGGTCCATGGGTTCGAGCCTTGCGTCAGGCTCTGTGCTGACACTCAGAGCCTGGAGCCTGCTTCAGATTCTGTATCTCCCTCTCTCTCTGACCCTCCCCTGCTCACACTCTCTCTCTCTCTCTCAAAAATAAACAAAACATTTTTAAAAAATTAAAAAAAAAACTTAAGGAGCTCCTGCTGTAGACACGTTTGGCTCCAGATACATCTTCAGAGAAGGTGTCACCCAGGTGCCCTGAGGCCATTTTTAAAAACAAAGCTTTCTATCCTTTGGACTCATGTCAAAAACAAGGATAGTATTGCATATGACATTTTAAGCCTCCAGTGTCCGTGGGTTCAATCCGATGCTCTTCCAGGTCTTCACCACAGTCTTTCTCGAACCCAGTGGCCAATAACCCCACAGCAGGAGATTCAAGGAGCTCTCCGACTTCTTTTTTGCTCTCTCTTCCAAGTCTGCTTCCTCTGCTGGAGTCATAGCCTGGGCATCGACCATCTCCTTAGAGTCTCTGAAATCAGCCACAAATTGCAGTGCTGATTTCTTCTGTAACCACATATTATTTGCAGAAAAGCTCTTTGGTACGCCTTGCCAAAAAAAGTGAGGGTTTCATCTGCAATCTGGACCAGGTTTTGGAATGTTGTCCAGATGAACGTGAGCAAACATCTTCACACTGAGAAACACGTACATTCTGTAAGTGTTGGGCTCGACTGCAAAACAATCCATAGGGCACCCTTGTGTACTGATCCCGCCAGAAGGAGGCACTTGATTTATTTTTTTTAAAGTTTATTTATTTTGAGAGGAGAGAGAAAATGTGCATGGGGGAGGGGCAGATAGAGAGGAGAGAGGGAGAATCCCAGGCAGGCTCCACACTGCTAGCATAGAGCCTGATGCAGGGCTCAAGCTTACCAACCATGAGATCATGACCCAAGCCCAAGTCCAACACTTAACTGACTGAACCACCCAAGTGTCCCTGGAAGGAGGCTCTTTATTTCCATCTTTCAGAAAATTGTTATAACATACTGATTTTCACAACAATGAAGGCAGTTTATGCCGTCTATCCAAAAATTGTTATAATAAGCAGTCAATTGCCTTTGGGATCAACAAATATAAATATTTTTTCAATATTTAAAATAATAAAGACACAAAGATGTCTGTAGTGTTAAGGGCTTCCCTTTGTTGAAGGACATTGTGCCATGCACAACCTGAACAGTGATACACAGCTGCCGCTAATCTGATTTGTACATCCCAACTATCTGGCAGCCCATTAAGAGAGCCTTGCACATAGACGCTGACAAGGCGGCAGGGAGGCCCCTTCCCTGGCCTTTTCAGGTGTCCAGACATCTACCTAACTTACCTCCCTGACGCACGGCCGTCCTCACGGAGTAAATCCATTCTCTTTTCCTCTCCCATAGGAGACAGGAGAAGGGCCGCTCACACAAGTGTGTGGCCTTCTCATTCCCTCTTGATCTGACCCCACACCATGCTCTCCTCTCCACCCAGAAGTTTCTGAGGCAAATGATGAAACTCAGACAGTTTCGGGCACTACATCCCTTTGCTTTCTTCTTCTACCTTAAACCTTCTGGTAGGGCTCTCTAAACTGCTCTCTCAAACTAATCTTGTTGCCACATGCCATGATCCTGCTTCCTTCTTCCTGTCAGTCAAGTTCGGTATTTTCCCCTAAAGTTTGGCTTATCAGTTTTGTTAACGTGGAGGGAGGCTGCAAACATTTAGCTTGATGTTTGGAGCACTAATGGCTAAAATAATTTTGTGATGATATGGACTTAAGTGACATTTATTTTTTTTGAGTTTGGGGTCGGTGAGTCTGGGATGGGAGGTGAAGGTCTAGAGCTGTAGTTTCAAGACTCGGTTGGATGCATCATGGTCAGCAGAGCAGGAACCATTGGGCTCCTGTCTTCTTCATAGCCATGGTGTATTTCTTAAGAAACCACCTCCATTTTTCCCACTTTAGAGATTAATCCTAGGAATTAATGGTGCAAATTGAAGTGTCCTATCCCGCTTTTAAAAAAATCTCCAAAATGAGTTTGAGAGATATAGTCCTATAAAGGACTGGAAGAAAATATTAGAAGTTTGAGTTGTATTTCATGTCATCCATTTAAACATTTACTTTTTGCAGGGTGCCTGGGTTAAGCATCTCACTCTGGCTCAGGCCAAGAGCTCATGCTTTGTGAGTTGGGGCCCCACATCAGGCTCTGTGCTAACAGCTCAGAGCCCAGAATCTGCTTCAGATTCTGTCTCCCTCACTCTCTACCTCTCTCTCTCTCTCTCTCAAAAATAAATAAACATTATGGGGCACTTGGGTGGCTCAGTTGGTTAAGCATTCGACTTCAGCTCAGGTCATGATCTCACTGTTCATGGGTTCAAGCCCGCATAGGGCTCTGTGCTGACAGCTCAGAGCCTGGAGTCTGCTTCAGATTCTGTCTTCATTTCTCTGCCACACCCCTGCTCACACATATACACACACTCTCTCTCTCAAATATAACATAAAAAATTTAAATGTTTACCTTTTGCATATCATTTATAATCCACCTAAGAATTTAATATAGTACAGTCTATAATTTATAAATAAATATACTTACCTTGATGGTATAGCCTCAACACTTTTTTTTTCTGAAGAGAGGCACACGAGAATAAATGTTCAGAGATCAGTGCTCCAAAGACCCAGATATTTCCCTAAATATCTTTCCTTTTGTTGCGTCTGTGCATCATTAGACCCCCTTTACCGCCACATCCGCTCCCAGAAACATGCCCTGTGCAGCACCAACTCCCATCCTTGACTCAAGCAGTCACTCCTGCGGTGCTGGGGTTACCGTAAGGGGAAAGGGCAGCTCCCGGGTTTGCTGTCACCCCTGTGAGCAGTCCTTCCTACCGAACAGTTAGTGCAGCCCACGTTTGCAATCACAGGCTCTGGCACCAGAGTGGGCGTTGATCCCAGTTGGCCCCTTGGTAGCAATGTGGCTTTTGGGAGTGGTGTGTGACTTCTCACCAAGACTTAATGCTCATCCATAATATGGAGCAGAAGACAGTGTGGCCCCCAGTGGGCTGTCATGAGGATCATGAGACCATTCACCTCAGGTGCTCAGCAGAACCTGGCATATAGCAGGGCCTTGATAAAAAAGAAAATTGACATGATAGTTATTATTACTCATACTAACAAAACTGGTAATTTGAGAAGATGTTTGTAATGTTTATTTAGTTATTAAATTTTTAAAAAATGTTTTTTTATTTTTGAGAAAGAGAGAAGAATGCAAGTAGGGGAGGAGCAGAGAGTGGGGGGTGGGGGACACAGAATCTGAAGCAAGCTCCAGGCTCTGAGCTGTCAGCACAGAGCCTGATGCAGGGCTTGAACTCACAAACCATGAGATCATGACCTGAGCCGAATTGGATGTGCAAGCAACTGAGCCTCCCAGGGGCCCCCATAATGTTTGTTTATTTTTGAGAGAGAGACAGAGAGAGAGGGAGACACAGAATCCGAAGCAGGCTCCAGGCTCTGAGCTGTCAGCACAGAACCTGATGTGGGGCCCGAACTCATGAACCATAAGATCATGACCTGAGCTGAAGTGGGACGCTTAACTGACTGAGCCACCCAGGAGCCCCAAGAAGACTTTAAAGCAACTTCTCTTTGCCTGGATTTCCAAGATTAACCTGATTCAGACTGAATTCTGCTCTCCTGTGAAAAATGAGTTAGCTAGCTGTCAGTGGGTTTCTTCTGAATCTTTTCTGAACTTTTTAGGATCCTCCCTGGACAAAAGTTCTAAAGGAAGACAAAGTGGAGAAATACTCTCACCTCAAAGGATGTGTAGGAAGTGGTTGATTTTACCAAAAAATAGTGCCTTGCACATTGAAAACGCTCAGTGGAGCTTGCAGTAGACTGAATGTGTCTTTCCAGAATTCATATGTTGAAAACTTAACGCACAAGGTGACAGTAGTGAGAGGTGGGGTCTTTGGGAGATGTTTAGGTCATGATGTGGAGCCCTCACAGACAAGATTATCATCTTCATAAAAGAGAGCCCGCAAGAGGTCGCCGGCCCCCTCCACCATGGGAGGTTACAGGGAGAAGATGGTCATCTGCGACCCAGGAAGTGACCCTCAAAAAGACATGGAGCCTGCCAGTGCCTTGAGCTTAGACTTCCGAGCCCCCAGAAGTATGAGAAATAAATGTCTGTTGTTTAAACCACGCAACCTATGGTGCTTTTGTTACAATAGCCCAAACTATGATAAAGCTTATCTCTTACATCTAAAACTAACACAAATACTACTACTAATAAAAAAGGCACGTTGTGGCCAATGACATGTAATGAACATCATCTTTCCTATGTGGAGCCAAGAATTTAATTAGGTTTGGACAACAACGTAGAGTATGATTAAATACAAACACCAGCAAGATGTCTAAATGTTCAGTTCCGCTTCCTGTTACTTTTCTGCTAAAACAAAAGGAAAGTCCTGGGCAGGTTTTGGTTGCCACTGAGTGTCAGGCAGTCAAATCCCAAATTAGAATGCATTGGAGTTTGTTTTGATTGTGGATGTGTGGAATTACATAGACGCTCTGTTTGGTCATTCCAAAGGATGTTTCACTACAAGTTGCAAATACATATTAATCTAGCAAAGGTGCACAAAAATATACTTTTAGCACTTTAAAATGTGTCTCAATTTCTGTTTCAGATCCTGTTTTGCCCATCGTTTTGGGCTCAGTTGAGTGAGCCGCCAGATTCCCACGTTGAGGTCCT
Source organism: Suricata suricatta (assembly GCF_006229205.1). Taxonomy (NCBI): domain Eukaryota; kingdom Metazoa; phylum Chordata; class Mammalia; order Carnivora; family Herpestidae; genus Suricata; species Suricata suricatta. The sequence goes on along the minus strand of NC_043701.1, from coordinate 104,454,735 downwards.
AACATACAGCACTTCAGAATGTAACTGTATTCAGACCTTAGATCCTTGAAGAAGTGATTAAGGGGGCACCTGGGTGGCTCAGTCAGTTAAGCATCTGACTCTTGAGCTCAGGGTTGTGAGTTCAAGCCCTGCATTGGGCTTTGCCCTGGGCATGGAGCCTACTGGGGCACCTGGGTGGTTCAATTGGTTAAGCATCCGACTTTGGCTCAGGTCATGATCTCATGGTTTGTGGGTTCAAGCCCCACGTCGGGCTCTGTGCTGACAGCTCAGAGCCTGGAGCCTACTTTGGATTCTGTGTCTTCCTGTCTCTCTGGCCCTCCCCTGCTTGCACTTTCTCTCTCCCTGTCTCTCTGTCTCTTTCTCAAAAATAAACATTAAGAATAAAAAAAAATAAGTGAGTAAGGTAAAATGCGCTCATTGAGGCAGACTCTAATTCAACATGACTGGTGTGCTGATAAGAAAAGGAGGTTAGGACACAGACCACACACAGCGAAGGGGAATCAACTGAAGACACAGTGGAGATGACACTATCTTCAAGCCAAGGAGACAGACCTCTGAAGAATCAAACCCTCCTGACACCTTGATCCTGGACTTTCAGCCTCCAGAACTGTGAGAAAATAAAGTTCATGTTGTCTAAGCCACTCAGCTCTTGGTATTTTGTTATAGCAGTTGGAGCAGAGCACCTATGATTCAGAAATTTGAGGACCTCCCCCTACTCTATCCTAAAGTTTTCTTCAGCTGGAGATGCTACCATGACAGGGCTGGGGCTCATGGCATTCACAGCACTAGGTCACTGAGACACTGCACAGCTGTTCCCAGGGCTGGCTACATAATTTGCAGGCCCGGTGCAAAGTGAAGATGTAGGACCTTTTGTTCAGCAGCATAGACAAAGGATTGTCAAAGGCACTAAAATAGAAAGCTCATTTCCTCCATGGTCCTTCTTTCCACATGTCATGGCTGGTGTTTTTGCTTTGCATTTAATATCATTCTACGTAAATAAAAATTTAAAAACCCAATTATGAGCATGAATTTTACCTTTCAAAGATGAATGTAGGGTGCAATGCCAGTTTAAAAAAATCCGCACATGGACTCAGCATCTGGTATGGGCATATGCACCCAATTCTCACCAGGACAGTGGAAATCCTGCACAAAACCAATTCAGCTGTCTTTCTTCCACCTGGTGACACACGCGTGTTCCACCAACCCTCTCGCCCTCAGCTTCCTGATGAGTAAGAAACTCGAAAGGACAGGGGGCAGCAGGCTGCCATGTCTTTCCCTTTGCTTCTAAGTCACCGCTTTCAGCCTAAGTGTTTGGCTAACGAAGGGAGGTAACAAGAGTGAGAAAGGATATGACCGGGGTCTGGGTTTTTCACCAGAGGCCACTGTCTTCGTCTGTACTCCAAGCAAGCTCTGCGTCGTAGGGAAAGTGTGCTCCTGTTGACTCCGTCACAGATGTACCGCGCTTAGCTTCTCTTGCCCAACCCCACGCACTGGGTGTCACTTGCAAGTTGCACTCACCAGGCAGGAGAACAGATTTGGACATGAGGAGGCAAGGAATGGTGGACACACATCCTGGGCAGTCTCCTCGGCTCCTGCGTGTACACCCTGGTCCCATCCCCTCCACTCACAAAACTCAAGTTCAAAAATAAAACTGAAGAATTACCAGACAGTAACAACAGAGCATTATATGCACCATGGGATCCTTCCAGGGGCAGGGTCTGATGGGGATGGGGCCTTCTGGATGGGGCTTCTAAGGGCCTTATGGGATGGAGCCTTGGAGAGGGGGGATAGGGCCTTCTGGGAGCAGGACCCCATGGAGGGTCCCTCAGCAGGCAGGGCTGTGCCAAACTGCCAAGCTGGCCTTCGAGGAGTCTGGCCCTGCCTTTTCCACCACTCCCTTTCCCCAAGGACCTTCATGAAGACTAAAATCAAAACTAAAGAATTATGTCTAATTGTTTTATAGCTGTGGTTGGATGGTGTTTTTTCAATATTAATTGACTGGTTTTTCTGGTTATTTGTCAACCCCTCCCAGTTGAAGGCTTTCTCTTATAAAGCAGTGGAAAGCTGGCCTTCCAATTAAGTCCAGTTGTTTTGTGATTATTTGCAAAAACCCACCTCTCTCGCATTGCTCAGAAGGGTAGAGATGCATCTTAGGATACATGTAGATATATATCAAATGTATTTAAATGTTTATATTTCTGTATATACACTTAATTCTGTATTTACATATATACATACAAAATAAAAATGTTGTTTAAAATACTGTTTGGGGGCCGCCTGGGTGGTTCAGTTGGTTGAGCATCCGGCTTTGGCTCAGGTTATGATCTCACGGTTCATGGGTTCAAGCCCCGCATCAGGCTCTGTGCTGACAGCTGGCTCGGAGCCTGGAGCCTGCTTCAGATTCTGTGCCTCCCTGTCTCTCTGACCCTCCCCTACTCGAGCTGTCTCTCTCTGTCTCTCAAAAATAAATAAAAAAACATAAAAAAATTAAAATACTGCTTTGGCTTCTAGTTCAGTAGGCTAAAACACATTTTGTTCAAGAGATTTTCCTCATCTCCATGATAACAACTTAACATTGTCTTAATGAATCCTCACAGCATCCTCACCTTTTAGATGTTACACTTAAGGTTCAGTGACGTCCAATCACTGTGCCTAAGGTTATACACCCAGCATGTGGCCTCTTGCCACAGTCTAGCAGCCCAAATGGGGGGTTGGGTTGAGTGTCTTTGGCCAGGGAGACAAAGCTGAAAGATGAAGGGAAGTCTTGATTGGCCTTTCTTCTTGGATTAAAAAAAAAAAAAAAAGATTTAGGGCTTAGAAAGGGTCCTGTTGCCCAAAGGAGGAGGCACCCCATTGGTCCTGGTTGGGCAGGAGCCTGAGAGCAGAATAAATGCTCCCTCATCAAGGACAGCTGGTTTCTCCTTCATACAAATGCCATAGACTCCCTCCCACCTGATACATTTCTGCCCCCTAGTCATCGCCCTCTAATAGCATTCCCAGGAAAAGGCTGATAAAGACATTTAACCTGCAGAATTACAGCAAATGGGGTCATATCTTGACCCATCCTGGGAGCTTTTGATTATTATGAGGGGCCAAGTCATCCTAGGGCAAATTCATACATTTCAGCACAAGTAAAGTGACTCCAAGAGTAGCATAAGAGGTAGTGATCATTAGTCCAGAAACATTTCTGGGAGTCCCTCTTAACACCCCCTCCCATCATTTCTTCTTGTCTTCAAGTGAATGCTACCTAGGCTTTCTGGAAGAAATATGGATGACATAGTAAACAGTATGTGACCCCAGAAGCTTAATTTATCCCTGAATGACAATTAATACTGATGCTTTGGAGGCTGCATACTTTCCTGGGCAGAAGAAAGAGCTGAAGCAGAATGTATGAGGCAGCCCTTCCTCCCTCGATAGAAATAATTAAAGCCAGTGGCCACCCCTCACACACAGCCACTGTGGTTTAGGTATCACTGATTGTCCTTAAATGGGAGTGGAGCTGGAGAGCAGGTGACAGTCAAAAAACTATGGTAGCTGCCATTAGGGGTCTGACCTGGAATTAGACTGGCTCCGTTTGGATACTAATCCCATCAGAGATTAAGATTAAATTAGATGTTCCTGGTAAACCATTTAGCATAGTTCCTGGCATATAGAAGGTATACATAAAAGTTGACTAGTAATTTTTATGGACCTCTAACTTTTAGCCTTCTATAAAGAACCAAATGATATCTCTGAAAAATACCAAATCACTTGCGATGTTACAGGAAATATGTATGTTGACCTGATTACAATAATGTGGAAAATCCTTTTTGTTTAAATCTTGTTGAAAATTTTCTAAACTCTGTCAGCTCTTCTTTTTTATTTTTTATTTTTGAGAGAGAGAAAGAGAGAGCATGCAGATGAGTGGGGCAGAGAGAGAGAGGGAGAGAGAATCCCAAGCAGGCTCCACACTGTCAGGACGGTGTGATGCGGCACTTGATCTCACAAATGTGAGATAATGACCAGAGCAGAAATCATGAGTCTGTGACTCAACCAACTGAGCCACCCAGGCACCACTGTTAGCTCCTCTGTTTTAGTAATTAGAACAAACGTTAGAGACTAGTATTTTTCTGATAATTGAGTTGCTCATTGTAACCAAAGGTATTTCACATTAATGTTTATTTTAAAAAATTACTGTAAATGAATATATAGAATTGGTGAGAGGTTGCACTCAATTTAATGATAGCCCTGACCTGAGTGTTTCTTCTTGTGTCTATTTTTTTCTATTATGATTAGAGTGCATAATACACTCTACTTAGGGGATGGCGCCGGTGTGCTGTGTGGCTTTGTAGGGTGCCTAGCCTTTCACAGACAATCTTGTAAGAACCATTGTTGTCACTGTAAGAAAACTGAGGGACAGATGAGGCTTTAACACTAAGTCTGCAACAATACATCAGTTCAACAATCTACGGAGACTTTGACTCTGAAAGTCTAATTTATATTTCAGTTCTGTCAGGCAAGCTACAGGTATGTGACTTTAGAAATGTTGAGAAGGCCCCCTTTCTAGCAGGGAACATCTCTCCCAGTTTCTTAGAATACCTGAGTTTCTATGACTAAGCAATCCATTCTTTTGTGTAAAACACCAACTGGCCAGGGCTGTTTCTCCTTTAAAGGCCTTTGAACTTCAAGGCTGGTATTCAGATCCCTTTCTTTTATTGGAGAACAGGTGGAGTGAGGGTTGGGTGTGCTTCAAAAAGAAAAATGTCACCAAGGGGAACAGAAAAAGGACACGAAAAAAATGTGCAAAATCCTGGTTTCCAAGAATGTGAAAAGCTAACTTCCAATATGTATTTTTTTCTTTGCTGTAAATACCTCACAATGTCCACTCATTGAGAGCAATTGATTGAGACCCTGGGAAGAAAAGGTAGGTTGAAGCTCTAATCAGAGTTGTTTGTGCTGCTTTGCAGGGGTCTGGCTACACCAGATATTTCTTGGAAATATTAATTATCAAAACCACTCAGAAGAAGCCATTTACCTACTTCTTTTTCAATATCCCTTAATCCTTCCCCCAAATCCTCACATACCTCCTTAGCTGACACAGAGTGCGGGTCGATCGTTATAATCACTGTCTGGTATTCTCACCTCCTTCATACACACCGGAGAAAAACCCACCTTGGTAAAACCCAACCCTCTGTCCACCCTGTGTTTGCCCCTGGCAGCTGAACATAGTTGGAAAAAAATGCAACCATCCTGGGATGCCTGGGTTGGCTCAGTCAGTTAAGTGTCTGACTCTTGATTTTGGTCAGGTCATGATCTCATGGTTCATGGGTTTGAGCCTATGTCGGGCTCCTTGCTGAGAGTCTGCTTGGGATCCTCATTCTCTCTCTCCCTCTCTCTCTCTCTCTCTCTCTCTCTCTTTCTCTCTCTCTGCCCCTCCCCACTTGTGTGCTCTTGCTCTCTCTCTTTTTCAAATAAATAAAAATAGGGAAAAAAAATGCAACCATTCTGGCGAGTTTCACATTAAATTCTCAACCACAAATCCCAGTATGTTTCTCCAATCGACTGAGTCTCCACTCTACCGGTAAAATATTTTGACTATTCCTTCCTCAAACCCCTAACCTGGGGATTCTCAACTCTGGCACATTTTTGAATCACCTTGAAGCTTTTAAAATATCCCAGCGCCCAGGTCCACTTCCAGAGAATCTGATTTAATTGGTGCAGGGCCTGGATAGGAGTGTTCTTTTAAAATTCTCCAGATGATTCTAATGTACAGCCAGGACTGAGAACTGAACACCTTCCTTAGATACAACTGATGACCTCTATGAAGACTTCACTGACAAAATCAAATCGGGAAGGGAAGAAGCCTTACAGACTCCCACTAATCTACCTGCAGGGGGCCCTTACCCCAATCCCTTCCGAGTGAGGACCAGCTCCTCCACTTGTGCATTCCAATCCACTACCTGCAAGCAACGAAGGGCCTTGTTTTAGCAACTGCTCCCTCTCTGTCCAGCCATCTGGCAGCTCTCCTGCACCCTTCCTGTGGAATCATCCCCACATCCATTCAAATATCACCTGATCTTCAGAATCTCTTCTCAGCCTCCAACCCACCTGTCACTTCCCTTTTCTTTCTTCCCTTTGTAGCAAAAATCCTCAAAATATGTCTTTACTCAAAACCTCACTCCTTCTCCCATGCTTTGAAACCCACTCTAATCCCATTTTTATTCCCCTTTGCCAAACCTAGTGGTTACTTTCCAGTCCTCATCTTACTAGATCCGTCCACAGCATTCTCCGTCGTTACTTTCTAGCCCCTAAAAGTCCATCTCAGTTCCTCAACATTCTCAGTCTCTTTCGGGGCTTTCTTCTCATGTCCCTCATCTCTCTATGTGAATGTGCTCCAGGACCCATCCTCAGACCTCTCCCCTCTCTATACTCAATCCTTGGTGACTTCATCGATTTTCTCCCCTCTATCTGCTGATGACTCCACACTTCTCCCTCCAACCCAAACCTGGTTCTTGAACTCGTTCCATCTGTCTGCTTTCCAGATCCACTTAGGTGGGTTCAACCCAACATGTTCAAGTCCAAGCTCTTATTCTCCTCCAACTCCAACTCTACTGATCCTGAAGTAGCTCAAACAGACAACTCTATACAGTCATTCTTGATCCATCTCTTTCTCTTACTTCCCACATTTAATTCTTTGGTAAGAGCTGTGGGTTCTACCTACAAAATGTATTCTCGGTCTGACTAGTTCTCATTACCTCTATCACTTCTAATCTGGCCCAAAACACTGTCTTCTACAGTCTGGGCTATTGTCATAGTATTCTATCTGGTCTTCCAGACTCCATTCTTGCTCTGTTCTACTTTATTTTCTACTCAGCAGTTTAGAGCAATCCATTTAAGACACAAGTCATATCTTGTTAGTTCTCCACTCTAAGATCTCCAGTGGCTCCCCACTTCACTCACAATAAAATCCAGTCTAACAGAATGTAACACTCAACTTCCCTTTCAATTCATCTCCTACCACATCACTCAGCTCTCTGTGCCTAAGCTACACTAGGTTCCTTAGAGTTTATAGAGTACAGCGGGTGTGTGCCTGCCCCAGGGGCTTTGCACTTGTTTCCTCTTACTAAATGCACCTGGCTTGTTCTCTTAACCGATTCAAGGGTTCTTAGCAGAGTAACTTCCCATGACCACACACACAAGCGGCAGCACCACCACCATTATCATCACTACCAGCATAATCTCTGTCTTCCTACTTTTTACCCCATAACAACAGCTGATATATTACATATTTGTTTTTTTTTTCCTCTTCTCTCCTCTACTTGACTTTGGTGCAACAAAAACAGGGTATTTGTGGTTTTTCTGATTTATTCTCAATACCTACATGAGGATTTGGCACATAATAAGTATTTAGTATATATTTGTTGAATGAATAAATTAAATGAATGAATGAATGAATCAATCTATCTATCAATGAAGGGTATCTCAGTCTCAACAAGAGAGATTTTTCCCAGAAGTTTTCTATAGCATTGTCCTATTTTGTTTTCTCTCTGCATCTCTGGGTTGATTAATATATAAATTCATCAAAGTTTCTATGTCAGATATGACTCAAATGTCACACTGTGCCAGGACACATTCTCACCCATATGTTGGTCACGGTTCAACAGCTGTGGCTCTTTCTTTTCCCCTCCCTTGTCTCAGTGCCAGGAGATTTTTTTTTGGCTCTGCTCCTCTCCTTATGGGTGATGAAGGCAATGTAGGGAGCAGCAGCAGCTGCCATGACCACACCTCTGTCTTCTCCTTTCATAGTGACTCAGCAACACATAGACTTCCCAAGCCTGATCGAGCCTGTGCAGTATGGGGCTGGCCAGGTCAGTCCCTGCCACCTTAGGATTTTTGTTCATTTTTGTTCCCTGAAGTGGTTTGGCCATTTGCAAAATCAAAAACTGTAGAAGTAGACACAGGAAGCAATATACTATATTTTATGGCCTCTATGATGTCCTTGTCCCCATTTTCCTTCTCATCTGCAACATCAGGAATTGTCTTGTAGTTGGTGCTGAGCAGGTGGGAGTCCCTATAAAGTTACCACAGCCTGAGCCTGCACCAACTTAGTTGCTATTCCTGGGACATGCCCAGCCATCTACACCCCTCAGCATGCCAGGCCACAGGACTTTGCACTTGAAAAGTACAAGGAGGATCATTTGAAGAAGAAAAACAAACTGGTTATTATATAAAAATCTCGGATCAGGTTACCAAAAAAAACCCCATCAGCATCAAGCCATGCAAATGAAGGGACAGCAACTTGGATGACCGATGAGTACTTTTATAAAAAGTGCAGCATGCAAAGCAATCTTGACAAAGAAGAACAAAGCTGGAGGCATTGCAATCCCAGATTTTAAGATATACTACAAAGCTATACTAATCAAAACAGTAGGGTAATTGCAAAAAGATAGACACACAAATCAATGGAAACAGGATAGAGAGCCCAGAAAGAAACCCACAATTATATGGTTAATTAATCTTTGACAAAGGAAGCAAGAATATGTATTGGAAAAATGACAGTCTCTTTAAACACAGGGTTGGAAAAACTGGACAGCTGCATGCAAAAGAATGAAACTAGACTACTTCCTGTCACCTTCTTTCTTGCTAAATGTGAGATCTGAGGGGCGCCTGGCTGGCTCAGTCCATGAAGCATGCATCACTTGATCTTGGGGTTGTGAATTCAAGTCCTGCATTGGACACAGAGATTACCTAAAAAAATAAGTGTGAGGCCTGAAACCATAAAACTCCTAAAAGAAAACAGATAGTAAATCCTTGGACATGGGCCTTAGCAACATATTCAGGATATGTGTGCTCAGGTAAGGGAAACAAAAGCAAAAATAAGCTATTGGGACAATATCAAAATAAAAAGCTTTTGCACAGCAAAGGAAACCAACAACAAAGCCAAAAGGGAACCTGTTGAGTGGAGAAGATAGTAGTGAATGGTACATCTGATAAGGAATTAATATCCAAAATATTTAAAGAACTTAATACAACCCCTCCCAAGATTCCAATTGAAAAAATGAGCAGAGGACCTAAATAAACAAATTTCCAAAAAATACATATAGATGTCCATCAGACATGTGAAAAGATGTCCCACATCAGTAATCATCAGGGATATAAAATCAAAACCACAATTAGATCTATTGCCTTAGATCTGTCAGAATGGCTGGTATTAAAAAGACAAAAAAGAACATGTGTGTTAGCCAGGAGGTGGGGAAAAGGGAACCCTTGTGCATTATTGGTGGGAATATAAATTGGTGTAAACTACTGCGGAAAACAATATGGAGGGTCCTCAAAAAATTAAGAATAGAATTACACAGCAATTCTACCACTCGGTATTTACCCAAAGGAAATAAAAACACTAATTCAGAAAGATATATGCACTCCTATGTTGATTGCAGCATTATTTACAATAGACAAGATATGGAAGCAGCTCAAGTATCCATTGATGGATGAATGGATGAAGGTGTGGTATATACATGCAATGGATATTACTCAGTTATAAAAACTAAGATCTTGCCATTTGTGACAACATGGATGGACCTAGAGGGTATTATTCTACATGAAATAAGTCAGACAAAGAGAGGCAAATATCATATGTGGAATCTAAAAAACAAAACAAACAAACAAAAAACAGAAACAGACTCAAAGAACAGATGGGTGGTTGCCAGAGGGGAGGTGGATGGGGGAATGGGTGAAATAAGTGAAGGAATTAGGAGTAGAAATTTCCTATTATAAAATAAATAAAATAATTTCCTATTCTCATCCGGAGATGAAAAGTACAACACTGGGAGTACAGTCAATAACATTGTAATAAGTTTGTATGGTGACAGATGATGATACGCTTATCGTGATGAGCGTTGATTAATGTGTAGAATTGTCAACTATGTTGTACACCTGAAACTGACACAGCATTGAAGGTCAGCTAAATGTCAATAATAAAATTGTTTTAAGTGCAGCATGACAGAAGCTCTGGGTGGCTCAGAGGACCATACTGTGGGAAAAATCTGGGCAGTGAAAACTCTCAGAAGGTAAATAAGAATAGTGAGATTCTGAATGTCAAGTTCTGGGAAAACATTAATCAACTATTTTAACTTTCATTTTATGTATGCATTGAGGTGATACATGATAAAAATGTGTCTAAGCACTTATCAAAGAGCTTTTGCAATGCATTTAAATGAAAATGTTAAGGAAAAGAAAACATTGTATCATAGTTTGAATGGTAACATCATTCATTCTTATTAAAAGGAGGCCGGGGGACCTGGGTGGCTCAGTCGGTTAAGCGTCAGGCTTCAGCTCAGGTCATGATCTCATGGTTTGTGAGTTCGAGCCCCACGTCTGGCTCTGTGCTGACAGCTAGCTCAGAGCCTGGAATCTGCTTCAGATTCTGTGTCTCCCTCTCTCTCTGACCCTCCCCTGCTCATGCTGTCTCTCCCTCTCTCTCAAAAATAAATAAAACATTTAAAAAAATTAAAAGGAGGCCCAAGACTCAAAGAAATATGGCTGCCAGCTCCAGTCACTTAAAAGCACAACCCCCAGGCTTAACAAAACGTAAGTACTCTATTACACAAATGGATTGCTTTTACTACACAGAGCCCATTGTGCAGAGTATAAACTAAAAGCTCAATATTCCCCTAAAATTATTTAATCATATCACAAAGCTATATTACTTGGAAGATGTATTTAAATGACTCGAAGTTGAAAACATATCAGTATAATACTGGTTCCATAATTATCCTTACAGATAATATTACTTATAAAAGTTAATGATGTAAAACCATGATGGCAGTAGGTTGCCAAACAGATGGGGAAGTTTTTTGGTTTTGTTTTTTGATTGTTTTCTGCCCTTTTCTCTCCTTCCACAAGAGTCAGCCACCTGTCTTGAAATGCTGATGCATTTTTACTTTTCTTGGTCGGCATCACTTGCATAAACAAAGTAAACCTTGGTTGCTAAAGACTTGATTCTACACTGAAATAGCCATCTAATTTTTGTTTGGCAAGCTTTTGGATAACAATTTGATTTCCCTGTATGTTTCTTTTGTGACCATATAATCCTCTCTCCAATGTTGCATGCTGCATGAGCTACAAGTACTTGTGAGCTCATAACAGAAAGGCTCTAAGGTTTCGTTGAGATAAGCACCATGCAAATGCAAATTTGAGACAATAGAAGACTGTGTCCATCCTTGTAACTGTTATTGCTCTATTTTGTGCTTCGTATGGGTAGCAAAGCAAGCCATTGTTTTTAAAACATACACTCACTTTAGCGGCTGACTTTTTCATTGGCTATCTGGAGAAGAGGAGGAACTCTTGCCTACAGATTTCACCCTCTAGATCCTATTCAACTATTATTTTTAAGAGCTAACATAAAAATTTACAGGAGTATTACAGAATTCCTAATTGCAGAATTTGAACTTGAGCTATGGAGTCTTGTTTTACATCTTCAATCCGTGCTTCATTGACCTTTTGTGGTAAGTCTGATTACTTGTATGTACTCTCTTCAAAATCTTTTGCTGGTTAGCACAGTATTTGGATATGCCAGAAGCCAGTTTTTTTTCCTGTGGCACAATTCTTCCAACAGAGTTGAAATGCTTTGTAAACAATTTCACAAATATCAGCCAATCCACATAGAGAGCAATGTCATGTGAATCTCTTTCTTTCTATATATTTTCTTTCAGTGATTATCAGGAATTTATGCCTGTACAGAGGCTCTGGTCTGGGAGGAGGAAACAGGGCCTGAGAGGGGAGGGCAAGAGCAGAAGCCGTCAGCCTACTGTTGAATTGACCTCGGTTGGTGGCAGAACAGTCCCATCATCTTCATCCTTTATGCATGCTTAGAAACAGCAACATGCCTTTCCCTCTTGTGCAATCATTATTTAGTTAATCTCCAGTAGGATTTGTAAGCTCTTCACATTTCTGTGGATTTATTTTATTTCTGAGTGCAAGTGACTTTATGGCCCAATTACCATCATTGTGACTTATTGCACTGTTTGTGGGAGGGAGAGGGAAGCAAGGAGACAGACTGATCCTATGTAGCGCCATCAACAGAAATGAGTGCCACACACTCCCTGCCTAGCATGAAACCTTCCTGTGTCATTGTTTACCAGAGCACCGACGCCTGGGTGATTGTGCTATATTTTAATAGATGAGTGTGTCAAATGTGTAAGTAAAGATGTGGCAATAGTGGTGTCAGAGTAATCAATATTTGGGAGGCAATGAATATTTTGAGTTTAAAAGAGGTCAAACGTTAAAGATAAGAGGAATGACTAAGACCAGATGCTGCCACCCTCAAATCACAGGGGTACTCAGGCGAGACTGAGTTAGCATCTGACCCCAGAAATGGACCGGCGAAGCCAGCTCCTAATTAGAGCAAGATTCCCAGAAGCCAGACAGCTCTTGTGTTTATAGGAGCAAGAGGCGCAGCCGGCTGCGCGCCGCGAGAAGCACGGGAATTGTGAGGCTCGGGCCCAACGCCTACCTGGAGTTTCTGCCGCGCCTGGTTCAGAACCACAGGGGCGGACAGCTCCCCGGCGCGGGGCGCCTACAGCTTTAGGGGCCCGGAGCGCCGGTCCGGCTGGGGAGGCAGAAAGAATCGGCTGCGTCCCCTCCCCCGCCGGCACCCACTCGGTTCCTCCATTCCCCGCGCGGAGCAAACACGGGGCCTGCGGGTGGCCGTCCCGGGCCGCACGTCCCTACAGGCGAGGGGACAGGCTCGAGCCGCCGCCTGCCCTCCCCCTCTCCCTCCCCCTCCCCCCTCTCAGCCCGCAGCTGCCGCCGCCGCCGCCGTCGCCTCTCTCCTCGCCCCGCCAAGTTGGGGGAGGTGGGGCGTGCCCCGCGCCGGCCCCGCCCCGGCCCGGCTCCCGATTGGCCGGCGGACCGGAGGTGCGAGGAGGCGGGGCC
>NC_043701.1:104432597-104441720 GCF_006229205.1 Suricata suricatta | reverse complement strand
GGGGGGGGGGGGAACTCCAGACGCTCCGTGGGCCGGCGGGTCGGGGGCCGCGGCGGCGGGGATCCAAAGCGCTCTGACTGCGTGGGGGGCTCCGACCTCCCCGTGGGTGGGGAGGAGGGGGCTGAGGCCGAGGCCCGCGCCCTGCGGCAGGCAAGGACGTGGGGGTGGGGGTGTCCTCCCTCGCCAGCTGGGTGTGGCCAAGCCAGTCACACCTGGGGGGTCGCACCTTAGCGGTGAGTTAGCCTAGTTAAAGGGATCCAGAAAACCTGACTCAGCTTGTGGGTGGGGGTGGGGGTAAATCAGTTTGTATTGATGACCCCATGGCAAGCCTTACTCAGGTGCTAGGGGTGGGGCAGGTAGCAGTGAGAGCCTCCGGGGAGGTCCCCCAGGGTGTCCTCACTGGCGTGTGTTTTCTCCAGCTAATCCGAGAAACTTTCTCCGTCCGTGCCTTTCAGGATCACTTGCTAGGAGCAGAGAAAAGTGAAATGACAAGTTTAGCCGCGTTAAGGTGTATGCTCTTACGCCTGAAGGCACTTTGTGTGTGTGTGTGTGTGTGTGTGTGTGTGTGTGTGTGTGTGTTGCACTTATCGCTATGGTCGTGGTCAAGCGCCTGATGTCTGGAGGTCGAGAGCGCTGGCAGCCACGGCTCCCCAGGTCCTCTTTTACTGCCTCCTTTCCTCGGAGTTGGGTTTTACCACATCTCTACTTACCCTGCAGCAGCTCTGTGGCCTTTGCCCTCTGGGAAAAGTGGAGACCCGCCGGGGCCACCTGTCCCTGATGCTTTTGTTCCTTCTGCATCCTTCTGAGGCAGGCCCCTGGCTTCCACACGCCGTTTTCATGGGTGGAAGACCGTGCAACCAGTGTTGGGGACCGGGGAGTGGCGTACTGGGCCTGATGCGGCTTTTCCCGGGCCGTCTCCCTGATCATTGTTCAGCCAGCCAGGAATAGAGCAGGTAGGAGCGCAGGCCCAGGGAACCCGCCCCGCCCCCCACAGCCGGCTGGTGCCCTCACTTGGATCTGGATGCGGTGTTGCAGCCTGCCTGTAGCCTGGTGGGGGTGGCCGGACTCTGTCAGCAGGGAGTGGTCTGCAGACCTCCCGCAGGCAGGCTGCAGTGTGGACGGGGCTGAGTTCCAGCGGGGCTCGCAGGGTCCAAGTGAGTTGTGCAGTGTCTTGCGATGGGTACATTGAAAAACCTGTTCTCGTTTGGGCTTTGGTTAAGAGTTTGGGAATCTTCAAAGTCATGTCACTCTGCATAATCCTTTGAAACCCCTTACATTTTCCAGAAAGTCAGAAGGGTTTCTGGTCTCAGCTGTTTTCCATTAAATGAGCTCCTGAAGAATCATGCATACCCAGAGCCCTGTTTTGGCAGACTATGCTTGAGTGCTGTGATCTGGTTTTTGATCTTGGAACATGAGCTACACGGCTGCTTGTTTCCCTGCATCTCCGGGAAAAAGAGGGGAATTGTGTTAAGCTTAAGCCTGGCTGTGATTAAGATTCATGGCTGTGCTGGTGTGAGAAGGGTGAACACACCTGAGTAAATTTTAAAGCAATATTATGTTGCTTGGTAACCTATACTTGGGAGAAATCTGCATAAGAGCAATTTAATCTAGCCACTGCAGCACCGACACGGTCACAAAGTGCCCAATCATGTGTCATTTGACATTAGGTTCAGATTCTGCTTCCCTCTGATGTTCACTAAAGTCCCACCTGGACCTGAGAATTACAGTCCAGTGCTTTAGTCAAGGACATTAGCGGTTGTGGGATTCAGATCCAGGTTTATTTTTCTGTTTTGTGCGGAAGCTCGCTTTTAAAATCCAGCTCTAATTAAGAATTTCCTTTCCTCCTGGAAACCGTCTTTCCCTGAGGGAAATTTGGGGTGGTGGCGGAGGAGTGAGGTTGTGGCTTATTAAGCGTGAGTTCAGATTGCCTCAAACAATGGAATATGATTTATGGGGGCTGAAAATAGACGCTAGGCAGAGAAAGCCCTTGTGCCTAGTGGCGGGGAGAGCGGAGGGCCTGTTGATTAAGACGCTGAGCGCTGTGCCCTGGCCCCGCTGAGAGCAAAGAGGTTCGCTGAGAGCAAAGAGGTTCGGGCTCTGAGGTTTATCAAAGTATAGAATCTAACCCCACTTTCAAGGAATGCAGGTCGGGCCTCTCTTCCGTCTTTGTTCCCTGGTTTGTTAACAGAGCTCAATAGGCTGGTACTGTGGGATGGGGAGGCATGCCGGAGGGGACCTGGAATCAGCCCCCACAGAAGAGAAACTTGGGGCAGAAATGGCTGTTGCTGCTAGAATCAGATGAGGAAGGCAGACGATTCTAGACTTGGGGAACTGGCTTTCTGCCTGCCTTCTGCTGTAAGAACATATGTGTATGTATGTGTGTAAATAGGCACATATGTAAATGTGTATTTGACTTGTGTATTGCTCGTGCTGGTTGGCGCTGGTTAGGGTTTTTTATTTGTTTTAATTAGAGATTACAGCTGCTGTCTGGGGGCCCTCTGATGACCAAGAATCCCTGGGCGTGAGAGTGGTGTAGACACTGTGCTTTGATCTGCCTTTGGAGCGCACACAGTAGGAGGGCACTTGATGCCCAGCTAAGAGGAGGAGGGGAAGGGAGGCAGAAACATTTCTGTGCCTACGCTTGAGATTCCTCTAGCTGCTCTTCAGCGTGTCCTAGTCTTCCCAGGCTCTTCTTTCGGTGTTTCCCCCCACACCCCTGCCCCATGTATGTAGCTTCCTGGGTCTGAAGTGCAGCCAGCAATTATGGGTGGAGGGTCCTCTCTCTCACCTCCCTTCTCTGTCCTCTCCCGAGTTCTGGTGTCCCAGGTACCTGGAGATGTGGATCCCATTGAGATGGTTTAAACACAAAGACCATGCTTGCTGGGCTGGCTGACAGGCTCTTAACCCCTGTGTGAATTGGGGGTCAGCCTGGGAGCTGAAAATGCTCACCGGGAGCTCAGGGCTCAGGGGCATCTCGAGGGGAATCTGACTTGCAGCCATCCCCCCTTAAATAACCCCCTCAGGCTGTCAGCCTCGCCTGCCCACTGTGCAGATAAGGACCCAGCATGTGAGCTCAGTGTCTGGAAACAGCATGAAATTCAGGCCCGGCTGCTTCCTGTGGCTTCTGCCCTTTTGGTTTCTTATTCCGAGCAGTCTTGTGATTCGTTCTCTCTGAGGAGGCAGACGGACAGGCAGCTTCAGAGAAGCTCTGGGGCTCCCGTGTGTTCGGCTGCCGGGCCTTTGTCGCGGCTGCGATCTGCACTGTTTGCTCTTTCTGTCACAGGGTGGACTTCATAGGACCGTTTCTCCCATGTACCGTGTCAGCACCCTCTGTAGTCATCCAGCAGGGAGGTCTGACCATGAGAAGCTGGAGGGGGGTGCAGGGCTTTGAAAATTAACATTGTTAGATGTTTTATCTCAGAGTTTTGTTGTTGGTTCATTTGGCCACGAGTCTTTTGAGCTACCAAGTGAGAAGAGAAACAGCTTTCTCTTAAAACCAGAATCAGGGGCGCCTGGGTGGCTCAGTCAGTTAAGCATCTGGCTTCAGCTCAGGTCACGATCTCATGGTTTGTGGGTTCGAGCCCCGCGTCAGGCTGTGTGCTGACAGCTCAGAGCCTGGAGCCTGCTTCCGATTCTGTGTCTCCCTCTCTTTCTGACCCTCCCCTGCTC
Organism: Suricata suricatta; assembly: GCF_006229205.1. NCBI lineage: Eukaryota > Metazoa > Chordata > Mammalia > Carnivora > Herpestidae > Suricata > Suricata suricatta. The sequence continues at coordinate 104,438,051 of NC_043701.1, read as the reverse complement.
GTGCTGTCTCTCTCTCTCTCTCTCTCTCTCTCTCAAATAAATAAAAACAGTAAAAAAACAAAAACAAAAACAAAACCCAGAATCAACCTGAGACTCTCAGGATGGGTTTATGAGCTAAGGAACGGGGGCTCCCTGTCAGCGGTGTCAAGGATGAGCAGACGCTCCCACCTTAGCTCTGTCGCACATCCTGTGACTCCAGGAGGAGCTCCGAGGCTGGGTGAGCTGTAAGGTAGATCTCATGTGGTCCCACCTAATAATGGAGCATGTGCCGCCACCAGCCGCCACGCAGAATTCCTAGATGCGAGCTTCGTGGAGAGAGGTTTTGTTCAGGTGGTGGGGGTGACCGGCAATCCCCATGTGTCGTGCATTCTTACATCATTGCAGTCACTTTTCGAGAGAGGGGGAATGGCCTGTACTTGATAGAGAGACATGGACTTCTCAGTCAGGATCTGGGCTGATAAGATTACATAGGTGAACTTGATTATTCAGGGAAGGTCATGCCCTTTTTATTTTTAAGCATTTATATATTTTTGAGAGACACAGAGTGCAAGCAGGGGAGGGTCAGAGAGAGAGGGAGACACAGAATCAGAAGCAGGCTCCAGGCTCCAGCCTCTGAGCTGAGCACCAAGTCAAATGCGGGGTTTGAACCCTCGAACTGTGAGATCATGACCTGAGCCAAAGTCAGACACTTAACTAACTGAGCCACCCAGGCGCCCCAGGGAAGGGCGTGCCTTTTTATTGGTTTTCTTTACAGCATCTGAAACCTTTTTCAGTCAGAAATACTTATTTTCATATTTTTACATGGAATTGCTCTTCTTTTTTTGGGTGCAGTGAAGTTCTGTGTGGTTCCATGCATGTATGGGTTTGTGTAACCTATCCCACAAACAGATGGGAGACGGAAAAATCTAGAATTGTATATTTTTATTTAATCCCTGCTATACCGCAGCCGTTGTGCTGAGAGTTTAGGGTTTTTCTTCCGGCAGCAGGGCTTTGACTACATTGGCAACCTGGGCGTTGTGTGTGGTCTGGTACACAGTTTTAAAATCTAAAACTCACCTTTATTTTTAAAAACTGTGATTGTATACATTTTTCTTATTAACAAATATATACGTATATTTTAGGGGGGAAATGATAAAAATTTTAAGAAATCCCATAATCTCTCATTACCCTAGATAATCATATATTAACCTAGTGAGTGTATCCTTTGTTTATCTTAGATTACATCTTGGTGGGTGATGTGCTTTTTAATTCTAATTAATAAATTGTAAATGTGTTCCACTTAAATTTAAAAATGTCATTTTAATGACTCCATAATATTACATGGTTCCCTTTGGGTGGGCATTGAGTTCAGGGTCCCCTCTCTCTTATATTTATTATGCTCTGGTAAATATTCTTGAAGTTTAAGTTCGTGTGCACATCCTTCGAACATTCTGTAGCACCAAAATGACCAAACCGGAATTGAATTAAGGACACATTGTAAGGTTTTTGATATCTGTCGTGAAAGAGCCTTCCAGAAATGCAGTTGCATACATTCATTCCCACCAGCAGCATACCCAAAAGTCGGTTAGAAAACCTGGCTTACGGGCAGTGCACTGGTGTGTGATTGCTGCCGGCGGGTGCTCTTAGAGGTCTGTTCATTTAATAAAGCTTTTTGAGGTGTAATCCACATTCGGCGCATGAGTCATAGTGCACAGTACAGTGTGTATGACTGCTCCCCAGATGAAGATCAGGAGCGTTCCCGGCACCCCCAGAGATTCCCTCCTGCTCCTTCCCAGTCACTAGCTCCCTGTCTCCGTTATTCCGACTTCCTTTCCCTTGAAGGCGATGAATTTTGCCTGTTACTTTGGTCTGGTTGTTTAGCTCATCAGTAGATCTGTGAGATCCATGCTTATTATTGCAGGGAGCAGTCTTTAGTTTCATGTTGCCTGGGGGACTCCATCATCATTTCTGGTTTGGGGCTTCTATGGGTAGAGCTGCTACAGATGTTCTTGTGTTTTGGGTTTTTTTTTTTTAAAGCTTATTTGAGAGAGAGAGAGACAGAGACAGAGAGACAGAGCACATGACTGGGGGAGGGTCAGAGAGAGAGAGAGAGAGAGAGAGAGAGAGAGAGAGATCTAATGACCATGAGATCATGACCTGACCTGAAATCAAGAGTCGAATGCTCAGCTGTCTGAGCCACCCAGGTACCCGGAGATGTTCTTGTGTTTTTGATGGACTTCTACATCATTTCCCTTGGGCACGTATACCCTGGAGTAGGTTTGTGGGTCATAGATTCAATGCATGTCTCAACCTCCGCCCCGTGGACCTTATGGGCTGGGTAACTTTGTTAGGCAGACCTGTTGTGTGAATTGCCAGATGTTAGCAGCATCTCTGACCCCTACCCACTGAATGCCCAGGGGCACCCTTTCCTCTGGTGATGACAACCAAACATTTCTCCAGATGTTGCCACATGGCCCCTGGGGACCAAACTCACCTGCCATTGAGAACCACTGTCTTAGTAGATACTGTCCAACAGTTTTCCAGTTCACACACCCACCAACAATGTACGAGACGTGTCATGTGTTAATCCCGCAAGGATGTTGAGCCCTGCGGGGATAAGATGATAAATAAGACACATCTCCTGTGGTCCAGTAGGAGGGACCAAGTGAAGACATGGAGGAAGAGTGTCTGGCGAACACTGTGATCAAGGTAAACATGGACATGGGATTCGGGGGGCGCATCCCCTGACCCAGCTGAGCCAGGGAAGGAGCAGTACCTCTGACCACACGGCCCCTAAGCTGCATCTTGAAGAACAAATACAGTTCTGTCAGGTGACAAGGAAGGAAGAGGGCAGCCCAGACAAGGGGGTAATATGGGCAAAGGCCAGGAGGGGAGAGAAGCCATGTTGCGCATGGGCGGTCCAAGTCTTCCCCTCAACCGATCATCCTTCCTTGAGGCCTTCTTAGTGAAAATGTCTTGAAATTTGACATTATATAAGTGTTACCATCGCAACTGACTGTAGCTGGAATCTGAACTCAGGCGTGGATATAGATTCACCTAGCGGATGCTGGACCCCTAGGGAGGGGAATTTGGCAGATTTAAGGAGAAATAAGAACCTAGAGAGGATGGGATCTGTGGAGAAGCACTGAGGTCTTCAAGGAAGCAAGAGGGCAAATGACAACTAAAGGTAATCTGATAAAAACCTGTCTTGGTTTTTTACCAGAGGAATTACGGTTTTATCTTGGGATTGGGGATGTGTTATCTGAAAAGAATAATAGGCCACGTAAAATATCCTGTAATGTAAAGGCGATGTTCTGCCTAGACTGGCATGGGGCATAAAGAGCCTTCCCCCCTTTTGTGAGGTTCAGAAAGAATGATTACAAAAACATGAACCCCTGGCCATATTTAGGGTATATGTTTAAGAAATCAACTCTACTAAAAAGCTTAGAAGCAGAAATCTTTCCACTTTAACTGGGACAACATCACCCCTTGCCAGGATGTTGGAAAGTTCATCTGTTTGGGTTTCTAGTTTCCAGTCTCGTTGACACCCCCACCCTGTCCCCGTTTCTCTAGTGGAAGAAGAGCGACCAACATAAACGCCTCTGCCTAAACCTTTGAGTGGCTTCCAGTTCAGGCCACAGGGAATTCCGGAGTCCTTCGCAAGGCCTCCAGTGCCCATAGGTGCTCTGTATCCTTCCTTTCTAGTGTCCCCTTTTGTCACTGTCCTGCCATCCACACACTCTAGCCACAGAATCTGTCCATCTCAGAGCCTTTGTGCGTGTGGGGCCCATACCAGGAATGTGCTTCATGGCAGCCCTTGCTTGTTAGTTTGGTCTAGGCTCAAATGTCACTGTCTCCAAGAATCTCAAATCACTTCCTTCCCTCCATCGCCCTTAGCAGGCACATGAGCTAATACATTTCCCATGTGGGCTGAGACCTGGGATGTCTTGGTCATGGTTAGAGCATCGTAAGCCCTCAGTGTTTATTGAATAAAGGAGTGCAGAGAATAGACGGACACAAAACTAGATTTTTTTTTAAGTTTATTTATTTTGCAAGAGAGAGTGGGAGGAGGGACAGAGAGAGCACCCCAAACAGGCTCCGAGCTGTCAGCACAGAGCCCAACATGGGATTCGAACTTGCAAACTGTGAGATCATGACCTGAGTCGAAACCTATAGTCAGATGCCTAACTGACGAGCCACCCAGGCACCCCAGAACTAGATTCTTTTTCTTAAATGGGGATGGGAATCTGCACCAATAAAATATCTACAAGGAGCTAGCATTTTCCACATCCAAAATAGTGGAAGACAGGTTGGGGCAGCTCTGAGAGAGTGAATTCTTTACTAGGAAGGCGCTAAATCAAGTTTCCCTCCTGCGTGGAAGGCTGAACTTGGCCTCAGAGGCTCTCTCCAGCCCTTGGGCTTTTGCAGCCTTCCCTCTTCACAGGAGACAGACACCCCCAAGATAGGAGTCCATTAGAACTTTACAGGGGAACTTTGCTTCTTGTACCCCTTTATTTGGTTATCGAGTGCTTGTACATCATGTACTATGTGCCAGATAGTGTTTTGAGCACTCTCGAGTGTGTGTCATCCTCAAAGCAGTCTTGTGAGGTATTGTTATCCCTATTTTTCATATAAGGAAACCGAGTCACAAGGAGGTTAAGTGATCTAGGGAAGACTGGTCCCTTTGATTAGAGGACACCGTATATACATGGAACAGAGTATATGCTGGTCCATACACACAGTATATGCTAGTGCATACACAGTGTATGTATGGAACACCGTATATGCGGGTCAGGTAGGTATATGCATACATCAGTATATGTATATACATGGAACAGGGTATATGCTGGTCAGATCATCTTAATTAATGACAACTCCCTTGCAAGGGGCTCTTGAATTGAAGATCAGTGTGCTTTTCTAAATCTGTTTCACTGTTCCCTTTCTTCCCTGGCAGTGGCTGCACATAATTTCCCAGCACTGCCTACATTCAGGGTGGTGGAAAAAGAGCGAAAGTATGGACCCCACTCTCAGATTTGGCCACATGAAGGCTCTTCTGAGCCATGTGTCAGAGATGTTGGGGGCCAGCAGATGAAAGGATCTTGTATCTAAATCACCATTGGTTGGGGGGGCACGCTCGGGTGGTTCAGTTGGTTGGGTGGACACGTCTGACTTTGGCTCAGGTCATGGTTTTATGGTTTGTGGATTCGAGCCCTATTTCAGGCTGTGTGCTGACAGCTCAGAGCCTGGAGCCTGCTTCAGGTTCTGTGTCTCTCTCTCTCTCTCTCTCCCCTCCCCTGCTCGTGCTCTGTTTCTCTCTCTCTCTCTCTCTCTCTCTCTCTCTCTCTCTCTCTCAAATAGATAGACATTAAAAATAAAAATAAATCACCATTTGGGGGAAGCCACTAACACATTAATCCTATTTGTCGTGGACTAAATTTCTGTGGGCAAGAGATGAACTTCTTTCCTGTTTGATTC
>NC_043701.1:104281071-104432497 GCF_006229205.1 Suricata suricatta | reverse complement strand
TCAAATAGATAGACATTAAAAATAAAAATAAATCACCATTTGGGGGAAGCCACTAACACATTAATCCTATTTGTCGTGGACTAAATTTCTGTGGGCAAGAGATGAACTTCTTTCCTGTTTGATTCATCCTATGTTTGGGGGGGGGGGTAGGGGGTTGTTAGAACAACCAGCTTAACTGACGCTGAAGAGGATCGATGGAGAAAAGTGGATTCAAGTCAGTGGGGCCACATGCTGAATCACCGTGTGAGGAGGATGCATGAGGGGAAATGATAGAAAAGAACCTGGAGAATAAAAATCTGAGTCTTGGTTTCAGCTCAGGCCATGATCTCACTCACAGTTTGTGAGTTCAAGCCCCACATTGGGCTCTATGTTACCAGTGCAGAGCCAGATTGGGATTCTCTCTCCCTCTCTCTGCCCCTCCCCTGCTCACACACAGTCTCTTAAAAGAAACAAAAATTCTCTCAGGGATATCCTTGAGGTAACTTTGGAAGTGGGCAGGTAAGATGATGCAAGTAAGCCACATGCATGGGTGTTGTAGACACGGTTGTTGAACTTGCCTGTCTATGGTTTGAAAAGGGCTTGATGGTCAGTTTATGGCTGGAGAGGAGCCGTGCAGACGGCCTGGGTCCCGCCATGTGTATGGTCCTGTGATTTGGGGCTGTGGCTCCGTGGAGTCCATCTAAGCAGCCAGTGCCTTCCTCGAGTTGTGAGAATCAGTAAGGACAGGTGTGGGAGCACAGAGATGGTGCTACATTATAGGCACCTTGGCCTTGGTTCCTTTCAACCCCTATTGTCTCGTAGGGCCCAAATGCACAGGATGGATATTGTGCTACTGAGATGTTCAAAACTTTTTAGCAACCGGGAACCGTAGAAAGGACAGACCCAGGGAGCGTATATGAACCAGCGGGAAGTGGGCAGCTGTCTTTGAACTGGAGTCTGAGGGCGGGCCTCCGAGTCCTCACTCTGCCTCCTGCCACCCCCACCCTCCCTGGGAGCCCCTCAGTCCCTGAGGTGTCCCCTGAGGCACCACATGACACAGTCTGAGAATCCACCTCACACTCCTCAGTCGGGGGCCTTCATCTTCAACCCAGGCCAGAAGGGGAGAGAGACCCCATGGCAGGCAGGTGACTGAGACCTTTGAGAAGGGCCCTGCCCTGTGCAATTCTGACATTTCGGAGCCGTCAAAAAGCATCTGTGGCAAAAGCAATTAAAAATGGAATTATTTTAGATGGAACCAGAATAGGGAGGACGCCTCTTTTCTTGGTTAGAAAAAGAGGAGATAGGGGATCAGAATAAAGGATGATTCTCTGGGAAGACAAAAAATGTAAACAAATGGAGTTGTCTCGACAGTGGTTGGAGTCTTACTTATATGTGTTCCTCCTACGTGTGGGGAAGATGGAGAATTAGCAACATCTTAAATTTAAATCTTCCTGAGAATTCCGCAGCTGAGTTTGGGGGGGGGGTGGCGATGTACTGCATGAAGATCGTGAGGTTCTGTGAGTGAGTAAACGTTCACTCCAGAATTCACATAACAAACCGTCTACCTCCTCCCTCATTCGAAGCTTGTTTTCCTCAGGTCCCAGCATTCGAGGCAAATAAGCATGCTCCCTTTGGTTTGCCCTTAACTCTCAGTAATCCAACAGAATGTCCAGTGTGTTTTCTTTGGGTGGCTGGGAAAATGTGCCCCAGTTGATGGCATCCTAGGGGACACACTTGCAGAATTCCGGTGGAATCCTGGCACAGAACCTAACTGGAAAGTGGAAGCAACTGTAGTGAGAAGCTTTTTGTCAAGATGGAAAGAGGTGCATGTTATGCAAATATTAGCAAGAGTAAATTCCCACTGTTGAAAATGTATAGGCTCATTATCTTCAAGAAGGCTGGCAGATAAGAAAGAAGTAGGTTCTGGACAAGATACAGGTAAATTCAGGGAGATGGCAAATGACAGCAGAGAAACTGGAAGGGCTAGAGAGTGTGGCCCAAACCTCCGAGGACGGTGCAGGGGATACTTTGGTGGGAAGGAATGAAGGTCTGCAGCTGTCTTTTTAAATTTTTTTTTTTAACATTTGTTCATTTTTGAGAGAGAGAGAAAATGCGAGTAAGGGAGGCACAGAATTCGAAGCAGCTGAAGCAGGCTCCAGGCTCTGAGCTCTCAGCACAGAGCCCGATGTGGGGCTCAAATTCACAAACCCACAAGATCATGACCTGAGCCGAAGTTGGATGCTTCACTGACTGAACCACCCAGGTGCCCTGGTCTGCAGGTATCTTTGATTCTGCTTCTCAGAGGGCTCTGGAGACTTCCATGCTGTAACCACGGGAGCCCAGTGTGGGGCTCGGTCTTCCACATGTGAGAGTATGACCTGAGCTGAAATCAGGAGTCAGATGCTTAACTGACTAAGCCACCCAAGCACCCTCAGGAGGTGTCACTTTATTTATTTATTTTTTTAATTTTATTTTTTTTTGAGAGAGACAGAGTGAGAGAGAGAAAGAGAGAAACCCAATCAGGCAGCACAGAGCCTGATGCAGGGCTCGAACCCATGAAACAGATCATGACTTGAGCCAAGATCAGGAGTCTGACGCCCAACAGACTAACCATCCAGGTGCCCAAGAGGTGTCACTTTAGAGGCTGAGTTGGGACGGGCACCCATGCATGTGTCTGTGTGTCTCCAAAGCCCTGGGCACACGCTTGCTTGGGTGTCTGTCCAAACTCAGTCTCTGAAGTGACACCTCCTGGGGGTACTGAGGTGACTTAGTTAAGCATCTGACTATTGATTTCAGCTCAGGTCACTGTCTCACGGTTGGGGGATCAAGCGTAGCATTGGGCTCCAGTGCTGACAGCATGGAGCCTGCTCGGGATTTTCTCTCCCTGTCTCTCTCTGCCCCGCCCCACTTCAGGCTCACTTGCATGCTCTCTCACTGTCTTTCTCTCTCTCTCTCTCTCTCTCTCTTTCAATTAAATAAACTTAAAATAAAATGACATCTTCTGGAAGGCAGCTGCAGGTACCAGGTGGTGTCTGTCATACCTGGTGGTCAGACATGGGAGGTACTCAGCAAAGTGCCCCTTCCACCGTCTTGCTGGGTTCCTAAGAGCGGTATCAATGGCCCTGCTGCCAAAGGACCAATCAGAATCACGTGCTCCACAGAGTGGGCCAACATTCCTTCACTCCATCAGGTTATTGGCAGCAAGGTTGGAAAAATTTTAAATTGCCCGGGAATCTAAAGCAAATGGCTCCAAACAGAAGATTCTGAGTGCAGACTTCACACCATGTTTTGAATACATTTCATTTATTTGGCAGATGCTGATGGAGGGTGTAGGACGCGCCAGGTGCTGCATTAGCAACCCTGACTTGAGAAATTAACGAGAAAAGGTTCCAGCCCTCGGCCACGATAGAGTCTAGGGATGAACACAGGTGGCCCTCCGATCATCGTGACGCCAAGTAATAGGTGCTTTCAGAAGAAGCATGTCGTAGGTGCTAAGGGAGCACTTGAGGGTGGGGTAGAGATGCGGTAAACGTTGAGGGGTGCACATGGCACTGCAGAAGCCACGGAATTGCTCAAATCCTGGCTGCTGACAGCTCTGGCTGCCCCTGTCAGACACGATCTGGAGCTTGGCACACCGGGACATTGGCTCTGGTTGGGAGGAGGGGTGGCTGTGCCGAAGTTCTGACCCCGCAGCCCCTGCTCTGAGTCACATTTCCCTTGTGTGGTGCCACTGAAAGTGATGTCCACGACCCTGAGTACCTTACCCTGCACTTGATGCTGGGAAAGCATGGGAGGGCGGTGGAGTTGGAGACAAGGGCATCTTTTTTCCCTGGTGGTGCCGTGCAGTCTTTTAAAAATGATAGGATAGGGGTGCCTAGGTGGCTCAGTCGGTTAAGCTTCCGTCTTCGGGTTAGGTCAGATCTTACGTTCGTGGGTTCAAGCCCCATGTCAGGCTCTGTGCTGACAGCTAGCTCAGAGCCCGGAGCCTGCTTCTGGTTCTGTGTCTCCTTCTCTCTCTGCCCCTCCCCCTCTCATGCTCTGTCTCTCTCTGTATCAAAAATAATAAAACATTAAAAAAATTTAAAAAAATAAATAAAAACGATAGGATGCCTGTGAAGGTATCCAATTTTATCTGCATGCATTGATATATATCATACATGATTTTTACCTGCCATCTTTGCTTTACTGTCATCCCTGTTTGTTAGAATTCTCCTGTCCTCACCACTGCCTCTGTCCCTAGAACCCGCATTGGCAACTTGGTTCTCATCTGTAAACGCGTTTGTACCTACACATGCATGCACGTCATTGTGTAACAAATACGGGCTCGTTTTATATACCTTTTAATCAAGCTCTTCCTGCTTAATAATATTTCATAAATAAGTTCCTTCTGTGCTTATCTTAATTTATATTAGGAGTGGCTGCTAAACTTTAATGAATGGCTTTATTATCAAATGCATCTATTGCTATGGTCTTATAGTTTTTCCACAGTTAATTTGGTGACGAAGTAACTTTTATTGATTTTTTGGTATTGAGCTCCGTTTATTTTCCTGGAATAAATCCAGGTTGGTGTCAGCATCTATCCCTTTGATAGATGGCTGACTTCTGTTATTTGCTAGTATTAGTTCAGCTTCTGTAACTAATCTATCATAAGCCAGATTCGTTAATAGTTTTCCTTCTCATCCCTCTCAGGTTTGGGAATTAAAATTATGCTCAGCTTCACAAAATGAATTGGCTTATTATTTTTTAATTGCCTGTTGCTGTTTTAACAGTAGGATGACTGGGTATTCAGCTGTGAACCTGTCTGGTCTTGGTACTTTTTCCCTGAAATTTCCACTTTTTAAAAAATTTCCTTTTAATGTTTATTTATTTTTGAGAGACCAAGAGAGACAGAGCACAGCAGGGGAGGGGCAGAGACAGAGAGGGAGACCCAGAATCCAAAGCAGGCTCCAGGCTCCGAGCTGTCAGCACAGAGCCCGACGTGGGGCTCGAATCCGCAAACCATGAGATCATGACCTGAGCCGAAGTCAGATGCTCAACTGAATGAGCCGCCCAGGCGCCCCTGAATTTTCCACTTCTTGAATCATTCTGATGATTTTGTTCTCCTCGGAAATCATCATTTCTTCTAGGTTATCAAATTTGTTAACGTAAAATGCCGTGCAGCTTAATGATTCTTTTTTTGTCTTTGTACATGCATTTGCTTTTATATTTCTGTTCCCAATACTTATTTTGCCTGTTTTGTACACGTCTGTCTGTCTCTCTTTGAAACCCCTCTCTCCTTCTCTTTCCCCACCACCCCTACCCCTCCTCATTTTCCCTCTCTCTCATGCTTAATAGGCCATGTGAGATCTTTTATTATTTGTCTTTTTACAGAACCAACTTTGAGTATATTTGTTCCTCTTATATTTTTATTAGTTTAAAATTACATCTGTAGGGCCACCTGGGTGGCTCAGTCAGTTAAACCTCCGGCTTTGGCTCAGGTCAGATCTCATGTTCGTGGGTCTGAGCCCCGTGTCAGGCTCTGTGCTGACAGCTAGCTCAGAGCCTGGAGCCTGCTTCCGGTTCTGTGTCTCTTTCTCTCTCTGACCCTCCCCCTCTCATGCTGTCTCTCTCTGTATCAAAAATAAATAAAACATTAAAAAATTAAAAAAAAATAAAATGACATCTGTATTACAACCATTTCCTTTCTTTTGATTTCTTGAGCTGCCCTTTTCTAATTGGTTTAAATGAGCACAAAATTCCTTTTATTAAAAAAAAAAAAACCTTTGGAATTGAAAGCATTTGTCAGAAAAATCTCCTTAGAGTATAACTTCTAGTGTCTCCTATAAGTTTTTGCATGAAATACTCTTTCTATTGCTTTCGAGATTTTCTTCAGTATCTTTGATTTCTTCTTTGATCTGAAAGTGTATTTCTTAATTTCTATATAGTTAACACTTTTCATTACTTAATTATTTAATTCTGATTTTATTGGGTTGTGATCAAAGAGCCGTCCTTTAAATCTCCAATTCAAAAGGCTTGTAGAGGTTTTCTTTGTTGTCAGATATGCAATTGATCTTTTCACATGTGGCATTCACAGGTATAAGAAGAAAGTGTATGTTTTATTATTTGAGGAAAGTGATGGTGTGCTGGAGTCCAGTTCCAGCAGGTCCAGGGCTCCCCGAAGGATGGGCCGTGTGGGCATGAGTGAGATGGGTATCAGTGAAAGGGGAAGGGAATGAGAGCCACGAGGTTCTTTCTGATCAGCAGGCAGGCATTGCTGCACTGAATTGGCTTATTATTTTTAATTGCCTGTTGCCATTTAACAGTAGAATGGGTATTCAGCTGTGAACCTGTCTGGTCTTGGTACTTTTTTTTCTGAATTTTCCAGTTTAAAAAAAATTTTAACGTTTATTTATTTTTGAGAGACCGAGAGAGGCAGAGCACAAGCAGGGGAGGGGCAGAGACAGAGAGGGAGACCCAGAATCCGAAGCAGGCTCCAGTCTCCGAGCTGTCAGCACAGAGCCCGATGCGGGGCTCGAACCCACCAACCGTGAGATCATGACCTGAGCTGAAGTCGGATGCTTAACCCACTGAGCCACTCAGGTGCCCCCTTTAAAATCTTTTTAAGAAATATTATATAGTTTAATGGCTTCTGGTATATCGCAGTTTGTGCAGCCCTCAGTGCAGCTGTAGGACATTTTCATCACCCTCAGCCCTAGGCAACTACTACTTTCTATCTCCATAGATTTATCTATTCTGACAATTTCATATTAATTAAATTCTGCAGTATGTGGTCTTTTGTGACTGGCTTCTGTCAATTAATTCAACTTAATTGAATTAACATTCACTTAGAATGTTTTCAAGGCTCATTTGTGGTGTTGCACGGATCAAAATTTCATTCCTTTTCAAGGCTGAATAATGTTCCATTGATTTGATAGATGATACTTACCTCTCCATCAGCTGATGAACATTTGGGTTGATTTTGCCTTTTTTGCTATTATCAATAAACCCCAAACCTTCACGTACAGGTTATTGTGTGGACATAGCTTTCATTTTTCTTGGGCATATGCTGCCCACGTGTGGTATTCGTGGGTCATGTGGTAACTCTGTGTTCAACATTTTGAGGACCTACTGAACTGTTTCTAAAGTGGCGGCACCATTTTACTGTCCCGCTGGCAATGTGCAAAGCTCCCAGTTTCCCTGCCAACACTTGTTTTATTTAGTTTTTTGATAACAGTCCTCCATGGGGGCTGGAGGTGGTATCTCATTGTGGCTTTGATTTGCATTTCCCTAATGGTTAGTGATGTTGAGCATCTTTTCATGTGCTTATTAACCATGTATATATTTGTATATTGGAGAAATGTGTATTCAAGTCCTTTACCAATATTTTAGTTGTGTTATTTGTCTTTTTATCATTGAGTTGTAAGAATTCTTTATATAGTCTGGGTATGTGTTCATTTAAAAAAATTTTTTAATGTTTATTTTTGAGAGAGACAGAGCATGAGTGGGGGAGGGGCACAGAGAGAGAGGGAGACACAAAACCCAAAGCAGGCTCCAGACTCTGAGCTGTCACCACAGAGCCCGACGCGGGGCTTGAACCCATGAACTAGGGGACCATGACCTGAACCCGAGTCAGATGTTTAGCTGACTGAGCCACCCAGGCATTCCTGGGTATGTGTTCCTTGTAAGAGTAAGTTCAAGATCACTACATTTACCCTTACGTTTTCTTCTAAGAACCTAATAATTTAGTTCTTATGTCTTTGATGCATTTTGAGTTATTTTTTCTATATGGTGTTAGGTGGGGTTCCAATTTCATTCATTTGCATGTGGATATTGAGTTATTCAACCACTTGTTGAAAGTTCAACCGCTTATTGAAAATACTATCATTTCCCCATGTAATTGGTTGGTCCTTGTTGGAATTCAATTGACTATAATTTATTTTCCATTTTAATAATATTCTGTCTCTTTATCCTTCCCTCTCTCATAATTGAATGTGTTTTTCTCTACTGTCGTTTGAAAACAACATGCTGTTTTCCCAGATCTTTTTCCCAGAACAAGAGCTAAATTTGAAGAGCTAAATTGCTACCATTTTCTTGTATTTTTAGTCTTTAGTTGCCATATTGTTTGATGTATATGTAGTTAAACCTTTTATCTCTTCTCCCCAAACTGTGCTTTTTAAAAAATTTTATTTTGAGAAAGAGAGGGTGAGCATGGGCAGAGAGAGAAGGTGAGAGTCCCAAGGAGGCTCCGCATCAGAACAAGTCCTTTTGTATCCAGAGTCTTCATTTCACTTTTATTATACACAATCCTAAAAATTTATTACTGTCCTTTTATTTTACACATGCCCACGTGCACGCGCGTGCACACACACACACACACACACACACACACACACGAGGCATCAAACACAGATTTTGTCCAAATGGCTAAATGTTTACTTAAGACTGAATCCAGTTGGAGGGTGAGCCTGGAGGATAAAGGTATGGTCTGAAGGCTTTCTTTAAAGAAAGCATTTATATTTTATTAAAAATTCTAGGTGTCAGAATTCAGAAAGTTGACAGAATAGCACAGGAATGGTAATCTCTCCCACTGCTACTGTCCCTCCCGTACCTGTAGTCACTCTACTGCACATTTGTGAAATAAGAGGTCTACTTTCAGTTGAGTTCCAGGAGGGGCAAGGTGTTTTGGGCTCTTCTGCCACAGAGGGACTTCTGTCCGTGTGGTCTTGATGACCTTCCTCCTTAATAGTAGCTGTGGAAGGCAAAGACTTCCTTCCCTTCTTTCCATCTTTAGACGTGAGGATTTGGCCAGTACAGGAGATGATGGAATTTCATGGACACAGTCCCATGAACTAAACCTTGGTTCATGGCTCGCAGGTGTTCTCTGAATATTTTCAGGAATAAACTTCAGATGTTGGCCTCACTTACAGTTTTTACTTCTGACATTCCTGACTGTGATTACTACTTCCTGCCGTCACTTGAGGAAGATCTAGGAATATGGCCATTGGAGCAGTGTGTTTTTCTTTCAGGAGAACAAAATCATTTCTTAATTTCTGCGTGCGTCTCAGATTTTGGTATATGAATCTGGGTTTCGGTGTCTTCCCTGAGGAGATGGTACATGTTGTGTAAGGGACACCTGTACTGTCAAGACACGTCAGTTTGGTTACCCAGGATTCTCCGAGGCAGCCAGAAAGGCAGAAGCACGGATGAATTCCTCATTACTCCAGCAGGCTGCCAGCCCTCAAAGCTCTTCTGGGTTGTTTGCACATCCAGATGTCGGCTGTCCAAGATACAGAAAGAGCACATTAATTCAGGGGGGAAATTTTTCAGTAATACATTTTCCAAGAGGAACATTGTAACTGGGGTTCATAGTTTGGGTACCTCTTGGCAATTTCTCATCCTCTGACTACTGAAAGTGGTAGTTAGTCTACAGTAATCATTTCAGCATGCATTTGGAGTGTAGCCTTAGTTTCTGTCGACTTAAAACCACAAGGAATTTTCTTCTTAAAGGGCATTCTTATAAGGTTTGTTATTTTAAAGAGTAATTAACGAAAACAAACTTTTCTATAACACTTTCTTCATACCCAGTATAGTACTTTTCAGGGCTCAGTTGAAAATAATGTGTTGTGGATGGTGTTATATATTATTATGAATTTTTTTCTGTTCCCAGATTTTTAAGGTGACAGAGTTGACTTTCTGATATTAATTTATCTTCAATGGATGAAGAATTCCCAAGTAGGACTTTTTCTTGACATATGCATCCCTGAACTAAATTAAATGACTAGAACATCAGATTCTTCAGGGTATTTGCTTAGTATGATGAAAGCTAGTATATGAAGTAATTGTGCAAAGATTATAATTTTGATATAATCCAAACTCTATTAGCCTGCCTTGTATCATTAAATTTTATAACTGTCAGTTCTAACTTCTGACATTTTAATTATAATATGTCTTGGTGTGGCTCTCTCTTGGGTTCATCTTTTTTGGAACACTCTAGGCTTTATTAACCTGGATGTCTGTCTCCTTCCTGAGGTTAGAGAAGTGTTTAGCTATTATTTCTTCAGATAAGTTTTCTGCTCCCATTTTCTCTCTTTTCCTTCTGGGACCCCCATAATGTGAATGTTATTCCATTTGATGATGTCCCATTGGCCTCTCTCCACCTTTCTTCACTTTGTAAGGTTATGTTTTTCTTTGTGCTGCTCTGTGGGTGAGTTCCACTGCTGTGTCTTCCAGGTCACTGATCCTTTCTCCTGCTTCATCTAGGCTGCTGTGGAACATTCTAGTGTATTTCTCAGTTGACAGTATTCATCAGTTCCGTATATTTTCTACATCCTTATTGCGTTTCTCACTGTGTTCATCCGTTCTTCTTCGAAGTTCAGGAAGCATCTTTAGGACCATAACTTTGAACTCTTTATCAGATAAATTACTCACCTCAGTTTATTAAGGTTTTTTTTTTTTCCTCTGGAGGCTTTATCTTGTTGTTTGGAATATATTCCTGTTTCCTCATTTTGTTTGGCTTTCTGTGTTTGATTTTATGTATTAGGCAAAACCGCTCCCTCTCCTAGAGGTGAATCACACCTAGGGGGTGAATCTTTTTTTTTTTAACTTTTTAAAAACTTTTTATTAAAAATTTTTAATGTTTATTTATTTACTTATTTATTAATTTTTTAATAGTTTATTGTCAAATTCATTTCCATACAGCACCCAGTGCCCATCCCAACAAATGCCCTCCTCCATGCCCATCACCATTTTCCCCTCTCGCCCACACCCATCCACCCTCAGTTCTCAGTATTTAAGAGTCTCTTATGGTTTGCCTCCCTCCCTCTCCTTAACTATGTTTCCCCCTTCCCCTCCCCCATGGTCCACTGTAACGTTTCTCCTGTTCCACATATGAGTGAAAGAAAACATATGGTATCTGTCCTTCTCTGCCTGACTTATTTCACTCAGCATGACACCCTAGGAGGTGACTCTTGTAGGTCAGCTTTGCCCTAGCTCTCCGTTGTCTCTTGAACCTTTGTGATTGCCGAAGCAGTCCAGTTTGCACTTGATAGACCTGCCGCTGTTCCAAAGGGGAGGGGGACCTCAGGTCCTAGTTTCAAGCTGATCGGAACCTCAGACTGCAGCTTTTAAAGTAAGCAATTATAGACAGCCCCGTGGGATTGCAGTTGTGAACCCTTTTGGCTTCCAGACTAGGCAGTCTGGAGGCTTATAGAGCGGGAGCAGGAGGAGTGAAGGCTTTGTGCCCCACAGTAGGCATCCCAGCCCTTGGGACCTGGGTAGCAGTTGCAAAAATCAGGACCCCAGATGAACATATCAGCTCTTTTCTGGGAGGTACCGGTGAGCTATAGCAAGGCCTAGGGAGAGCGAAGATGGTGTCCCCAGGCCTATGTTCCCCGGAGCACCTTCCTAGCCTCTAGATATGTGGCAAACCCGAAGTCTGCTTCTCCAGCTGAAGCTCTAAAGACAAGTAAAGGGGCCTTCTTTTCACAGGAAGACTGTGGGTGTGTGTCAGTGGTCTGTGTGTGCAGTGGCCTGGGGCTGGCAGCCTGCCAAGATTGTTTCTCTGATTGTTTCAGTCTGGTGGGAGTCAGGAGCATAAGCCCCCGACCCCATACCCCCTGCCCTGGGCCACTAGAGGAGAGTCCCCTGTGGGGTCTGTGCTCACTCACTGGCATTAGGCAGGCACACCTCCCATCGGGGCAGGGCAGCCGGAGATGGTGGGAACCGCGGGCACCTGCCTGCCTTAGCAAGGCAGGAGAAGAATGCAAAAATGGCGCCCACCAGCGCCTCCATCCAGGAGAGAGCCCAGTAGGCCCTAGCCCTCTGGCTGACCCTTTAAGATTAGCAAAGGGATCTTTTTCACAAATAGTCTAGGCACTTTTCAAGCTCCTACTTTTACGCTGGTCCCCGGGGTGAGTGGGTCTGTGCACAGTGTCAGTTCCCCACAGCCCTTTGGGTCTTATAGACTTAAAGGCCCTGTTATTTTCCAAACCAGGCATGTTGTGGGCTCAGCTCCTGGGAGCAGGTCCTAGGGGACCTTGCTCCCCAGGGAGAAGCTCCTGCTTTGTGAGAACCCTCCGGACGTAGGTTACTGCACTGGGGTGGGGTCTGGGGCAAGACCACGTCTCTGCCTCTCCTACCTACCACCAGGTAGCCTTTTCTCCTCAGCTATGGAAGAGCTGCACAGTTAGCGTTCAGGTCTTTTCCAAAGAGAATTGTTTGATACCTGGCTGTGGATTTGGTGTGTCTTTGGGAGGAGGTGAGTTCATGGTCATCCTGCGCCTCATCTTGGACTGCCCATTAACTGTTCTAAAACAGAGAATATTCTTTCTAAAGTGATCTGGACCACATACTCTTAACATTTGTCATATTCGGACTAACTGTCATTCTGTCTCTCAATGTAAGTATTTGAAAGCCCTTCATCTTCTTTTCCTGTCTGTAAAGGTATCAGCTCTTACAATCTTTTTGCAGCATTTTACTGTTACCATAATAATTACACATTCATACTTTAACTTCTAGAACTTTAACATAGAAAGCACATAAGGTGGTATTTTCAGCCCTAGTTACACCTTGAATGCCAAATTGAACGTGAACGTGAATGCTCAGGTATTAATAACAAATCTGAATGACAGGCCTTGCACATATCACCGAGGTGGTCATACTGCTTAGGCGTGGTGGGGACCCATGTGGCCAGGTGCCAGGGATCAACCATCAGTTCACGGGTGTCAGAAAGGACCCTGAAGGCGGCACCAGCCATTCAGCCTCGCCAGGGCCATCAGTTTTCTCTCCACAGAGTCTTGGTTTGAGTAAATTGATCCTTTTCTTTCTTGTTTTTCTCTACTATGATGCTAGGTGCCTAGTGGTGTGCACGATGAATTGTTTTCTTCATATATCTTCTCTTCTTCTCTCGCTAGTGGAATGCCATCTTGCCGGGGGATGCTGTTGTCATGTTCTGTGGCGCACAGAGCTGTCTCCTCAGCCACGGCTGCACTGACAGCGTTGCTGCGTCGTCTCAGCCTGTCTGTATCCATTTCCATCTTGGGTATGAGTTCATTCTGCCTGAAGGATTGTCCTTTTTTTTTTTTTTCTTTCCTTCCCCTTTATCCTTAGGCTCAGAAACGTCACTAGCATTTGCCTCCATGTATTTTTCTTATCGCTTCTGTCCAGAACGGGTGCCCTTTATTGACTTTCCTTCATCTGTCCCTTTTCTTGCTCAGGCTCAGGATATAGCCCTGGAGACTCCTATCTGACCCTTTATGATTTCCGTCTCTTCATACTCCTAATCTCTGCTTTATTTCTTGGACTTGATCTTCTGAGTCAGTGATTCAGGGAGTTTGTATGACTACCTTCACCTTGTCATTGTGGGAAGAGCTTAGTCCGAAATTCATGGTGTTTTTTCTTCTGTTTATGTTCCAGGAATTTTTTTTTCCCGGTGTGCACTGTAATTGAATCTCTTTGAGTCCTATTATTATTGTGTAATTAAAATTCATGTTGTCCATAGCACTTCTTGTTGGTTGTGTGTTCCGTTTCTTCTGAGCCATCCATCTTATGCTTTGCTGTGTGACTTTTGGAAGGGTGCTTATCTTTGTGGGCTCACGGGGCTGGGTCTAGTGCAGAAGCCAGAGGGAGAGAGAAAGCCGCCCTCCCTCCCCATGTCCACAGCTGACATCTGCAGATCTGTCCTGGTGCCCTTGCTCATTCTCTGAGGTTCAGGGGCAGGGAGCACCGCCTCTTTCAGCCTTTTCTCTCCCTCTGGAGCCTGGGAGTCTCAGTAGAGCCCACAGGCTGGTGCTGACCTTCCGGCTAGGTCCACGGATGTCTTCAGGCCTCCTGGTCCTGGGGCTGCAGGGCTGGTCCTTCCAGTCCGAGGCAGAAAAAGTCTGCTGTCCTCCCTGCCTGGAGCCACCGTGTATGCACCCAGGCGCCTGGAGAGGCAGAAGGAGGACAGATGTGAGGAGAAGGCGATGCTGGGGTTGCCATCTTCTTTCAAGGAGAAATGTGAAAGCCTTTGTCTCAAGGACAAGAATAAGGATTTATTAGGCAGCATCCTACTGGAATTACTGCATTTCACACTTAAATAAGGATTGTCGCCATTAGGCCTGTGAAGCAGACTGGGAGATGAAGGGACCGACCTGCTAGGTCATAGCGGTGGAGCCAGGAGGTGAACCCGGGGTGCTTTTTCAGCTCCCTTTGTCTCTGAGAGGAGAGGCCAGGGGGCACCTGGCATTCAGGAAGCGCTTAATGTTAGCTGGTACGTTTTATGGTACTCTGCCACCTTCGCGATTACAAACCTTGGATGCTTTGGGGAAAATGCTGGAGTGACAAGATTTTTTCCTATGGGATCTTCATTCAGGGCTTCCGTTATTTCAGACTTTCTAACAAGGACTTGGTGTGGAAGCTGCGTGGATGAATACAAGGGCAGAACCTTATTCTAGAATACCACATTCAATGACCATGTAAGCAGACGCCCGGAGCTGCCTTTGGCTGGTATTGTGTGCTGTCTGCTCAGGCTTAATATTACATAACTGAGACATGTTGAAATGTTGCTCTTGTGCTCACAAAAGGCTTTGGCTTTGGTCATCTAGGATAGCTTAAAATTGTTTTGACCTATTTGCCTCACTTCCTACCTGGAGATTAAAAGACCAGATCCTCAGAGCCAAGAGGAGATGGTTTTCTGGAGCAGGCTCAGCTAGGTCCCGAGACCTTTGCCTACCGTGTGTCAACATGTGCCAAATATAGCAGGTGCCAGATCGGAGGGAACTGGGGCAGTTTCTGACGTAACGTTGAGTTAAGTTTGAGAATATAAAGATTGGACTTTTGAATCAAAATTCCTGAGTCTCCTTTGAGTCCAGCCAAATACTTGGATTCGCAGACTTCCCAGCCTCTACTGATTTCGCTTGGCAAAGTAATGTAATCTAAACCTCAGTTTTTGAATCTGTAAATGGGAGAATAGTTGCCACCTCACTGGCTTGTTGGAAGGGACCACATGTTTATAAAGCATCAATCATGTCAAACCCTCCATGAGCTTTAGTCCCTTCCCCTCCCCCGGCCTTGTCTGTCCTTTAGACCCTTCTGGGCTTTTTCTTAAGGGTGAAGAGGAGAGACGCTGGGCCATGTAAACAGTGTATACGGGGTGTGGTTGGTCAGTGAACACACCGCAGGCTCGCTCTCTTTAAGGTGATTACTCGTGTGTATGTGGCTGTCGGTGTCTCTTAGAATCAGTTCTCGGGGAATCTATTGTTCATGAGGTTTGGTCATAGAATATGATTAGGAATGGTTGGCATTAATCATTTCTTTTTTCCAGGAAAGACTGGGGAAATCTGAGAAGTCGAGGTCTTAGCTGGGCCCAAAGGCAGACCCCCCATGCTCCCATGAGCCCTTGCTCCTGACAACAGCTTTAGGGGCTGGGCTCCTGCTATTTGTGTGGGACAGCTCACCTGGCCCCCACTGCCTACCGAAGCTCCTTCTACACCACGCTCCTGTCCAGGTGGTCTTCCACCTTGTCTGGGCCTGGCAGGCATTAGCACCGTGCTGTGGGGGGATGCGAGCACTCCAGACCAGTGGGCTCCACGCCCAGGGGCCCCTGTGCAGAAGCAATAGGCCAGTGACCAGCGGCAGCAAATGTAGCCGGGGGTGTGCCGTCTAGGGCTGCGGAAATCACAGGTTAGAAAACGAGGAGTGTGAAACCTGATTGCTTTCTAATGCCAATGTGCTGTCCGTTTCTTTTATCCTCTGGAAATGAAAGGAGTGTGAAAATCTCATACAGTTTTTTTTTCCTTCTGGGTCCGGCAGCCACTGGCACCTTCAGAAGGAAAGGAGCTTGTGCTGTAGCTGGGGGGCTCACTGATCCCGACACCCCAGGCCGCCCCTACCCCCAGCCTACCAGTGGTGGGGCCCACTGGCGCTGTCTGAGCCCCTCTGGCACCACTGCTCTGCCCTTTGAACTGGCCGTGTGACGGCGGTCTGCTCTCCGTGCTCTTTTGGAGCCTCCCTCAGTGCCCTTTGCTGCTCACCCTTCTCTCTTGCCCCAACAGTGGGCATTTGGTCCTGAGGTCCTCCACGGGACAGTCCAGAGTTCCCTGTGAGAAGAGCCATCTCCATGTCGACAGCGGTCACGGAGCGCCTTTGCATGCTGAGGACTGTTACCCCCACACTGGCTGTCAGCATTGCCATGTCTAGTGGGTGCCCCAGTGCACTCCCATGACCCACCCCGGAGTGGGTGCCACCAAGATGTGCACCTGTGACCCAGGGGAATCCACAACCCAAGGATGTTCATGACCTGGGGTGCCTGTGACCCACTGGGTTGCTCCTTATGATCCAGGGGTGTCTGTGACCCAGGGGGACCTGTGATGTCAGGGCCAAGGCCAGCATCTTTTCCTCATGCCATATAACCTCCCTAAAAGTGAGCGTGGCCCAGACTACTGGTAGGTATCAGGAATCAGGTGGCAGGAACAGAGGAAGTGCTGCAGGGGACAATGGTGCTTCCAAGGTCGCTGTGGACGGTACTTCCGTTTCTCAGGGTCACGATAAAATTGCCTGGGCTTTGGCGTCTGTGTCAGAATCCTGACCCTGTTTCCTCATAGCTGGAAGAGGAAGAGGTCACAAGGGTAAAGGATGGAGGTGGATCATGGGGGGCCTTCTGGGCCATCATAAGGACATGGATTTTATTTTGAGTGAAATGGCTGCCTTTGGAGTGTTTTTAGCAAAGAGTAACATGGCCCAGTGTAAATTTTTTTTTGAGAGAGAGCCTACATGTGCATGAGTAGGAGAGGGCAGAGGGAGAGTGAAAGGGAATCTTAGCAGGCTCCACACCCAGCATGGAGCCCAGTGAAGTGCTCGATTCCACAACCCAGGGATCACGACTGGAACTGAAATCAAGAGTCAGACGCTGAACCAACGAGCCACCAAGGTGCCCCTCAGCATAACTTTAGAAGAGCTACTCTGAGTGTGAGTTGAGAACAGAGCGCAGGAGGACAAGCGTAGGATCTGGCCACTGCCATAGTTTGACAGGAAATGGTGGGGAAGCGGAGGCTGTGAGCTGTGCCCAATCCAGATGTGTTTGGAAATAGATCCAGCTGGGTACTTGGATGGAGTGGATGATCCGACCCTAGGAGTTGAGTGTTGGAGGACTTGCCACCAATATTGATGGAAGAAATATATGCATCACGTTGCTAAAAGTGTGGATTTAGTATCGAGTGAAGATGTTGGCAGCACCCTGACATTGTTCATTCATTTACCCTCTGCCTACCGCATATTATTATTACTGGTGATGGCAGTAGCAATACCCGTAACAGCTCTTTGAGGACCAGTATAGATGTTTTGGTGGATGTTGCCCATTAAGACTGACTCTCTAGGCATCAAGGAGGTAGGCTTATCTCAACGCTAAGGTGAGGCCATGCTGGAGTCACTGGACCAATGGGAGGGGCTCTGGAAGAGAGGCCAGGGAGAGGAGTTAGACCGGTGGATGGGCCTCTCCTGAGAAGAATGGCTCCCGTGGGCATCTCTGGGCAGTCTTCTGCTCCTTGAGTAGTTGCCCAGGGGATGAACCGCTGCCCCCTGTTGGGTTTTATTTGACAGGACATGACATTGCTGGCCCCAAGGGAGGTGGTGCTGAGGGGTGAGCTTCAGGGTCTTCAGCCCCCTGCAAACCCAGTACTGGGAGCTGTAGAGGTGGAGTCAGGTGCCAGGAGCACAGAGGCCTTGGGCTGTAGCTGTCCTCTAAGGGTTTATGGTCTGTTCTGCTGCGGAGACCTGGGCTTCCAGTATCGTCCCGAGTATTTACTCTGCTAGATGTCACCTCCCCTTTGCATGGGCTGATTCCATCCCCCGCCAAATTTGGGAGTTGAAGTCTTTTAATTCTTTTAATTCACAGCACCTCAGAATATGACTGTATTTGGAGATAGTCTTTAAAGAGATGATGAAATTAGAATGAAGTCATTAGGGTGGGCCCAGATCCAATATGCCTGGTGTCCTTTCAAGAAGAGACAAGGTTGCAGACACAGACGGAAGACTATGTGAAGACCCAAGGAGAAGATGGCCATCTGCAAGCCAAGGAAAGAGGCCTCAGGAGAAGCTATCCCTGCCAAACACCTGGATCGTAGACTTCTAGCTTCCAGAACTGAGGGACAGTGATTCCTGTGGTTTAAGCCTCCCAGTCTGTGGTACTTCGTTAGAGCAGCTCCAGCAGCCCATGGGCCATTCTGTGAGGAAGTGGGACAGACAGGTGAGTCCCCAAGGCTGGACTCCAGGGTTGAGCTCAGGCGGCCTCCACACTTGTGGCATTCAGCCCTTTGGGACTGTCAGGAGCTTATGAGATTGCCCAGGACCAGATGCACCATGTCACATGCGAGGGTGATCCGTAGGCAGTGAAGGACTTCCTGTCCACCGTGCTGCCCCTGGCCTGGGAAGGGCTCTAGGGCATCGGTGGTTGATGACTGGAGAAGCGTGGTGCCCGTGCTGGGGACTCTGCCCTCAGAGCCAGCCCTGCGCTTCCATGGGCTCCCAGCTTTAGAGCAGGACTCTCCCTGGCAGCATCTTGCGTTTAAGTGCTACAGAAGGCAAGTCACACAGGGAAAAAGTCACCCAGCTCAGAAGCTCTGAGCCTGTTGATCTTCCTCGAGGAGATCTGACTTCTTTACGTTTTAGCTATACCATCCCTGCAGGAGATGCACCGTCTTGAGTCACAGCTCGGTGGACTCCTGCATCCCTGTGCGCCCGTGTGCTCCTGGAGGGGGTTTCAAAAAAATATCCTACAGCTCTTTTCAGCACAGTGATGTCTTTGGGTGATTATAATTCATAAATCTGTCCCAGCCAGTCAGAAACTAGGAATTTGAAGACACGGGTTAATTTGAGGGAGGAAGAGCAAAACCGGATTCTAGGTTATTGATTTTGTTATACTGTAGAAATTGAGGGGCGCCTGGGGGGCTCAGTCGGTGAAACATCTGACTCTTGATTTCTGCTCAGGTCATGATCTCATGGTTCATGGGATTGAGCCCCGTGTCAGGCTCTGTGCTGACAATGTGAGCCTGCTTGAAATTCTCTTTCCTACCCCTCCCCTTCCCTGCTCATGTGCTCATGTGCACTCTCTGAAAATAAATAAACTTAAATAAAAAAGAATCTCAAACTATAGAATTTCTGCTTTTTTCCATGTGAATGATTTTGGGGACTGTTTGCTTTAGGCTGCATAGTTAGGGAACAGTCTCCTGAACTTAAATTGGGAAGTTAGCTGGGGAGGTTAGCAAAGCCAGAGTGTGATTCTACCCAGCAA
The DNA here is from genome assembly GCF_006229205.1 of Suricata suricatta. NCBI lineage: Eukaryota > Metazoa > Chordata > Mammalia > Carnivora > Herpestidae > Suricata > Suricata suricatta. The sequence continues at coordinate 104,413,275 of NC_043701.1, read as the reverse complement.
ATCCGCGCAGCTTGAACCTGGGCCTCCCCGGCCTCACACAGCCTGAGCTGACACAGCAGGAAGATTTCATCCGCAGAGGCCAAGTTGAAGGTTTCACGTGAGCGTAGAGTCACGTGCGTGTTGTACAGCTGTGCAGGGGCTGTAGACCTCAGAAGAGTCTTGAATCTCTCTCTGGGCCATAGTTGAAGAGTTGGCATAAATCACAACGGAACTCTGTCCCTGGGACACCAAATGCTTCCCAGCCATCGTCTCACAGAGAACCCCAGAGTGTGACTGCAGACTCCTAGAAATGGTGTGTGGGTGCGTGAAGTTTCAGGACACCCTTCTGAGATACTGACTTTAGAACCTGAGTGACTGTTTCATGTAGGACTGTAGAAACAGGCTTGCTACACTAACCTGTCTGAGCCTCACAGTGGTCCCATGGATGGGCTGTAGCCTGGTTTAAATGATGGAGGCTCACATAGGCCACGGCAAGTCAGGCGTACCCTGGGTTTTGGAGCCCTGAAGTAAGGTCTTACATGATACCCCTCATGTGTGCTGTCCTCTGTCTACCTGGAGCCTCTTGGGGAATGTGTGGAGGGTCACCAGCTCAGCATGAATGAGGAGGGGCAGTGACTGTGTATCACTGTGGGCGTCCCAAGACTCCTTAGCCACAGAGGCTCAGCACCTGCTGTTGCAAAAACAGTCCTGCGAGCCCCAGGCTGGAGACCCTGATGGGGGCAGGAGCGTGGGGACAAGAGGAGGAGCTTTGGGAGAGAAGGGGAGGAGTGAGGAGACCAGGGGAGTTGGGGAGGAGCTGAGGGGCCCAGCATCTGCCCTCCTGGCGCGCAGAAACACTGGCCCAGAATTCAGTGACAGATAGGGCCCTTGGGTCCCTGTGGCAGTTCTACAGGCAGGTACATGGGGCGGTGTGGGCAGTTGGTGGAGTTCACCATGAATGCTGTCTCGGGCCACAGGCAAGGAAGGGAGGGAGCACCTAACCTGTAGTGCCTTGGAAATAATCCTGACCAAAACGTCAGTGGTCTCTAGGGAGATTAAAAAAAAAAAAAGTAGCAGGTTTTGTTGAAGACCTGGGTAGAGGACGTGGGACTGGTCCTTTTGAAGAACCACAGGTAGGATTTGAATATGAGAAGTCTGAGATTATGGAACATGTACTGTCCAGCTGGGGAAACCGAGTTAGAGAGGAATGGGCAAACGCCAGGGCCTGTGGGGATGGGGGGCCGGGGGTGGGACCAGGAGCTGTAATGGTGGACTCTACAGCCACCAGCCTGCAGGGACAGAGCAAAGCCTTTATTCGTTTCTTAATTTTATTTTTTAATTAACAAATATTTTTTATTTTAAATTACCATGTTTATCATGGAAAAACCAATACAAAACAAATCACTCCTAACTCTACTATATATATACAAACAAATAACTCTGGGTGGTTCTCCTCCCAGACTGCACTTTGGGCACAGAGCAACCGTGGTTGTTCGTAAAGAGGATCACAGTGTATCCGCACCTACTTGTCATACAGCCTCGGCGTGAGCGTCACATTTTAAAAACTTTTTTATCATAGAAATTCAAGCATATTCGAGACTGGAGAGAAGAGTGTGATACATCCTTACCTGCTCCAATTCCACAGTGATCTGCTCATGGCCAATCATGTTCGTTTTCACCCCCCTCATCGCCCCTTAGAGTATGATTCAGCAAATCGCAGATAGCACGTCATTCCACTCATAAATACAGCTGATTGCCTGATCCATACGGGTTTGAACTTCGTGAGTTCAAACTCATACATAGGTTGGTTTTGTTTTTATAAATACAGTACTGTCAATATATTTTTCTCTTCCTTATGATTTTCTTTTTTTAAAAATATAAGATCTTTTATTTTTCTTATTCTTTTTTACATTTATACACACACACATACACACACATATATATTTTCAAGAATAGAATTTAGTGATTCATCACTTACATATAACACTCAGTGCTCATCCCAACAAGTGCCCTCCTTGATGCACAGCCCCCCACCCAGCACCCCTCCAGCAACCCTCAGTTTGTTCTCTGTATTTAAGAGTCTCTTACGGTTTGCCTCCCTCCTGCTCTGTTTGTAACTATTTTTCCCCTTTCCTTCCCCTGTGGTCCTCTGTTAAGTTTCTCAAGTTCCACAGATGAGTGAAAACATATAATATCTGTCTTTCTCTGACTGACTCATTTCACTTAGCATAATACCCTCCAGTTCCATCCATATTGCTGCAAATGGCAGGATTTCATTCTTTCTCATTGCCATGTAATACTCCATTGTACATATAAACCACGTCTTCTTTATCCATTCATCAGTTGATGGACATTTAGGCTCTTTCCATAATTTGGCTATTGTTGAAAGTGCTGCTATAAATATTGGGATACATGTGTCCCTATGAATCAGCCCTCCTGTATCCGTTAAACACATAGCAAGGCTATTGTTGGGTCATAGGGGAGTTCTACTGTTAGTTTTTTGAGGAACCTCCACACTGTTTTCCAGAGTGGTTGCACCAGTTTACATTTCCACCAACAGTGTAGGAGGGTGCCTGTCTCTCTACACCCTCGCCAGCATCTATAGTCTCCTGATTTGTTCATTTTAGCGACTCTGGCTGATGTGAGATGGTATCTCAGTGTGGTGTTGATTTGTATTTCCCTGATGATGAGTGACGTTGAGCATTGTTTTGTGTGTCTGTTGGCCATCTGGATGTCTTCTTTGGAGAAGTGTCTATTCATGTCTTCTGCCCATGTCTTCACTGGATTATTTGTTTTTCGGGTGTTGGGTTTGTTAAGTTCTTTATAGGTTTTGGAAACCAACCCTTTATCCAGTATGTCATTTGCAAATATCTTCTCCCATTCTTTTGGTTGCCTTTTAGTTTTGTTGATTGTTTCCTTTGCTGTGCAGAAGGTTTTTATTTTGATTAGGCCCCAGTAGTTCATTTTTGTTTTTAATTCCCTTACCTTTGGAGACGTGTTGAGCAAGAAATTTGCTGCGGCTAAGGTCAAAGAGGTTGTTGCCTTTTTTCTCCTCTAGGATTTTGATAGTTTCCTGTGTCACGTTTAGGTCTTTCATCCATTTTTGAGTTTATCTTTGTGTATGGTGTATGAAGATGGTCTAGTTTCATTCTTCTGCATGTTGCTGTTCAGTTCCCAGCACCATTTGCTAAAGAGATTGTCTTTTTTCCATTGGAAACTCTTTCCTGCTTTGTCAAAGATGAGTTGGTCATACATCTGTGGGGCCAGTCTGGGTTCTCTATTCTATTCCATTGGTCCATGTGTCTGTTTATGTGCCAATACCATACTGTCTTAATGATGACAGCTTTGTAGTAGAGGCTAAGGTCTGAGATTGTGATGCCTCCCACTTTGGTTTTCCTCTTCAATATTACTTTGGCTATTCAGGGTCTTTTGTGTTGCCATACAAGGTTTAGGATTGTTTGTTGTAGCTTTGAGAAGAATACCAGTGTAATTTTGAGTGGCAATCAATTGACTGCATTGAATGTGTAGATTGTTTTGGGAAGTATTGACATATTTTTAAAATTTTTTATGTTTATTTATTATTGAGACAGAGAGAAACAGAGCATGAGTGGGGGATAGGCAGAGGGAGAGGGAGACACAGAATCCGAAGCAGACTCCAGGCTCTGAGCTGTCAGCACAGAGAGGATGATGTGGGGCTCAAACTCATGAACTGTGAGATCATGACCTGAGCTGAAGTCAGACGCTTAATTTACTGAGCCACCCAGGTGCCCCATAGTATTAATATTTTAACAGTATTTATTCTTCCAATCCATGAGCATGGGATATTTTTCCATTTCTTTGTTTCTTCTTCAATTTCCCTCATAAATTTTCTATAGTTTTCAGCATACAGATCTTCTTTTACATCTTTGTTTATGTTTACTCCTAGGTATTTTATGGTTCTTGGTATAACTGTAAATGGGATCAATTTCTTGATTTCTCTTTCTGTTGCTTTATTATTAGTGTATAGAAATGCAACTGATTTCTGTACATTGATTTTTGTCCCCTGTGACTTTGCTAAATTCATGTATCAGTTCTAGCAGCTTTTTGGTGGAGTCTTTCAGGTTTTCCATGCAGAGTACCATGTCATCTGAGAAAAATGAAAGTTTGACGTCTTTTTTGCCATATTGGCAATTGGAAAATTTCAGTTTAGTTCATTTTGTTGTCTGATTGTTGAGGCTAGGACTTCCAACATATGTTAAACAACAGTGGTGAGAGTAGACATCCCTGTCATGTTCCTGATCTTAGGGGGTCTCAATTTTTCCCCTTGAGGTTGATTTTAGCCGTGGGCTTTTCATATGTGGATTTTATGATGTTTAGGTATATTCCTTCTATCCTGACTTTCTTGAGGGTTCTTATTAAGAAAGGATACTGTATGTTGTCAAATGCTTTTTCTGCATCTATTGACAGGGTCATATCTTTTCTTTTATTAATGTGATGTATCACATTGATTTGTGAATATTGAACTAACCCTGCAGCCCAGGAATGAATCCCACTTGATCATGGTGAAAAATTCTTTTTATATGCTGTTGAATTCAATTTGCTAGTATCTTGTTGAGTATTTTTACATCCATGTTCATCAGGCATATTGCCCTGTAATTCTCCTTGTTTGTAGGGTCTCCGGTTTGGGAATCAATGTAATGCTGGCTTCATAGAATGAGTCCAGAAGCTTCCATTCCATTTTTATTTTTTGGAACAGCTTGAGAAGGATAAGTATTAATTTTGCTTTAAATGTCTGGTACAATTCCCCTGGAAAACAATCTGGCCCAGGACTCTTATTTGTTGGGAGATTTTTGATAATTGATTCAATTTCTTCACTAGTTATGGGTCTGTTCAGATTTTCTGTCTCTTCCCATTTGAGTTTTGGTACTGTGTGGGTATCTAGGAATTTGTCCATTTCTTCCAGGTTGTCTAGTTTATTGGCATAGTATTCTCTGACAATTGTTTGTATTTTGAGGGGTTGGTTATGATAACTCCAATTTCATTTTATCTGTTTGGGTCCTTCTCTTTTGAGAAGTCTGGCTAGGGATTTATCAGTTTTGTTTATTTTTCCAAAAACCAGCTCTTAGTTTCATTGATTTGTTCTCTTCTTTTGCTGGCCTTAGGATTTCTTTGCTGTTCTACTCCTAGTTCCTTTAGGTGTGCTGTTAGGTTTTATATTTGGGATTTTACTTGTTTCTTGAGATAAGCCTGGACTGCAATGTATTTTCCTCTTAGGACTGCCTTTTCTGCATCCCAAATGGTTTAGACTGCTGTGTTTTCATTTTCATTTGCTTCCATATGTTTTTAAATGTCTTCTTTAATTGCCTGGTTGACCCATTCATTACTTAGTAGGATGTTCTTTAACCTCCATGCATTTGGAAGTTTTCCAAACTTTTTCCTGTGGTTGATTTTAAGTTTCATAGCATTGTGATCTGAAAATGTATATGGTATGATCTCAGTTCTTTTATGTTTATTGAGGGCTGTTTTGTGACCCAGTATGTGATCTTTCTTGGAGAATGTTCCATGTGTACTTAAGAAGAATGTGTATTCTGCTTTAGGATGAAAAGTTCAGAATATATCTTTTAAGTCCATCTAGTCCAGGGTATCATTCATGGCCATTGTTTCTTTATTGATGCCTTTATTTCTGCCTAGGTGATCTGTTCATTGCTGTAAGTGGAGTATTAAAGTCCCCTGCAGGGGTGCCTGGGTGGCTCAGTTGGGTAGGCATCTGACTTCGGCTCGGGTTATTTCACAGTTCATGAGTTCGAGCCCCACATCAGCCTCTGTGCTGACAGCTCAGAGCCTGGGACCTGCTTCGGATTCTGTGTGTATGTGTCTCTCTCTGCCCCTCACACACCCATGCTCTGTCTCTGTCTCAAAAGTAAGTAAAACATTTAAAAAAAAAATGTTAAGTCCCCTGAAATTACCACATTCTTATCAGTAAGATTGATTATGTTTGTGATTAATTATTTCATATATTTGGTTGTCTCCAAATTGGGTACATAACATTTATAATTGTTAGTTCTTCTTGATGGACAGACTCCATACTTATGATATAATGCCCTTCTTCATCTCTTGTTACAGTCTTTAGTCTAAAATCTAGTTTGTCTGATGTAAGTCTTGTCTTGATGTAAGTATGGCTACTTCAGTTTGTCTAGATGTAAGTCTTGTCTTGATGTAAGTATGGCTACTTCAGTTTTCTTTTGACTTCCAGTGGCATGATAGATGATTTTCCATCCCCTCACTTTCAGTCTGGAGGTGAAAAATGTCGTGCAATTTTTCATTTATGCATGTGAGAGGGTTTTCTTTTCTTTAATATTTTTACATTGTAGTACTTGTTTGCTTGTGGTTGTGTTTGCTTATTTAATATATTCCGTCAGGGACAGAAATTACATGCTGGGTTTTTTTCCCCTAGGAAGTATGTCTTTGGTTTTTCCCTTATTATTTTCTTTACTTTTTTTCCCTCTTCTTTTTTTGGTGGTGGTGGTGGTGATGTTTAAATGAAGTTGCTTTTACAACACCAAAGAATTAATCATCCATTTCCTATATAAAAGGTAGCTACTTTTTTGCATGGACCTCAAGTATATTGTAGTATAGAGGTGGAATTTAAAGAAAGGTATTAAGCAGGCTGTGTTGTAGCTTATGGGCAAATAATAAATTGTATCATTTATCTTGAATGTATCAGATAAGCTGCTATATAACGATTGCCACTTCAGATAGCTTTGAAATTAGGTGATTAACTAGTTGTTACTTAACCTTCCAATTTCTGTATAAGTCTAATTACATGAAATAGAAGTTGGGGTTTTGATTTATTACTTTGCTTTTCTGTTTGGAGTGTCATTGTAACTACTGTATTGTAAATGATGGAAAATAATTGCATATGTTGAAAAAAATAAATTGTGTTATGTTAAAAAAAAAGAAAAATGTCAGGTCTAAAATAGGTCTATTGTAGACAGCAAATAGTTGGGTCATTTTTAAAAAATCCATTTTGATACCTTATGTCTTTTGTTTGGAGCATTTAGTCCATTTACATTCTATATTATTTTTGAAAGATATGGGTTTAGTGTCACTGTGTTATCTGTAGGTTTCATGCTTATAGTGATGTCTCTGATCCTTTGCAGTCTTTGCAATATTCCTCTCCCAGAGTCCCCCCTTAGGATCTAGTGATGAATTCCTTGAGTTTTTGTTTGTCTGGGAAAACCTTTATCTCTCCTATTCAGAATGACAGACTGGCTGGATAAAGGACTCCTGGCTACATATTTTTCCTGTTCAACACATTGAATATTTCCTGCCACTCTTTTCTGGCCTGCCAAGTTTCAGTAGATAGGTCTGCTACTATCCTTATGTGTCTACCCTTGTAGGTTAAGGCCCATTTGCTCCTAGCTGCTTTCAGACTTTTCTTTTTATTTATGTATTTTTCCAGTTTCACTATGATATGTTGTGCAGAAGGATGATTCCTGTTATGTCTGAAGAGAATTCTCTGTGCCTCCTGGATTTCAGTATCTGTTTCCTTCCCTAGATTGGAGAAGTTCTCAGCTATGATTTGTTCCAAGTATACCTTCCACCACTTAACTTTCTCTCTTTTTCTTCTGGAAGTCCTATGAGAAGGATATTATTACATTCCATTGAATCACTAAGTTCTCTAATTCTCCCCTCATGGTCTAGAATTTTTTCTCTCTCTTTTTCTCAGCTTCATCTTTTTCCATAAACGTATCTTCTATTTCACTTATTATCCCCTTTGCTCTTCAGTCATCGCTTTCACCTCATCTAGTTTATTTTGAACTTCATTTACTGCATTTTTAATTCATCATGACTATTTTTTAGTTTCTTGATCTCTGCAGCAATAGATTCTCTGCTGTCTTCTATGCTTTTTTCAAGCTCTATGATTAGCTTTATGACTGTTATTCTAAATTCTTGATCAGATATATTGTTTCTATCTGTTTTGATCAATTCTTTAGCTGTCATTTCTTCCTGGAAATTTCTTTTGAGAGGAATACTTCTGTTTCATCATTTTGGCTAGTTTTCTGTCCCTTATGTGTTTCAAAAGCTTGTTATGTGTTCTGCACCTGCGAGCACTACTATATTAAAGAGGGGTCATACACTGTCCAGGGCCTGGCCCTTCAGGAGGTGTTTTTTTGGAGTGTGTTACTTGCTGTCTCTTGTTGTGACTCTGGTTGCTTTATCTCCCTGCTTGTAGTGATGTTTTTACCCTCCACCAGGTGTGCTTTGATTTGATTGTTGAAATAGCCCTCTGGATGCCTTGGAACTTGTGGCAGCGCTGGTCAAGAAGAGGGGCCGTCTGTTTGGTCAGCGTCAGTCTTGCTTTGGTAGATACTCACTTATCAGGCGTGGAGGGGCTTGATTTGGTGTAGGCGGGTCCTGTCTTCACTATGGGCCCACACTCCGTTCCCTGAAGCCCCATCTGTGACCTGCCAGGTCGTCCCTATTGGCCTCTGGAGATGTCTCTGTCACTCTGCAGACTCTTGGAATTCAAAGTCCTCTGGTCTCTAGACTGCTGTGCTTGAGGGATAAGGGAACTCGGGGTCCCCCTACTTCTCCGCCACGTTGGGTCTCCGAATAATTTGTTTAATGTATTGATACAACAATCTGGCTTTCTAGTATATTGTTGAGAATTTTTGCATCCATGCTCGTCAGGGAAATTGTTCTGTAGTTCTCCTTTTTAGTGGGGGTTTTTGTCTGGTTTTGGAATCAAGGCAATGCTGGCCTCATAGAATGAGTTTGGAAGTTTTCCTTCCATTTCTATGTTTTGAAACAGCTTCAAAAGAATGTGTTAACGTCTTTAAATGTTTGCTAGAAGTCCTCTAGAAAGGTATCCGGCCCTGGACTCTTGATTTTTGGGAAGTTTTTGATTACTAATTTAGTTTTTTTGCTAGTTATGGGTCTGTTAAGTATTCTGTTTCTTCCAATTTCAGTTTTGATAGCTTTGGACAAAAGGACAAAGGAATTTGTCCATTACTTCCAGATTGCCCAATTTATTGGCATATAATTGCTCATAATGTTTTCTTATATTAGTATTTCTGCAGTATTTGTTGTCTTCTCTCCTCTTTCATTCTTGATTTTATTTATTTGGGTCCTTTTTCTTTTTGTCAAACTGCCTAAGCGTTATCAATTTTGTTAATTCTTTCAAAAAGCCAGCCCCTGGTTTCATTGATCTGTTCTACTGGGGTTTTTTTTTTTCCCCTGCTATCATTGATTTCTGCTCTAATCTTTATTATTTCCTGTTTTCTACTGGCTTTGAGCTTTATTTGCTGTTCTTTTTCCAGCTCTTCTGTAGGAAGGCCTGGATTGTATATATACTTACCTCTTATGACCACCTGCAGCTGTAGCCCAGCGATTTGGGGCTGTCCTGTTGTCATTTTCATTGGCTCCCATGTACATTTTAATTTCCTCTTTAATTTCTTAGTTAACCCATTCATTCTTTAGTAGGATGTTCTTTAGTCTCCAAATATACTTCTTGTTTCCAAATTTTTCCTTTTGGTAGACTTTCAGTTTCATAGTGTTGTGGTCTGAGCACAGTATGATCTCGATCTTTTATACTTGTTGAGTGCTGATTTTTGTCCCAGTATGTGATCTATTTGAGAGAATGTTCCTTGTTCACTTAAGAAGAATGTGTGTTCTGCTGGTTTAAGATGAAACGTTCTGAATATATCTGTTAAATCCATTTGGTTGTGTGTCAATCAAAGCCATTATTTCCTTGTTGATTTTCTGCTTACTTGATCTGTCCATTGCTGTAAGTGGGGTGTTGAAGTCCCTTACTATCATGGTATTGTTATCAGTGAGTTTCTTTATGTTTGTGTTAATTGATTTATGTATTTGGGGCCTTCACATTAGGGACATAAATATTTACAACTGTTAGATCTTTTTGGTGGACAGATCCTTTAATTACAAAATAATGCCCTTCTTCATCTTTTGTTGTTTATTTTAATACCTAGTTTGTCTGATATAAGTATGGCTATTCCAGCTTTCTTTTGATGACCATTGGTAAGGTAGGTGGTTTCCATCCCTTATTTTTAGTATGTAGGTGTCTTTAGGTCTAACATGGGTCTCTTATAGATAGGTCTTGTTTTCTTATCTATTCTGATACCCTATGTCTTTTGACTGGAACGTTTAGTCCATTGATATTTAGACTGAGTACTAAAAGACATGAATTTAGTGCCATTGTGTTTCCTGTAGAGTTCGTGTTTCTGGTGATGTTCTCTGTCCTTTTTAGTCTTTGTTGCTTTTGGTCTCTTTTGTTTTGTTTTGTGTTTTCTCCACTCAAAGAGTCCCCCTTAAAATTTCTTGAAGGGCTGGTGTAGTGGTCACAAACTCCTTTAGTTTTTGTTTGTCTGGGAAATTCTTTATCTCTCCTTCTATTTTGAATGCCAGCCTTGCTGGATAAAGAATTCTTGGCTGTGAGGCACCTGGGTGGCTCAGTTGGTTGAGCGTCTGACTTCAGCTCAGGTCATCATTTAGCAGTCCATGGGTTCAAGTTCTGTGTTAGGCACAGAGCCTGCAGCCTGCTTTGGATTCCGTATCTCTCTCTCTCTGCCCCTCCCCTGCTCACCCTCTGGTCTGTCTGTCTGTCTCTCTTTCTCTCTAAAAAATAAACATTAACAACAACAAAAAAAGAACTCTTGACTGAATATTTTTCCAGTTCAGCACATTGAATATATCCTGCCACTCCTTTCTGGCCTGCCAAGTTTCTGTGGACAAGTCTGCTGTAAACCTGATCTGTTTTCACTTAAAGATTAAGGACTTTTTTTTCCCTTGATGCTTATATAAGTCTTTCCTTGTTTGTGTATTTTATGAATTTGACTATAATATGCCTTGGTGATAGTCGCATTTTGTTGAATCTAATGGGAGTTCTCTGTGCTTCTTAGATTTTGATATCTGTGTCTTTCCCTAGATTAGGAAAATTTTCCACTATAATTTGCTCACATAAACCTTCTACCCCTTTATCTCTCTTGTCATTTTCTGGGACTCCTATGATTCGGATGGTATTCCTTTTTAATAAGTCACTGAGTTCTGTAAGTCTTGTATCATGCTTACTCTTTTGCCTTTGTTTCTCTTTTTCTTCTGCTTCACTATTCTCTATAATTTTGTCTTCCATATCGCTGATTTCCTTCTCTACTTTTTCCAGCCTTGTATCATGGCAACAATTTGAGATTGCATCTTGGTTATAGCATTTTTAATTTCGTCCTAACTGAATTATACTTTTATCTCCACAGAAAGGGGTTTTAGGCTTTTTTCAACCCCAGCTAGGATTCTTATTATCGTAATTCTAAATTCTAGTTCAGTTATCTTATATTCTTCCTGTTCTTTCTTTTGGGGTGAATTCCTTTGTTTTGTCATTTTGGAGGAAGAAAAAAAAAAAGTTAAAAAACTAAAAACAAATTTTAAAAATTAAGGAATCTAGATCCTAGGTGTGTTTTGGTCTGCTTTTTGAAAGAAGCTTGATAGAATAGAGAAAAAGGGAAAGAAAAAAAGGAAAGAAAAGGTAAGAAAAAATTTAAAAATGAAGATATTTACATAACAAAATAGAACAAAATGACACAAAGAAAATGAAATAGAATAAAAAATATAAAAAAGTAAAAATTTTTATAAATTAAAATTCTTTCTGTATCCAAGAAAAAGAAAAGAAAGGGGAAAAATAACAATTTAAAAATAGAAGGAAACAATGAATTAATTAATGAACGAGCACATAACATAAAACCTGAGTGAAGTTACATCCAGTCTCCCCTAGAACTGAAACTGTGATGCACTCTATGGTCCGTACATTAAGCAGATGGAGTGACTGGTGCTCATCTTCTAGGGGATGTGCTTGGAGGGCACAGCTGGGCAGGACTTGGTGTAATGGCTCCATTCCCCACTAGGTGTCCTGCTTAGCTTACTGGCATGGATCAGTGTTGCATGCATCCGCATGTTCGGAGAGGTGGAAATGGCTTCACCCTGCTCCCTAGTCTTTGGCACTGGAACTTCTCGTTCTCAGGAACCCACGATCAAGCACCCCTTCCTTGTCTCAGGTCTCTGTCCACTCCCCACATCTACCCTGTTTGTGTCCAAGCCATCTGCCTGCCAGGCAACATCTCCCTCCAGACTTTTATCTCAGATGAAGTTATGTTTCAAAACCCCACACTTCAGAGACGCCTGCCGGTTGCATCCATGCTGACTCTCTGGAGGAGGGTCTTGCTGAGCAATGCCCAGGGGCTCACTTGCCCCAGGAAACGTTTGTGTGATGGCACAATGGCAGAGGGTCAGAGATTATGGCCAACCAAAACACACAGCCGGCACCAGGTTTCACCATACTTTGAGGTCTTTGTCTCCGTACCAGCAAACGTGGCTGCTCTCTGGGGTCCTATGGGACCCTTTGCCTGTGGGGAGGCCATATGGCCTCCACGCAAGGGAACCACTTCTCCCCGTGTGGCACACAGACCCCTTGGACCCCTCTGCCTGCTCCTGGGCATTCGCCCTGTATCCTCAGGAGTGCATCGCCAGGCACTGAGCTCTGGAACTTCAGACTCTGCGCTCCACTGTTTATAGAATCCTGGGTGGTATTGAACCCTTCTCCTGTCTCCCCGTCAATGGTTTTGGGGAAAAGATTTCTTGCTCAGACCCTTGCAAGTGTTTTCACGCATTCTCTCTCTTTTCCCCAGCTACTTTCAGGGTAGTGCTTTTCTTGCACGATCCCAATGCACTGGCTCCACTTTTCTCTGTCCTTTCTCTGTGAAAACATCTCCCTTCCCTCTGCGGCTTTGCTCTCCCCCAGCTAACCTCTCTGCACCGAGTACCTGCTGAGTTCTATGGCTCAGGTTATGCAGAGTGTTGTGTTAATCCTAGATCAGTTTCCTAGGTGTGCAAAATGGTTTGGTGCTGATCTAGGTGTGGCTAGGGATGAGACAAGCTCTGTCTCCATGCTGCTCTGCCATCTTCCCCCATCAAGAGCAAAGCCTTTAAAAGCCACCTGGGTTTCTAAGCAGAATGTGGACTGGGTGGGGCCCCAGGAGGACAGCTCCCCTTTTCTGAACTCTGTTCGTAGCCTGTCGTGGATGCTGGCATTGGGCCAGAGCCTCTCAGAGCAGATGTGATCCGTGTTCTAGGACTGCCACACCTGCCTGGCTGGGCGATGGGATGTCGCTGAGTGGGTCCCTCAGTATATACATCTCCTCTTCTTCCACCTTGCCTCCTGTGCCCCTCAGTCTCCAGAGTTCTGGTGTCCCCTGCCACAGCACTGGCCTCGTGCCTGTCCCAGAGTACACAACCCCCCTCTCTTCCCCCCACCCAAGCCCTCTCTTAGTCCCCAGCCCTACCCTCCTCTTATTTGCATCTCCTACTTCCTTGCCCACCATCCATCTCCCCCACACCCCATCTACTGCCTTCCTGGCCACACCCCCTCCTCCCCACCCGCTCTACAACTGAGGGGCCAGCTGCCTCTCACCACGCACCTGCTGCTGCTGGCTCTTTGGCTGAGCTCCCCAGCTCCATGGAGTCTGGTGCCCTGTTCTCCAAGCCCAATGGGGTAGATGGCAAGGCTGGGAGGAGGGGGGAATTGCTGTGCATGGCATCCCAGGATGAAGCAGGGGCACAGTCAGGAGCAGAAGCTGCTAAGGAGCCATTCAGTCACCAGGGACACAGGTCATGCTTGGATTCAGAGGCCCCATGGACACAGTGGGAGCTGAGGCCCTTGGGGCCATGGAGCAGAGGCTTTCGTAGTAGGGAATCTAGTCCATGCTTTGGCAGAGGAGCTCTGAAAGGAATGGACAAGAGGAGAAAAGGGTGGACAGAGTCGTGAGGCAGGTGTCCTGGGCTCCATACCCGTAGGCTCTTGTGAGTGACAGAGAAAATGAGAAGGCTCCAGATGCTTTTCAACCAGACCTTGGATGGGGCAAGAGCTGCCTGGAAGTAAAAGACATTTGAAGCTTTAACTTAAAACAGGCTCAGGGAGTACCTGGGTGGCTCCATCAGTTAAGCGTCTGACTTTGGCTCAGGTCGTGATCTTATGGTACGTGGGTTCGAGCCCAGTGTTGGGCTCTGTGCTGACAGCTCAGACCTGGAACATTCTTCGGATTCTGTGTCTCCCTCTCTCTGCTCCTACCTCATTCATGCTCATGTTCTCTCTCTCTCAGAAGTAAACATTAAGGAAAACAAAAGATCAGATGGCCTATCATCAAAGCCTTCTGCCTCCTCAGCTGGGCTTTGGCCTTCCCCGACCACCTGCTCCCACCCAGTGGGATAGAGTGCAAAGTCACCCGAGCCTGGGCCTGAGACTCTGGTGCGGGGCAGAGGCAGGCCCCTGGTATCCTGATACCCTGAGGCCTACTCCTTGGGGGCCAACCCTCCAATGACACCGGGCTCTCCACACCTTGAAGTGCAGCCCCTGTGTGAAATAGGGGCCAGGGGGCCAACTGTAGTGGGTGTCTAAGACCCAGTCCAAGGTGTATCTTCTCTCCTTTCTGAGGTCTCTCTTCCCGTCTTGCAGCAGTCAGCACATACCACAGGGTTAGACTTTCCTCGGTGATGCCTTGAGCCCTTCAATGGAAACCCTGGTAGAAATATAGTGGCTGTCACCTTCTTTGCTCCAGCTTTCAGGACCCCAGGCGTGTGAAGGGAGAAAGGATACAGACGCAGAAACCGTGTTTGATGCTGATGTAGGTAGGAGTCCTCTGTGTCTGAAAGGCATCTGTTGATTGGCCCTAGCCAGAGTGCAACCCTACACTCCCAGGGTGGCAGAGCAGGTGTACCCGGTCAGCGTACAACCAAGAAAGGGAGCTACTGCTTGCTGTGCAGCCTGGGATCGGGGGTCCAGCATCCAGTACATCGGAGATACAAGCCGTCATCTTACAGGTGGAGGGGAGTGGAGGCCCAGACAGGTTACGCTCTAAGTGCAGAGCTGGCCTGACTCCATGGCTTGCTTCCGCCTCAGCATGTGGCTGTGCCCACACGGCCCCAAGGGCCACTCAGGGTAGCAGGAAGGGGGCGTGTGTTGCTTCCTGTGAGGATCCCCACGTGCCCGCTGGCAAGCCACTGCTGGTCTACTGTGAAGTTACTATTGGTCCATAGTTACAAGGAAAAGTAAGGGGGTGCCTGGGTGACTCAGTCTGTTAAGCATCTGACTTTGACTCGGGTCATAATCTCACGATTCAGGAGTTCGAGCCCCGTGTCCGGCTCTGTGCTGACAGCCTGGAGCCTGGAGCCTGCTTCGGATTCTGTGTCTCCTTCTCTTCCTGAGCCTTCCCTGCTTGTACTCTGTCTCTCTCTATTTGCGTCTCTCTCTCATAAAAATGGATAAATATTGGGGCACCTGCATGGCTCAGTCATTTGGGCATCCTACTTTGGCTCAGGTCGTGATCTCACAGTTTGTGGGTTCGAGCCCCGCGTTGGGCTCTGTGCTGACAGCTCAGAGCCTGGAGCCTGCTTCAGATCCTGTGTCTCTCCCTATCTCTCTGCCCCTCCCGCGCTCATGCTCTGCCTTTCTCTGTTTCTCAAAAATAAATAAAAGTCAAAAATTTTTTTAAATTTTTAAAGAAAAAAATAAGAGCCTTTAGGTAATATATGAAACTACATGTGGGCTCAACGCCTTGGAAGCTCACCAAGGCACTTTAAAAGAAAAAATTCAAAGGAAGTAAGATTTTCATATGGGTTTGAGATCTAGGTATGCGCTTTGCTGTCCCGGGAAGCATCAATCCTGCCTTTCCTATAAAAAGTTCATTTCATCTTGGCTCTTTTCTAACCGCATCGTTAAATGAGCCAGAGCCCAGCAGGACACCCGCATCTGGCTCCCACTGGCCCCTGTCTCTGGGGCAGGCTTCAGCTGCCGCTGGGTCTGAAAGAAGGCTGTGCAGTATGTGGTTTTGTTTTTTTATCCGATGGTAAAATGAAGACCGGTGCTGGGCATTTGGTGCTGCTCAATAATTGTAAAGCTCATTTTATTTACTGGCTATCAGAAATGGTGAGGATGAGGTTTATTTCTCTTGGAAATAGCACACTCTCTTCACTGTGCCAGAAGTCCTGCGGGGGCTGTGTTCTGTGATGACCAAACTCCGCTCTTTATTTGGGCTAGAAGCTGTTCTCGTACAAAGAAGAGAGCATGTTGACCTGTAGAAGTGGGGTCTGATGTGAGCGTTTGTATCGGGTGTTCGATTCTTCACGGATGCCAGCATCCTGTGTGGGTGGAGCCATAGTGTGTGCCATTTTATGATGATGCCATTTGAGCAATTGTCTACCTGGGAGACCTCCGTTACATCCCTGTGAGCAAGGACGGAGCAATCGTATTTCTTCCTAGGGGAGAAAACATGGGGGCAAAATTGGAAAATCGCTCAACGACAGTACCCTATGCAGTTGCTGAAGCTCTCCTGAATGCTTCGATGACTAAATGAGAGTGTGAGTCAGGACCTCGTATCAGACCCTCGCTTTGCACTGTTGTGAATTACCCCCATCTGCTTTGTTCCAGAAGTCTGCTTCCAGTGACTGACAGGCAGGCAGCAGCTCCCTGCCCCCTCAGCGCGCACACACACACACACACACACACACACACACACACACACACCCCCCGGGCAAACCCTGCCCTGGGCGATGCACCCCAGGGCTCTCCTGATGGACTAAGCCCAGTCCCTGTGACCAGAAACTGGCACTGACCCCTTGCTGAAACCCACACACTGTGACTCAGCCTCCTGGTGCCTGAGGTGCAGGAACAGGTTGGGCTCCCTGGAGTGGGCAGGTGGGGGTGGGTGGACTTTGAGAATGCTCTGCCAGTTCTGAGACCAAACCCCCGCTCTGGGGGAGATATCAGCCTTAGACTTGGTTTGCCCTCACTCTTGTCCAAGTCCGGAACACAACTGTCACCAAATAAATGTAGGTTGACTTACTGCACTGAGAATGTGCATCAGACTGGTTTGGTAAGAGGGGCTTGGGCTTCTGCTGGGTGATTCTAAGACAGCTTTCAGGGAGCCGAGGCCAGTGCTGGAGCGGGGGATGTCAGAGCCTTGGTGATAGAATGTTTCAGTCACTTTATCTAGAAGCTAGAGGGTTGTCATGGGCTGGAGTGGCTGCCAGTGTAGACTGAACAAGGGAAATTTAGTTCTTCTTAGGTTTGCAGAGTGCTCCTCTGGCTGGTGTCTCCCCACATTACCAGGTGGCTTCATGCCCTGATTGGTACATTCTAGGGCACGGTAAGTTCATCTGGGAATGTCCCAGCCTGGGTGTCAGCAACTTCAGGGCTGTGGGCTCTTTTCTCACCCTCCCACCTCCCCTGGACCCCAGTTCCTCTCTTCATAAAAGGGGTGGGGTGACTCCCTGGGGGCTGGTTGGACTCCAGATATAGGGTGGATGTGGGCCCACCCCAGACGAACTGGCATTATGAGGCCCCACAGAGGTTTCTAGGCACACCAGGTTTGAGGAGCACTCCCCGTTGCGCGTCTGTGAATTCAATGAAGGGAAGGTGTCTGAGGAACAGCAGTCATGCTGGGAAGTGGGCCCTGTCTGTCCTACATTTCTCTTGGTGCCCTTTTGAGATAAGATAGCGTACACAAAATACATGAAGAATGTGTCAGCCCTCCTGCTTAAAGCTGGGGTAAGTACAGTTGTATGATTGTGAGGTAGGTAGGATTCGTGTTGGGAGCCCAGGTCCACACTGACCTCACCCTCTTATGAGCCATTTCTTCTTCTTCCTCCTTTCTTCCCTATAAAAACTTGTCCTGACACTTAAGAGAGATCTCATAAAGTCATTTTGTTACTAATTTATTACCTTACCTGGGAATACCCAGGGTATTTTAATATTTAGCCAGGTACAAGGGTCTTGATCCAAATGGAGTGAAATTTTAAAGATGGAATTTCTAGAATTTCTAGTGGTGAGAAGCTTGCCCTGGTAGAGAGAGGAGCTGCGAGTGCCAGGCTTGTAGGTTACCACCTGTGGGCATTTGAAAGAGACTGAACAGGCAGTACCGATCAGGCAGGCGAAGCTCCGGCTTTCATAACCCAGATGCTGCTGATCTCATGGGGGTGGTTCATTGCCCCGTTGCCCAGAGGGCAATAGGGCAACCAGCCGTCCCGGGCTTGCACGAGACCAGGGGGCTTCCTGGGACACAGGACTTTCAGCACTCAAACTCAGTCAATCCTAGACAGAGCGGGGCAGTGGGTTACCAGAGGGTGAGAGATGTGCCCGTCTGGAAAGCACGTGCGAGGTGCTAGGAGTTGGTGCTGCCTCGCTGCTTTCTGTTTGAACTTGAGCCGATGAGAGTGTGGCGGGGTGCCGTCTGGCCAATGCTTTTGGGCCATCTCAGCGTCTCTTGGGAGAACTCAGCCGTGCTTGAGCTTGAGAGCGACACGGGGGCAGTGTTTGGGACCAGCAGGCCTTTCAAGGGGTCTGAGCTCTGTGCATATTTGAGAGCTCCACTTCTCAAACAGAGCCTGGCAGGGGTGTAGGCCCTTGACCATCAGCTGGCTTTCCCTGGCTTTTGCCTCCATTTCTGGCTTCTCAGATGAAACGTATTCTGTGGGAAGGCATCCCATGCGCCCCTGCCTTGTGGACAAGGCCTTCCAGGGCTGACAGGGTGGACAGAGATGGGAGTGGAAGCCTGGCAGTAACAGGAGTCAAGGTGGAGATGGTGGAGCAGGCTCAGTCCCATGTGACGTCAGGAGCGTGTCCAATCAAGCGCTTGAAAAGCTTCCTGACTTAGAAGGAGCCAATTTGTTTCACGAGCAGAAAGAGTCCTGATTTCTTCGGGGAATACTATTTGGAAAGAGGGTTTGGGAAATGGAAATGATCAAAGGGGAGGTATTGGATCCCATCTTTTGACCTCTTAGATCCAATTGAAGATTGTTGTTGATGTCATGTTACTAAAACAAAGAAAGCAAAGCAGTCGCAGGAGGGAATGTATGTTCATTTTTTTGATGTTTTGACTTTGGATAGCTCGGTGAAATGTAGGTTTCTGACCTCCTGGGTGGAAGATGGGGGAAGGTAAGGGATTCTGTTCTGGGGACTTGGCCAAGTTTGTATGGAACCACATAATGAGATCGTGTGCAATGATCCTGGAGAGAGATGGACCCGGGTTCAAATCCTGCCTCTGGCAGGCAGATCTGAGGTTCTTGGGCAAAGTACAATCCCTCCTCTTAGTTCTTCCCTCTGCTGAACACACATGTGGTAGGCACTCGGCTAGAAAATCACCATATGTGCCCTCAATTCAGCTTCACGGGTGTGGGTAGTATTTTCATTATGCACATTTTATAAATAAACAAAGTTGGAGGAGAAAAGTGACTCAACCAGGGTTCCACTGACGGTAAGGGCAGAACAGGGATCTCAGGTCTGTTGGTCATGTATCATTTTTTGGCTTCAGAATAGAAGTGACTCATGGGGAAGAAGAACGCTGAGGTTCCCTTCCCCACGTCCCTTTGTTCTTTAAGTGCTCAACCAGCCTTCTGAAAAGCTGCTTCCAGGAGGCAGTTCAAAATGGAGGCATGAGAAGACCCTGAACTCACCTCTGTCATGAGCATACCTACAGCTGTGTATGGAACATTCCCTCCGAAAAAGGCTTGAAAGCTAGCTGAACAGCTGTTCTACAACAGAGAATAAAAAGGCCACACCAAGATGGTTGGGGAGGCAAAGACACAGTGATTCATATGTGGGAAGGATCACAAACAAAACATCATGGCCCATGGAGTGAGGGGTTTGAATCCTACAGCAGGCGCTCCCGCCCGTGGGACCTGCACTGAGGAGAGGAGCCCCAGAAACTCTGGCCTTGAAAACCAGCAGGACTTACACCCAGGAGAATCATAGGACTGTGGGAAATGGAGACTCTGCTCTCAAAGGGCTCATGCACACACCCACTCTCCTTGGGATGCAGTGCAAAAGGAACATGATTAAAAGTGCTTAGCCCATATGTGAAGGGGATTTATTGACTAATCTTAAAGAATATGCTAGAGAGGTAGGATTGTAATGTCAGTCTCTCCAGGGATGGAGGTGCTAGTGAGCACTGTTTTTACACTCTTTCCTCTATCTTGCTTGTGCTATTTACCTTGACCCGTGCTTCCCTATGGCCCCATACCACTAACCTGCCAGGTGGGACCCAGCCTGGTGCTCCCTGCATCCCTGCCAAAGTCAGCGAGTAAATATGTGGCTCTGGCCCTCAGGGGGTTTGTGTTTCTGGGCCCCAGAAAACTGAAACAATTGAAGAGGCAGTTCTTGGCAGGCTACCATCCCCAAGACGCTGCATAGACAGCCAACCAAAACATACCCCAGTCTTCCTGTGACCACCCTTTCAAGACTGGGATTGATGCCTCTTTTGCCTAATTCATGCAAAGAGAGAGTGAAGCAAAATGAGGAAGCCAAGGAATATGTTCCAAATGAAAGAACAAGGTAAAACCCCAGAAAAAAGACAACCCCAAGGAAATGGAGATAATTTACCTGATAATGAGTTCAAAGTAATGGTCATAAAGGGGCTTACTGATCTTGGGAGAAGAATGGGTGAACAAAGAGAAAATACAGGAAAGTACCAGACAAAAGCCTCAGAACTGAAAATACAATAGGTGAATTCAAATACACTAGAGAGATTCAACAGACTAGATGAAGCAGAAGAAAGGATCAGTGACCTGGAGGATAGGGCAGTGGAACTCACCCAGAGAGCAGCAAAAAGAAAAACGAATTTTAGAAAATAAAGAGACTTAAGAGAAGTGTAATAGAACATCAGAGGAACAACATCCCATGATAAGTCTCCTGTAAGGAGAACACAGAAAGGGACAGAAAATGCATTTGAAAAAATAATGGTTAACAGCTTTTTAACCTGGGGAAGGAAGCAAACAGTTATATCCAGGAAGCCCAGAGAGATCTATAGCCAAGACATGTTATAATTAAATTGTCAAAAGGTAAAGAGAGAATCTTAAAAGAAGTAAGAGAAAAACAACTTGTTTCATATGGGAGAATCCCCATAGACTATCAGCCTTTTCAGCAGAAACTTTGCAATCCAGAAGATTTGGAATAGAATGATGTATTCAAATTGCTGAAAGCAAAAAAAAATCAACCAAGAATATTCTGTTTGGCAAGATTATCATTCGGAACTGAAGGAGAGAGAGTTTTCTAGACAAGCAAAAAGGAGATTACTACACACTAAATGGTATCTAACTTTACACCTAAAGGAAATAGAAAAAGAAACACAATAAATAGACTAAAACAGTGATAGAAAATATCAGTGAAACTAAGATATGTTTTTAGATAAACAAGATTAATAAACCTGTATTTAGACTCATTACGAGAAAAAGGACTCAAATGCAGTCAGAAATGAAAGAGGGAAGTTACAGCCAATACCAAAGAAGTACAAAAAATCGTAAGAACTATAAATAATTATAGATCAACAAATTTAACAACCTAGAACAAAATGGATACCTTCATATAAACAATCTTTTAAGACTGAATTATAAAGAAATAGAAAATCTGAACAGACCAATTATCAGCAGAGATTGAATCAGTAATCAAAAACCTTCCAACAAACGGAAGTCAGGGATCAGACCACTCCACTGTTGAATTCTACCAAACATTCAGAGTATTAATACCTGCCCTTATCAAACTCTTCCAAACAATTGAAGAAGAAGGAATGCTTCTTAAACTTACTCTATAGGACCAGCATCACACTGATACCAAAACCAGATGAAGACACAAGTAAAAATGAAATATAGGCCAGTGTCTCTAATGAACATAAATGCAAAAAAAAAAAAAAACCCAACTTCCCCAAATATTGTAAACTGAATTCAGTCCTACATTAAAAAGATCATACACCATGATCAAAAGTGGGGGGGAGGGGTCTACTCCAAGAATGCAAGGACGGTTCGACAGGTGCAAATCCATCAGCATGATAAACTGCATTAACCAAATGAAGGATAAAAATATATGATCATCTCAATAGATTTAGAAAAAAGCATCTGACAAAGTTCAGTATCCATTTATAATAAAAACTGTCAACAAAACAAGTATAGAGGGAATGTACCAACATAATAATAGCCGTCCATATGTGACAAGCCCACAGCTAATGTTATAGTCAATGGTGAAAAGCTGAAAGCTTCACAAGATCAAGAAAAGACAAGGATACCCACTCTTGCCAGTTTTATTCAACATAGTATTAGAAGTTTTAGCCAGACTGATTAATCAAGAAAAAGAAAAGGCATCCAGATTAGAAAGGGGGAAGTAAAACTATTATTATTTGTCTATGACATCATTTTATATATCAGAAAACCCTAAAGACTCCACCAACAAACTGTTAGAGTTAATAATTTCAGTGAAGTTGCAGGATACAAACTCAGTGTACAAAAAGCTGTTTGGCACTTTTTTATACAATAAAAATGAACCTTCAGAAAAGGGCATTAAGAAAACAATTTCATTTACAGTTGCATCAAAACGAATGAAATACCTGGTTACAAATTCAAGCAAGAAAGACCTATACACTGTAAACCACAAGACGTTGATGAAAGAAATTAAAGGTACAGATAAATGGAAAGATACCCTATGCTCATGGATTGGGAGAATTAATGTTGTCCACAGTACCCAAGACAATCTATATACCCTATGGCAGTCCCTAACAAAATTCCAGTGGCTTTTTTCACAGAAATGGAAGAGATCTAAAATTTGTTAGAACTACAAAAGTTCCTGAATAGTGAAAACAATCTCAGCAACAACAGTGGAGTATGATGGAGGCATCGCACTCCCTGATTTCAAATAACAAAGCTGTATTACAAAGCTATAGTAATCAAAACAGTATGGCTTTGGCATAAAGTCAGATGCATAGACCAGTGGAACAGAATAGAGAGCCCTGAAATAAATCCAAGCATATATGGTCAGTTAGCTTAGAGGAACTGAGACTATGCACTGGGGAGAGGACAGTCCCTTCCATAAATGATGTTGGGAAGACTGGGCCACTGTTTTACTCCATACCCCAAAATTAACTCAAATTGAAATAAAGACTTGAATATAATATAAAAACCCATAAAACTCCTAGAAGAAAACATAGGCAGTAAGCTCCTTGACATTGTTCTTGGCAATATTTCTTAGGATCTCACTCCAGAAGCAATGGCAACAAAAGCAAAAATAAACATGTGGCCTCTATCAAATGATAAAACTTCTGTACAGCCAAGGAAACCATCAACAACAACAACAAAAGGCAACTTACTGAATGGGAGAGGATATTGGCAAATCATATAGCCAATAAGGTTAATATTCAAAATATATAAAGAATTCCTAGAAGTCCATAACAAAAACCAATCTAATATAAAAATGGGCAGAGAATCTGGGCATTTTTCCAAATAAGACACACAAATGGCCAACAAGGATAAGACAAGATGTTTAACATCTTTAAACATCATTTGATTGGCTTTTGGAAATGCCAGTCGAAACAACAGTGATTAGATATCACCTCACGCTTCTCAGAATGGTACTTGTTATTATGAAATAGCAAATGTTAGCAGGATGTGGAGAAAAGGAGGAAATGCACTACCCTTGTGCCCTGGTAGTGGGAATGTAAATTGGTGCAGCCACTGTGGAAAACAGTATGGAGGTTCCTCAAAAAACTAAAAATAGAACTATTAGAGGTGCCTGGGGGGCTCAGTCGGTTGAGTGTCCAACTTTGGCTCAGGTCACGATCCCACAGTTCGTGGGTTTGAGCCCCATGTCAGGCTCTGTGCTGACAGCTCAGAGCCTGGGGTCTGCTTCAAATTCTGTGTCTCCCTCTTTCTCTGCCCCTCCCCTACTCACGTTGTGTTTGTCTCAAAAATACATAAACATCAAAATGTTTATAAAAACAGAACTATTATATGATCCAGCAATTTCACTTCTGGGTATTTCTCTGAGGAAAATGAAAACATGGAGAAGATACATGCACTCCTATGCTGATAGCAGTTTTGCTTACAATGGCCAAGGTAGGAAGCAACCTAAGTGTCCACTGATGGATGAATGGGTGATGTTTTGATATATACACACAACAGAATACTACTCAGCCCTAAAAAACAATGAAATCTTGCCATCTGCAACAAATGGATGGACCTTTTAGGTATTATGAGGAGTGAAATAAGTTAGAGACAAATACTGTATGATCACACTTATGTATGGATTCTAAAAAAAAAAAACTAAAATCATCTCATAGATGCAGAGAACTGATTGGTGGTTGCCAGAGGACAGGGGAATTGGAGGGTGGGCACAAAGCAGAAAGGGAGTCAAGAAGTACAGACGTGTAGCCAAATAAGTCATGGGGGTGTAATATACATCAAGGTGACTGTAGTCTGATACATTGCACATTTTGCGACTTTATATGGTAATGGAGATGCTGGCCTCACTGTGGTGATCATTTTGCAGTGTACACAAATATGGAATCATTATGTTGGACACCTGAAATCGATGATATGTGTCAGTTGCAACAGGAGTAGAAAAATGAAACAAAACAAAAATCTTTCCAGAGACATCTCTGTTGGTCCAGAGCCTTTGCAGGTGTCATGGCTTAGTTACTCTTCCCTGAGCTGTAGCCAGAACCCTGGTTAGGGGCCCATCATTGAGTAAATCTGTTTTTAGTCCCTGAATTCAACTTTGCTCTTTGCAAAGGTGACAGTTAAAATTCAGTGTTTATTTTGCCCATCAGTCTAGCAATGCAAATGAAACGGGCTTTCTTTTTCTCTCCTGATATATTCATGCCCAGCTTTGGGCTTGAAATTTTAGTCTCCCGCACATGGGACTTCACGATTTGGATGTAGCTCCCCCCAGAGCTCATTCTGTCCTCCTGTTTGCTGGATCACAGTGTCTTCTGGCTGTGGGGCCTTGACTTTGAATAGAGAGACAGACAGATGCTTGGTAATCACAAGGTTTCCTTCCTACAGTACGGGATCGGCAAGTAATTGCCTTGTTTTTTTAAGGGAGAAATGAAAGCAGCATTTTAAAGAGCCAGAGCCACACTTTTACGTGACAGGAAAAATGAATTGAACCCTTGAAGTATGTCCATTTCCCTTCCTGATGTGGAAGAGATTGTGGAAAGGAAGCTGGACTGAGATTCCACGAAGGGAAGGCCGGAGGGGAAAGGCTGGAGTGATGGTCAGGACCATCGCGGATAGGCACCAGGCGCTGAAAGTGTGCCGAGTCACAGCCAGGTTCTACCTGCACCTCTTTCACCCGCCCAAGGAAGACTTGTTTATCCTAGGGAGAGAGGAAATACAAATAAGCACAAGGAAAAATACCCAAATTTCCCACCACTCTGAGCAAATATCTTTCTAGATGCTGTGTGTGTGTATGTGCATGTGCGTGCATGCATGTGTTTAAAGATGAGCTTTTACTCTATTTTTTGTAAGCTGATCCCCACCCCCCGCCATTTAACACCATATAGTAACCAAGTGTTTTCAGTAAATATACATCCATCCTTCTAGTCAAAGCGTGTCCTTGGACCAGCAGCAGCAGCACCTGGGAGCTTATGAAATGCAGATTCTCAGGCCCCAGAGATTTTTTTTCCCCACACACACACGATCCCAGTGATTTTTTTTTTTTACTTTTGAGCTTAAGGAATATAGAACTACATCATTTTATTTTATTTTATTTTAATTTAATTTTTAAAGTTTATTTAATTATTTATAAAGAGAGAGACAGAGGGAGAGAGAGAGAGAGAATCCCAGGTAGGTTTCACACACTCAGCGCAGAGCCCGATGTGGGGCTTGATTTCACGAAACCATGAGAGCATGACCTGAGCTGACACTGAGTCAGGTGCTTACCCAGCAGAGCTACTCAAGTGCCCCTGAACCACATCACTTTAAACAGCTGCTTAATATTCTACTTTATAAATGTGCTCGAATTTAGATGACCAATCTCTTATTATCTGCACAGGTAGATTTTATATGAATTTTCACTTTTTTCATTAGTCCTGTGATGAACATCAATATACCAAATGTCCTTGTCTCCTTGTCTGATTATCTTTCTGGATGCCTACTAGAAGAGGATCTCCCTCTGAAGATCTTTGATAAAAGTTGCCAAATTTCCCTCCCATCAGAAATAATGGGTATCCATTTTCCTATGCCAAATCTGGCAGTTACCTTTTATTAAGAAAATCTTTGATCGTTTGATAAAAATAAACGGCACCTCATCACCAGTGGTTAATTTGTCTGATACTTGTATGGTTAAACATAAATTCACTTACTTGTTAGCCTTCTGTCTTCATTATGTAAATTGTTTAGGTCATTTGTTTTTCCTCTGAGGTAAGGTTTGTCATTTTTCTACTTGATTTGGTAAGAACTCTTTGTTTAGATATTACGTCTTTGTAAAGTGTTGCAAATAGAGTTCTAATTTCCAACATGGTGTTTTTTTCCCCCTGCATTTGATTATGCCCCAAGTGCAGGAAGAGATCTGGGGGAAAGGAAGCCAGAATTGGGAGAATCTGTGCAAGCAATGTAACTATAGAGCCTTTCCTCTTAAACCAACATGAAAACCACTGCTTATGGAAGAAATGAGTTCAGCGTTCTGACTGAACAAACCTAAGCCAAAACAATATGTCCCTGGTGCCTTAGGGATGCAGAGAACCTCCCTGAACTTGGCAAAGGAACATTGCCTATTCTCTTCTATTCTTAATGCTGGATGTTTTTTTTAGAACATGGAGCTTTAAGAACTTTAAAATTTTTTATGTTTATTTTTATTTATTGTGAGACAGAGTGAGTGAGCAGATGAGGGGCAGAGAGAGGGAGAGAATACCAAGCAGGTGCCACACTACAGAGCCCGATGTGGAGATGAACCGTGAGATCACGACCTGAGCTGAAATCAAGAGTTGGACACTTAACTGAGCCACTTAGGCTCCCCAAACTTGGAATTTTTAAAGTAAACTTTATAGTCTAGCAGACGAATAGTAGTATATGTCTGTGTGTATAGAGTATCATTTCCATGAAAATTTAAAAATTTCTAAATGGAGAGCAGGTAGGGACGTGGACCAGAAGTGTGCTCTAAAGACTTTCATGTTTCGAAATGACCTTATTTATAACCTCATTTCCAGGATTCATTATTTCTGAGCCAACAATAATAAATTAGCCTTACTGAAAGCACTTTTCTCTCTTGACCCTGATTTAGTTGCTCTTTAAGGAGCTGGTGTGGTTTAGATTCAGAATTAGAATAAAGGACACAGCAGGCAGAATCCAAGCTGGCTCCAGATGGTCCCTGGGTCCTGGGAGGAACCCCTAACTTACAGAGCCCAGTGGGCTGGCCGTGTCCATGCAGCACAAGCCAGAAGGCTGTGCCCGGCTCTGCTGGGCCCGCAGGTCAGGTGGCTGAAGGGGGGGCGGTTGGGATGAAGAAGCTCGCCTTCTTTTTGGCAGGAAAGGAGCCCTGGGCCAGTTCTGCCCTCAGCAGTATTTTCCACCCACTCTGGGACAAACAGAGGCTGTGAACAGGATGTGCTTCCAGCACCTTCTTGGACAACTGGAGTGTCTTTCTGCACAGCATTTCCCTGGGACATGCCAGGGGCTCTTAAGGAAGAAGTGGGTCGGCCAGAGGCTGATACTGGCCCAATAAATAACAGGCGGCCACGGTGAAACTCTAACATTTGTAGGAGAACGAGATCAAGTGCTTGGGAATCCAGAGGAAGGAGTGCATTTTGTTTAAAGACGAAGATTGTAGGGAACGTGTGAGGAGGGTCCCAGCTGACCTCAATTCTGCCCGCTGTACAGAGAATGGATGTGTATGGTGGGAGGAAGCGCTCCAGCCTGAGGGAATGTCATGGGCGTGGGGCCAGCGCTGGCCCCCTGGCCAAGATGTGGAGAATGGGTGGGCCCAAGAAGTGCCGCCCCTCTGCGGTGGCCATCAGGACATGACAGTGACCTCCACAGGACCGGGAAAGACCCGGCTCCAGGCTGGGGCAACACATGCCCCTTCCCCAGGGACACCCAGAGTGGGATTGATGGCATCTGCCGGCCCCGATGTGTCTTCTGGGCACTGGCAAGCAGCACGATTATTCTACGGCTGTGTGTGTCCACCATTCGAGAAGGGAAGCACTCTGGAAGACAGCAGGTTCGGAATGAGTTCTAGTTCATGTAGATTTCTCAACCTCATTCGGCTTTCAGTTTCCTTGCCTGTAACATGGGCAAAGTCAGAGCTGTTTCAGAGGTTCGATGTGAAAACGGTAGGAGACTGTGTGGGACAGACAGGAGCTTATCAACTGTACAGCGCTGTGCGCAGAGGGCGTCCTCAATATTGCTCCTCTCTGCAGGAACATCACAGGGACTGTTCTGGCAGTAGGCAGACCCCCACCCACCCCTGGGCCGCCCACCTGCGGCTCAGGCCAGAGCCGTCTGCATCCCTGGGGGCTGGTAATCTTTCTTCCTTTCTTCTGTTCCTGGCTCGATTCCACCATTGCTCTCTCAGGCCACGTCAGGGCTCTTTATTCCACTTAAACACTCTCTTGCTCTCTCCTTCCTAACAGCTTAAGTCCTTTGCACCAGCAGAGACTCCACCCCTGAGCTTGGGTACAGGTGTAGGTGCTGACAGGCACAGCCTCCTTCCCCACTAGGTGTGCATTTGCTCTCAGGATGCTCTTTGGGAACCCTAAAGCCCTTACCCACACTCGGCATGGACGTCCCATCCCCTCCTTTCTCCTTTCTGCTAAAGCACAGAGTCTTGGCAACCACAGTAAGAGGCAGAGGTGAGGCTGGGGGGCTGGGTGGCGATCTGGCCAGGGGGGGTGCTGCAGGGTGCAGGCCTGACCTCGATGGCCCTGAGGGCCCAGCACAGGGGGCAAAGCTCCTGGCCGCTGCCCGTGACACTGGTTTGGTCTGCATTAGGAACTCGCAGCAGGGTTAATGTCTCTGTATAATTAAGTAAAGGAAAATGGCATGAAATAATGCCCGTTTCCTCCGCAAGGCACGTTTCCACACGCAGCTTTGTTTTCCCTGCCTTGTAATCACAAGGGCCAGCCATTTGGTTTAATCATCTTGGGAGGCATCAAGCACACTCACTTGTCTGGCACTGGGCTCCTGTCTTCCCTGGGACACGGGCTCCTTCAGCGACTCTCACTGGGCTCTGCGTCTGCGTCATACACAGCCCAGGCCCTCTGCCCTGCAGGACTGCCCAGCCCCGGGCAGCAGGTGAACTGGAAATCGGTAATTGCAATCAAGTGTAATAAAGGTAATAATAATTAAGAACTGAGGCATGGGAACCGGCCTGAGTTCACTCCAACTGCTTCGGCCAGTTGCTGAATCATGTTTCGGTTTTTTGCATCTATAAAATGGGGACAATAGCAAGATCTTAAAGGGTAGGATGAAGATTAAATAAACTCATACATATCAGTGCTTAGAACACACCAGGTACTACTGGGAGATGCTAAGGAAATGCTAGCTTTTTATAAAACTGAAGTATCATTGGCACGTAACAGTTTCAGGTAGATGCACAGGATAATGATTTGATATCTGTATATATGGTGAAATGATCAACATAAATGTTGATATCCGCCATACGTAGTTACGGGTTTTTTCTTGCCGTGAGGACTTCTAAGACCTACTCTCTCAGCAGTTTTGCAGCGCATGCATTATATTATTCACTGTAGTTCACCATGCTGTCCGTTACATCCCCAGGACTTACGTATCTTGTAACTGGAAGTTTGTGCCTTTGACCTCCTCTGCCAGCTCTTTTGATCCTAGGAAAGGAGTGGAATGCAAATGAAGGAGTAACTGACCTGTGGTCCCAAGGGGCTGGTTGGGCTGAGGGACTGAAGGATAGTAGGAATGTGTGGAAGAGGGCCTGAAATACAGGGCATGTTGGTGAGCATGAGTAGTTGGTGAGGAGGGCTCTGGGGATGACAGGTATGGAAGTAAAGGCAGGTGTGTAGTGGTGAGGCAGCACAACAGCCCTATAGAGCCTTCCAGATGAAGGCAGCCTTGATGCTGTAGGCACTGTGGGGCCCAGGAGCATTTCCACTAGGGCTGTAGCATAACGAGGGACATGTTTTTAAAAAACTGATTCTAGGAGTACCTGAGTGGCTCCGTTGCTTAAGCGTCTGATAGCAGCTCAGGTCATGATCTCACAGTCCGTGGGTTCAAGTCCTGCATAGGCTCTGTGCTGACAGCTGAGAGCCTGGAGCCTGCTTCTGATTCTGTGTGTCTCCCTCTCTCTCTGCCCCTCCCCCACTTGTGTACAGACTCTCTGTCAAAAAACAAATAAGCATTTAAAAGAAATTAACTCGAGCGATAATGAGGGTGGAGACAGACTTGAGAGCACTCTCAGCCTTACCTGGGGAGGTACAAGTGCTCCTGGTGGGTGCAGTCATTCTGCGGAGACTAGGGAGAGTGAAGGAGGCGGGCTGGAGGGCGAGGCAAGGCAGGTTGAGAGCAGGGTCCCCGGGGTATGGCTGGGAGGGGGTGCTGGTGACCTCCAGGGATAACAGAAGCAGCAGTTGAGGGTGTCACCTGTGAGGCACTCCCCAGAGGGGACAAGTAGGTGGTCAGCCCCGAAGGGCAGCTGGAGCTGGGGTGAGAGGTGGGGGTCCTTGACCGTGGACTGAGGTCAGTGGCAAGGCAGCACGTGGGTTGGGTTCCTTCAGGGTCCCTCTCCTCCCCGGACAGCTTTACAGATCAGAAAAAGGACCCCTTGGTGGCTTGGCAGTGAGCGAGGAACCCTGGACCACTGCCGTCTCTTGGGTTGACTCCCACCAGTGACCTTAGCCACCAAGGAGGATAAGATCGGCCCTGCTCACAGGGATATAGAGAAGGCCAAGGGGATGCTCGTCTGTGAGAGGGCCCCTCCTTTTACTCAGACCTGTTGGCCCGTGCCCACTGGGCCGGGCCGAGATCTGCCGGGCTGCCAGGAAGTCTTGGTGTTCAGGGCTGTGTGACAGCTCTGGAAGAGCTCTTACAGGGACCTTTATCCCTGCAGCATTTATGTAGAGCACACAGGAAGCAGGCAGGTGGTTCCAATGGAGGTGACGAGAGGAGCAGCCCCTTCACGTGGAGAACCACATGGGGCAGGAGCTAGTCCAGCTGCACCAACTCCAGGCTATGTGGCTCCAGGCGGGCAGGAGAGCTTTGAATGCAGAGCGAGCACCAAGGAATGGTGGGTATCACCACGGGGGGTTGGCAATGAGGGACATGTTATCTCCTTTGCACTCAGCATCAACTTGACAGCAAGGCTTATTAATGAAACAACTCCCTGATGACCCTTTTAGTATAATCCCTGCAAAGGAGGTGTTGGTGTGGTTCTTTGGTGCTGTGTTAGATCCTTTCTCTACAGAGAGGCAATGGATGGTGGGAGCGGAAGGAAATACCACTTCCCATGTGATGATTTAAATATCATAATCAGAAATGGGAGGTGTATGAACAATGCATCCCCCAAATAATTCTGTCACCCTTGGGGCCAAAAGTAAAAGTGCATCTGGTGTTTGTTAATCTGTGATGACTCTCTTGCTTGAGCTTTCTGGGCTCCTTGACCTTGAATTTGGGAAGAGTAGCCAGAAAGAGATCTCAAGAGTCTACACTTTTTTTAAAAAATATATTTATTTTTGAGAGACAGAGACCGAGAGCATGAGCAGGGGAAAAAGCAGAGAGAGAGGGAGACCCAGAGTCTGAAGCTGAGCTGTCAGCACAGAGCCTGATACGGGGCTTGAACTCACAAACCATGAGATCATGACCTGAGCTGAAGTTGGATGCTTACCTGACAGAGCCACCCAGGCACCCTGAGAATCTACATTTTTTATTCATCGTTATAAATGTAGCTTCAATTCCCTCCTTCTCAGACTCAGAATCAAGCCTGAGGTACATCCTGATTTGGCCTCACTGGTCTTTAGGAAAAGCTCTGAGTCAGAGTACCACGTTTGCTTTGGGAGGCACGTGACTGAGCATGAGCATTGGGCAGACAACAGTAATAATGGTGACAGGTGCCGCGTCCATGCTTGGTGCCTACTGGCTGCTGCGCTCTGCTTTACGCACAGCATTTTGTTTCATCCTCGGGATTGCTCTTTGAGGGGGGTGCTGTAATCGTTCCTGCTTTGCAGATGGGGCAACTGAGGCTTCGCAGGGTCGTGGACCTTGTCCAAGGAGCACCCGTTTGATGGGTCAGGTCTGCCTTACTGCCGGTACTCCCTCTCACGGAGCATTCTCAGGGACTTCGCTGTGATTCCGCCTCGTGCTTGGTTGGGCTCTGCGGTCAAGTGATCCATTCCCAGGCAGAGCAGACTCAGAAAGGCCCTTCCGTGTCTGGGAACCTGTTCATTATGTTGTGGGCGTCCCTGTCACCCATATGCCTGGGGCCATTGGCATCCGCCTGTCTTTGGGTTCCCATTTCTTTGTGTTCTGGGATTACAGAATCGCCTCTCTGATTCTGCATCCCCAGCGGCTCAGTGCTTCGGGACCAAGATGGAATCATCTGGAGATAAAACACCATTCCCACCTCACCTCGAGGAATTTGCTGCAAGGGGATCAAAACCCAGCACCCCGCACCTATGCATTCAGGGTTTCATCCCACGGCAGGGTGATTGCACTTGGAGTGAGGGAGGGATCTTCCCCATCACACCGAAGGCAAGGCAGCTCTTCGCCCCACTTCTAATGACACTTCCTGCGGCCGAGGGCCCCTTTGCTTCCTAACAGCTTGTCAGTGCAGCGAGTGAGTGAGCAGTTGGTCTGCGAGAGGCATGGCGCTAAGAACTGTACAAACACTGTCACAGTCCTCCTCCTGACCGTGCTGTGAGCAGGAGAGCTTTATCCCCTTCTATGGCAGTAATGGAATTTAGTGCCAGCTTCTTGACTGGGGACAAGAAAGAACCGTAGAGGTCTTTGTCCAACCCCTTTATTCTGCCCATAAGGAAAAAAGACATTTGCCCAGCATCAGGCTGCTCATCAGTGGTGAAGGCAGACTGGGGTCCTTTCTGTCTCCACCTGCTGCCATGCTGGCATCCACATAGGCCTCCGGTGCCCACCCTGGGCAGCAGGCAGCGGGCACAGTACCAGGTCTGGACCCTGCGGTGTGTGTTCCAAGTGACTCTTGGGGTTAGCACGAACAGTCTGAGTGATGGTAATGTGTCAGACTAAATGGGAATGATGACTGTCCTGGGGACAGCTCCACAGAGGGCAAGGGCCACCCGATTGGGAAGCAGGGGCAGAGGCCCCTTGGCTCTCGTCAATGCGGCTGCTGCTTTGGATGCTCACTCTGTGTCCTGTCATCAGTCTGGGAGGAACCCCAGCACGTGGATCAAGTGGGTAAGGCACACAGAGTCCGGGAGGATGGGACTCCTCAGAGACCCTTCGGACAAGCTCCAGATTACCTGAGGGACGGAGTGCCTCCTGGATGGTTGGAATTCTCTCCTTAGTGAAGTGTGCTCGTAAAATTACACAAAGCTTCTCCCCCTGAAGTACTCCCTGGGACCGGGACTGCACAGAAAGGAAGGAATCTTTGCGTTCCAGGTTGGACATCTCCTGGCGCTCTGCCCTGGCTCTTCTGGATTGATCACATCAACCCAAGAGGCCGTAGATGACAACAGCAGCAACAGCAATAATAGCAACATCAGGAGCAGGAGTACCCTGTAGTTCCTGAGTGCATCCTGATACGTCCTGGCTCATATGATCCTCCCAACTGTGCTACTGGGTAGGGAGCCCGAGGCTCCAGGTCCCAGAGCTAACAAGCCTGAGGCTCAAGGTCACATGGCAAACAAGCAGCAGGTTGGCACTCAGCCTGTGGGGCTGGGATCTGCACCATCCACCAGACCTGTCCTGGGAAGGTGGCAGGATTTAAACAAACACGACATCTGACTTGCAAGTGTCCGCAGCTCAACTCCCGACACCAGTTTGCAGAGGGGAAGAGAGATGCTCTTCCGTGGTGTCTGTGCACGTCCTCCTGGGTGTCTTCCTATCTTATTGTGAGGGTCTTCCATCTATTGAGAGAGAGAGCTCCAATGAGCTTGTGTCTTTGAAGCTCAGAGTCTGGCCTAGCCATCTGTTTATCTCCAACGCGAGGGATTAGGAAGATGGGGGGTTATTTTCCTTGGTACATCTCAAGCTTCCGGGAGGAAATTGCAGTCTGCCCACCTGCTTTCTGGGTTTAGGACCAACTCACGGTTGGAACAGTGTGGGGGAGGAGCTTTCTTGCCTCTTTGGCATTTAGCTGCCCCCTCCCCCCTTCCGCTAGCTCATTAGTACCCACACCCCTCTAGGCAGGGCCCTTGCGTGCATTTTGCTAACAGCTGTTTTTTCTTCCCAGAGTCTTGACAAACAATACCCCTGGTCACAAAGAGGAATATTTATAACCAGTGGAAAGCACAAACAAGTATCGGACTGCCGTATTCACATTTTGGAGATTTTTTAAATTTTTTGCTGCCTCATAAAAAATTCATCCCCTGAGGTCTATACTCTTTCTAGTCTCCCTAAGTTTAGGATGTGTTTGTCTGCTCTTATTCCTTCTTAGAAATTTAGGAAGGGGGAGGAAGAAATCCCAAAGAAGAGATGGGAGCTGGAAGCGTTTGGAATTGTCTGGAGAGATTTCACGCAGGCCCCTCACCACCGGGGCGAGGGCAGGGGGCACTCCGGGCATCTGGTTGGGGCTGCAGGCTCTGGAAGGGTGACCTGGGATCCGAAGTCCCTTCTGTTTCTCATGAACTCTTGCACCTCCTGTGTAAGGATTAGAGACTGCTGCCTGACGCAGACACAGTGCACAGGATATCACTTCTGGGTATGGATCTGGAAATCTCCTAATCCCTCCCTCTGGTTTTTCGCAAATGAAACCGACCCTTTCCACTGAAGGGAAGGGTAGAAGAACATCAGGACCTCAAGTGCCCCCTTCTTTAAAACATCTTGTGCTTTTCTTTTCTGCTTCTAAAGGCCATTCATTTGGCTGTGTCATTTATTTCCAGAAACCATGTTCAGAAAAGCATAATGAAAAACATGGAAATCACTGTAATCCTACCACTGAAAGATGATCATGGTGAACCTTTTGACTTAAATCTTTTCCATCATTTAGAGTTCACAGGTCACGTTTTATTTAAGTTTGTACCAAGCCATTTGTAGTGCTTTATAATCTTTTTAAAGATGATCTCATGAACGTTTTCTTATGCTCTCAAATGCGCAAGAACCTTCCTTTTTAATGTATAGAGAATTCCACATCATGAATGTTCCCTATTTGGGGACTTATAGTTTATTTGGACTGCTTTTCTTCTACAAAATATGTGGGCATCTCTGAATATTTCCTTAGAATAACATCAAAGCAGGGCACCTGGGTGGCTCAGTCAGTTAAGTGGCCGACTTCGGCTCAGGTCACAATCTCGCGTTTCATGAGTTCAAGCCCCGAGTCAGGTTCTCCACTCAGAGCCTGGAGCCTACTTCAGATTCTGTGTCTCCCTCTCTCTCTGCCCCTCCCCTGCTCATGCTCTCTCTCCCACTCTCTCTCAAAAATAAACACTTAAAAAAAAACATGAAAGCTGTGAACAGTTTGTAAAGGCAATTTTCCCCTTAGAAATGTTATGCCTTTTTATACTTAGATAAACAGAGAGTATGTTTCTGTGAGCTCTAATACTGGGGGCTGATCTTTTAAGTGTGCTCGAATTTTGGGGGAGAGTGTCATCTTGTTTTGCCCTTCCTCACTAAGTGTGACAAATATGTGGCTCCTTGCTGCACCCTGGCCACCTTCACCCCCAGCAGGTGCTGCTCATCAGTCACAACACTACCCTTCCCCCGCCCCCCCCCCCCCGACGGACCTCAGACTCCTGCTTAGCCCCGGCATAGGCAGTGACTAGCCATGGGAACTGGCAGGAGAGCTTAAACCTATTTGTCGTTTCTGGATCAGGGGTTGATGTCTGTTCTAAAGAGGTGTGCAGAGTCCTCTGCTTTATTCATTCCTGGAGAGGGGCATTGTATGAATGGGCTGGGGGTGTCAAACATCCGCACAGATTGGTTTCGGAAGCACCGTGTGCGGTGTTTCAATAGGCATCTGAGCAAGACCAAGATCTACAAGTCTCAGGGCACCTGTGTGGCTCCGTTGGTTGCGATTCCAATTTTGGATCTCATAGTTTGTGAGTTCGAGCCCCAA
Source organism: Suricata suricatta (assembly GCF_006229205.1). Classification (NCBI taxonomy): domain Eukaryota; kingdom Metazoa; phylum Chordata; class Mammalia; order Carnivora; family Herpestidae; genus Suricata; species Suricata suricatta. Next base: position 104,377,295 of record NC_043701.1, on the reverse strand, counting down.
ATTGGGCTCACGGCTGTCAGCACCGAGCCAGCTGACTTCGGGTCCTCTGCAACCCCTCTGTCTCTGCCCCTCCCCCGCTTGCTCACACGCACGCTCGCTCTCTCTTGCGCGCTCTCTCTCTCTCTCTCTCTCTCAAAAATAAATAAAAACTTAATCTACCACTGCAGTGATTTCGGGAGTTGAACCTCTGATAGTCATTGAAACCTTTATTAAAATGAAAACCCTCTTGGATGGGTCATACCTGAAGGCATTACTTGCTGTACTTCACTTCTCAATCAGGAGCGTGGCAGTGTGGGAGGGTTTGGGTAAGAGGAGGTGGGGGGGTGCCCCAGGGAGAAAGCCTGGGCCCACAGGAGGCTCCACGGCCCTGAAACCTTGCCCACATCTTCGCTGATATCTGGGTTGGCTACCATGAGGCTTTCTGGAAGGGACCCAAACATCATGTATGGTGAACGGCATCTATCCAGCAAATGTGGGCTGCCACTACAAGGGGAATGAGTGGGGCGGTCATTTCCATCTCTGTCTCCACCACCACTTAGCTAAGAGTCTGTTGCAGACACATCTCTCTTGAAGGAAGATGTGAGGGGCACCTGGGTGGCTACTACTCCTTGATTACAGCTCAGGTCACGGTCTCCTGGTTTGGGATTTCGATCCCCACATCAGGCTCTGCACTTACGGCACAGAGCCTGCTTGGGATTCTCTCTCCTCATTCTCAAAATAAACTAAAAAGAAAAAAAATGGAAGACTGAAACAATTAGGGTTTATATGGAAGTATGGCAGCTTTTCCGTATCCACCACATTTTGAAGGGCGTCAGTTGAGAGGAGCACTCTGTGTTCTTAGGGTTTCCGTGGGTTACTCTCCAGAAGCAAGCTCTTTATCAAGTAAGAGAACATTTGTGGGCCGGTGGTGGGCAGGACGTTTTCTGGCATTTGTCGGGTATGGTGTCATGTTCTGTGTCTCCTTACAGCGTTCACTTTTGATCACTCATGCCAGTCTCTGTCATTACATGTGAAGACTAGGAATGGTCGTGTATACACTTTGCAGTTGACCTTTCTAGCATGGCGTCGCCTGGCCCGGGGAGGAAAGCTAGAGAAGACCCGAGAGCTACAAAACTGCTGTCTAAACGTGGTCGCAGAACAATCTAATGCGGGTAATTTGATTTGTTAGAAGGCGAGCGCTGAGCAGCAGAGGACCCTGCTTTTTCCTGGACTTAGGAAATCTGCTATGAGACACCTAGACATGCACCTTGGTCACTGCGCCTTGGCTGGCGAGGTTGCCTCCCAGCGGGAAGCGTTTATCCCCTCCACACTCCCCCACCAGGCCCGCCTCCTCCTCCTTGGTGCTTAGGCAGCCAGTGCAGTGTGTAGCTGTGATTAGCACTGAGGGCACTGTCCTTGGTTGTACACTTTTCACAGTGAGGCAGCCATCTGGGGGATGGAAGCAGCTTGGGCTCCTTCTCAAGCTCTGACCTTGAACAGTTGGTCCAAGCTCTGTGCCTCTATTTACACATCTGGAAAACTTCCCTTAGAAATGTGCCTGTGCCGTTGGGAATGCAAACTGGTGCAGCCGCTCTGGAAAACTGTGGAGGTTCCCCCCAAAATTAAAAATAGAATTATCCTATGACCCAGCAAATAGCACTACTGGGAGTTTATCCAAAGGATGCAGGAGGGCTGATGCATAGGGGCACATGCACCCCAATGTTTATAGCAGGACTTTCAACAATAGCCAAATTATGGAAAGAGTCCAAATGTCAATCAACTAACAATGGCTGAAGATGTGGTTTATATATATAATGGAATACTACATGGCAATGAGAGTGAAATCCTGCCATTTGCAGCAACATGGATGCAACTGGAGGGTATTATGCTAAGTGAAATGAGTCAGTCAGAGAAAGACAGATATATGTTTTCACTCATCTGTGGAACTTGAGAAACTTAACAGAGGACCACGGGAGAAGGAAAGGGGAAAAATAGTTACAAACAGAGCAGGAAGGAGGCAAACCGTGAGACTCTTAAACACAGAGAACAAGCTGAGGATTGATTGCGGGGGTGGGGGAGAGGGGAACGTAGATGGTGGGCATTGAGGAGGGCACTTGTTGGGATGAGCACTGGTTGTTGTGTGTAAGCGATGAATCAAGGGAATCTACCCCCAAAACCAAGAGCACATTGTACACATGTATGTTAGCCAACTTGACAATAAATTATATTAAAGAAAAGAAAGAAAGAAACGTGGTCCCTGACTGCCTTAAACCCCTAGTGGAGCCCTAGGCACGTCATCACCTCTAAATCGAGGTTAGTGTCCCCTCCCGCACCGGATGCCCCAAACTTAGGTACCTCTTGAAATTAAAGAATGGAAGCTTCCTTCCTGAAGAAGTTAATCTGGCTTTTGTCCAACTTTAAGGGATCTGTTGGGCACAGAACACCACGCATTCTTTGATGCGGTGGCCAGGGGCTACGTGGCTGTCAGCCCTGTGTCTTCCTCAAGGAGCAGGTGTTTCTTAACCCTGAATTCTTTGGAAGGCTCAGCTGGTTCTTTCCACTGGCCAGAAGCTGGCCCCCCAGGACTAATTCAGGGGACAACCTGACTCTCCCAAATGAAAACTGCCTCTCTTGCCCTGGAGCTTGGTCTTATTCAAGAGTATTTTGTCTGTTGATGACTGCATTTCATAAAAGCCCCATCCTGAAGCTGCGTAACCTGAAGTTTAGGAAAAATAACACTGCCCTGAGATAGGGCAATTAGCACGGCTTTTGTGTTAGTAAGTCTAAACCCAGTGTAGAAACGGCACGAGCAAGTGTCAGAGCTTGCAGAGAGCCGGTGGGGGGTGGGGGGTCTCACTGATCTGAGCTGGGCTGTGACTCTGGACCATGTGCGTGAGTGCCTGATCCCATCCAAACCCAGAAGGGAAAAGGAAGTCATGGTGACAGCCCAGCCAATGTTATTTAGCTAACCAGCTCTGGGACCCAGTCATGGGATTCTGGAGAATAAGCCAAATGAGCCCCTGTGCCTGTGAGACTTACGTTCTAGCTAAATGCAGGGATCAGATCACAGATGGGCAGTCTTGGGGAGGCCGCTGGCTTCCTCTCTCTCATCTCTGTAGAGGCCTCCGCTGTTAGCCATGTGTGTTGGGGCCGTGAAGCTGTGTTGTGGGCGGCATTGGAACTGGGAGAATCTTCCAGCAAGATTTACCACTGTGTGGTGGTGAGGGGCACAGACTCAGGCTGGGCCATCAGGTGTGGATTCTGGTTCTGCTCTTTGCTGTTGTGTGAGCTCAGGCAAGTCCCTTAACCTGTCTGTGACTCAGTTTCCTCATTGGACAAATGGTGTTAATAGTGGTACAGACGTCTTAGAGTTACCATCAAGGAGTAAGTGAATCAAATTATCATTTATAAAGCAGAACACATATGCAACATATGTGATGTGTACATGTATGCTAAATAAAATAAGTAAACGTCCTTTCATGTTTACTGAGAAATAAATAAAGTACTCAGGAGCTGGGCTCTGGATGTATGACCCTGAGAAAGGAAAGTCTCCAGGAAGAAGGGGAGAGGAGCCTGGAGGCCAGAACCGCCCCAACTCAGTAAGCATAACATTGACCTTCTCTGGTCCTTGTTTCCTCTTGGGAAGGTGAGGCTGCGGGTGCCACCCGCCCTGGAGCCTGCAGGGTGGCTGGTGGGATTGGGCCAACTTCTTCCCACAGTCCATGGAATGCCGAGGCCAACAGCTCCCCCATGCCAGCTCGATTCAGTGAGTCATAGCATGAATGCAGACCCCCTCTCGCACTTCCCAGCTGCTCTGTCCTTGTTCTTGGCCCTGTCTGGCATCAGCCCTGCCTTTGTTTTCAAGTGAGGATGCCAAGGCCTGCTGCTGCTTCTGGCTTCCTCTCCTGGGGACGGTCATTGACAGAGGGCGCTTCTTTCCTGCCGTCACCCTGGCACCTGCTTCTGCACCCCAGCTCCCCTTGGTTTTCCTTCCCCTCTCATTCTGCATTCCCTCTCCCGGGGCCTGGAGGGCTGGGCAGGGCATTGGAGGGATGTAGTTAGGGTGCAGGGATAAAGCCCCTCCAACTTGCCTTCATTCTTAAATCAGCTGTGCCGAGACAGCGCCTGGTCCTCTCCTCCACGCACAGGGTGCCGTGGGTGCCCCAGAGGACTAGAAAGGGGGATGAGAGCTCCACCGGGTGGGGGAGGGGTGGGTGTGGCCACCACCTGTGTCCTAATAGGTTTTTCTGGGGAGGGAGTCCAGCCTGCTCCCTGCAGTTGCCTCTGATGTCCATCGTTGACCTAACACGGACCCTTATCATTGCCACACGGGAGCTGCTTCTCTGGCAGGGTTCCTGAGCCCCAAAGCAGAGATCCAGGGCCCCCTTCTGATGCCACCGACTGGGTTCAGCCTGCAGTGTGACCTTTACCTTCTGTTTCCAGTTGGAAAGGGCCAGACACTTTCTGGGGCCTCACAGAGGCTTTTGGCTTCTCCACAGACTCTCTCATTCCGTCTGGCTTGTGGCAAAGGCATCATAGAGGTCATGACAGGCCTGTGCTCATTGCTTTTTGTCTCCTTCCTTGGGCTCCCAGTATTTTTTAAATGGTAGGACTGGACTGCAGGCATGGCACATTTTATGTGCCCAGCCCCCAGTCTGTGCATCTCTGTAATTCTGTGTTTAATCTCACTTGTTGATAGACACAAAGGTCGGAATCCAGGGTCTTGAGGAACATGAGGTGTAGACGAGTGGGTCCCACCCAAATCCCTACCCCCTCTTCGGGCACACGCATGCACAGGCGTGCGCGCACGGGCTGATCCTTCCCGTGGGCCGGCCCCAGACAGTGGCCAGAGAGCTCCTCAGCTCCGCGCCCCGCATCGTGTTCTTCCCACTCGGGAAACACAGTCCTGCTGCCCTTTCTGGCTCCAAGCAGAGGCTTTAAAAATACAGCCTCCTGTGAAAACCAGAAGCGGTGTCTAAATGGAATCTAAACTGTGGTTGCTAGGGCGTCTGCTCTGTAATAGCATCTGGAAAGTCCGCTCTGGGAAGTGGGACAGAAGCCGGGGCTAGGGGACCCATGGGTGCTGTCCGGCATGTGATCGGCTCTTGTCACGGGGCACCTCAGGCTCTTGCTGTGGATCGTCCCACGTCATCTGCACCCTGACTGTGATTATCTTCGTCTTTGCTCTGCCAACGTGGAGACTGTCACCAAGCACTACAGATGGAGCGTTTGTGTGCCCCCCGGAATTCACATGCTCACACCTCATCCCCAAGCTGAGGGTATTAGGCAGTGGGCCTTTGGGAGGTGCTCAGGTCATGAGGGTGGGGGTCTCGTGATGGGATGAGTGTCTTAGAAAAGAGACCCCAGAGATCTCCCTGGACCTTCCCCTGCTTGGAAACACAGCGAGAAGACAGCCCTTTGTGAACTAGGGAGTGGCCTTCACCGGACACTAAGTCCATCAACACCCTGATCTTGGACTTCACCTCCAGAACCGCGGAAAAGAAAAGAAATTTCTGTCGCTCAAGCCGCCCAGCCTATGGCATTCCACAGGCACGAAGATGAAGAGATGAAGTAACTTGGCCAAGGTCACTCGCCTCATGAGTCACAGAGCGGAGCCCGTGCAGGTCCTCGACTCTGCTGGGCGGCAGCTATTTCAGAATCATGATAGGTGACTTTTCTGTAATTATTTACATTCCTCAGAATACTTCCACCATTGTCTTTACTGTTTCATCAGTCTTGGAAGGGAGAGGGGGAGAGTTGCCAATGAGGAGCTGAACCCCAAAGGAACTGCAGTTTCACAGAGGCTGTGTTAGACAGGGCGAGAGCCAAGAACAGAACCAGCTCCCACGCACCCCGTCCCCAGCTGCGGGCCACTCCGCTTCTTTGCCTCCACGGGCCCCTCTCCCAGCTGTGTGGTAGCTCAGCACTAAGGAAAAGGGAAACTTCTGGGTTTGGTGGGTAAGTGTCCCAGTGGAAGCGCCTGGTCCAGGGTGTGGGATGCATGTGGTCCTGGGCGGGGGCCTGTGCCCGGACCAGCCATTCTCCCAGGCTGCACGGACCGATGAAGGCTCTAGCCCTCTTTACCACGGGGGAGACTCACAGAGACCACGGAATAGCCCTGTCACCTGGCAGTGTTCCTTTGTTCCTTACATCTGAGCTATCAGTCTGTAGCCGTGTCTGTGCTGGGCGCACAGTTCCTAACCCCTCCCGTGTTGTCCCTTTGCTGCCTACATGGCAACCAGATCTGGGGGGAGCTGGAGAAGTTCCGGTTCTGTCCATACATGCCCATGTGACCTGATCTGCCTTCACCAACAAAGTCCAGAGCACAGTTTGTGCACGTGACCTGGAACGTAGACCACCAGTGCCCCAGAGAGAGAGGACTCCGGCAGAGAGGGTGGGGGGCATGTGGCCCGGCGTGTGGCAGTGAGAGCTGATCCTTGCTGCTCCAGCTGCTCCCTATAGCTCGGTGCATGTGGAGGTGGTCAGGGTCCCCCCTGCCCAGCAGAGCACCCGCCCCCCTTGCAGGTGGCAAGCACTTGAACTGGCCATCAGCATCAATGAGATTTCGTGTTTCGTGTCAGACTGTTGTCGGTGCCTCGTTTTTGAAGGTGGTGGTCTTGAAAAGCCTTTATGTGTGAGGCGTGGGTGTTACCACTACTTCTCTGCAAAGCGGCCCTTTGTCACGCACCATCCAGTCAGGGCTGTAGGTTTAATGTCTGGAGTAGCCGGCATGTCAGCCCCTCGGCCAGGACCGCATACCACTGTTCCTCGGCCCGCGTTTCCTGTGAACGGCGTCACCTCGGGCGTCACGGTCCAGAGTTGTGTCTTTGTATCGCCGGTTTCTTTGCCCATCACCGTGTTGTATTAGCTTGAGGAAGGCCACGCATGTGTGCACACATGCACGGGCACAAGCACACACACAAATAGCTTACTCTTACATGTCCCTGACAAGGAGAGCCTGCAGCCGATGAATTACGTGACCGTTGCTGTCCTTGGGTTTCCTGGCCAGGTTTCTGCGCGGTCTCTGAAGGCCCTGGAAGGTGACTGCTGAGTGGCCGGAAGCCTTGCGTGTCCTCCAGTGGGGGGGCGCCGTTTTGAGGACTAACGTTAACCTGAGCCTGGGTTGGTGTGTTGTGGGTCACCGTTGCAGGTCAGACCGAAGCAGAAAGGGGAGCTGGACACAGTTCCCAGCTGCTCGGTGACCCCATCAGGCCACCAGATGGGGGGCCGAGCCCCAGCGAGGTCAGGAACACGGCCTGGACTCCCCCCCTCTGCGTGGACATTCCTTGATCAGGCTGCGAATAGAATTTGTTACCGGCCATGTAGCCATGAGCCACGTTAAACTTGGGGTTCTCGAGGGGCTGTGTGGCTAGATTGTGCAGCTGAGACGTGGGCCTCAGCAGCTCGTCAGACAGATGGCTCGTCCCGCATGTCAGCCACGGGCGGAGGGAGGAAGGAAATAAATGGAGAGACGTGAGGATTAGTTTAGCCCAAGATAAAGGCCCAGCTGCAGCATACTGAGCACAATGGCTTGGCTGTTTCCTATGTTGCCCTTTTATGGAATGTAATATCTCAGTGTGTTTTCACATCTCAGCTGAGAGGAACATTTTTGTGATAATGCACGATGTTCTTTTATATTTTTATATCTGCTTTGTTTTGCCTGGAGATAATTATTTTGTTATTTTAAACCCTTAATTCGGAATACAAAGAGACCCTCACCTGTTGCACAGAGCTGCAAACTCACACACCCAAATGCCAGTTTATGCAAAACGCCCTTCTCAAAACCAATGCTCTTGTCTCTAGAAGGTCAGACTTTAGAAAACCCCACTTTTCGGGGCACCTGGGTGGCTCAGTCGGTTGAGCGTCTGACTTCAGCTCAGGTCATGATCTCGTGGTTCGTGCATTCGAGCCCTGCATCGGGCTCTGTGCTGACAGCTCAGAGCCTGGAGCCTGCTTCGGATTCTGTGTCTCCCTCTCTCTGCCCCTCCCCTGTTTGTGCTCTGTCTCATTTTCTCTCTCAAATATAAACAAACATTAAAAAAAATTAAGAAAACCACACTTTTCTTCCAGACAGTGTGAAGGAGGGCATCAGGAGGGCTCATGGTGGACCGGCTGTAATGGGCCATGGCCTGTGTGCAAAATCCTCTGGCTTTCATTCACTCCGTGGTGCTTCTCACCCCACTGGATAAGTAGGGAGACCAACGTGCAGAGAGGTCACGTGGCCTGACCACAGTCACGTAACCACCAGCTATAGACAGAGAGAGAGGGCCAAGGAGATCTCTGAAGTGTTTCCACCAGCTCAGTCTGGGGGGACGGGGAGCAAATTAAACAAAACAAGACAGGGAGGCAGCACACATGAGCTGGGGGCCTGGCAGCCGTCAGTGATGCACCCCCATGCAGATCCTGCCCAGTGATCAAATGTTCCAAATCCCCAGGCGGTCTCCACCCCAGGACTAACCAGGCCGCCCCTTCTTGGCATTCTAGACCTCACAGGGGTCCTCAGGGAGGTGAGTGCAGAGCTGTGCCCAGCCCCGGGTCCCCTGCCCAGCTAGCTGAATTGAGCCCTGCCGAACTCTACTGTATTCCTAGCTTCGTCCACCGTGGCCACATAGCCTTCCTCCTCCACACCGATGTGTCTGGCTCTCCTTCCCTTTTTTTTTTTAATTTTAATTTTTTTAAATGTTTATTTTTGTGAGAGACAGCACAAACAGGGGAGGGGCAGAGAGAGAGACACAGAATCTGAAGCAGGTTCCAGGCTCCGAGTTGTCAGCACAGAGCCTGATGCAGGGCTTAAACCCACGGACCGTGAGATCATTACCTGAGTTGAAGTAGGTCACTTAAGCGACTAAGCCAGGCGTCCCTCTCCTTCCCTTTTTATCAGACATCAACATGGGCTGATGTCCAAGAAGCCAGATCCTTTCCATGGGGCCCAGCAAAGATTCCCTTCCCCCTGAGTGGGCCATGGCATCTGCCCTCCTCCCTCACCCACTCTATCCACCTGGTCGGCAGTGCGTCCAGCATCCTGTGGCCTGGGCTTAGGGCGCTGGGACAGCCAGCCTTCACCTGGGCCGTCACACTCCTGCCGGGTCAGAGGGGGACCACAGAGGCAGACCAGAACCGGTGTGTGAGCCCCTAACCAAATGACCTGAGGTGCTGATACACGCAGGAAGGAAGCGTAGTCGGGCTAAAGGCTGACAGGCCCGGCTCTCTGCTTGTGGCTGGGGACGCTTTGTCACAAGGAAGGCTGGCTTCCTGTGTGGGTCTGCGTGGGGGCAGGCCTGGCCGTAGAAGGAGCTTGTCAGAGCCCAGTCCTGACCCCAGCTCCGTCTGCACACCTTGTGCTCTCCTGGCCTTGGAGAGCAGCCTAGGATGGGGGTGGGTGGCTGTGACCAGGCTACGCAGGGCCCTGTGTGCTTCATAAAGAATGTGGATTTGCTTGAAGGCCGTGGGGTCCCAGGAGTGTCTGCATTAGTCTGGGGACTGTAGTGACCTGGTTTATATTCTTTTAACATTTGTTCTCATTGCTGTGAACCATTTGGGGGAGGCCCTTGTTGTCTTGCAGGCCAGAGCAGGGGGCGGAGGATGACGTGCTGTAGACCTGTGTGGAAACAGCAGGATGTGCCGATGGGTGGGGCGTGGGGCACTGGCAGGGGAGGACCCCACGGTGGTTTCGGTGTCTGGGGCCTGGCGGGGAGGGGCAAAAAGGGAGAGGACAGTGAGGGATATGGAGTTTCAGCCTGGACACACATGGTATAAGATACCCACCTACTGCATGTTCTGGTTCAAGTGGAAAGGAGAAATGGACGAGGCCCCAGGGTTCGGGTCCCCTGCAGTACCCTGCTCCCCTGCAGCCTGCTCCCCCTGCCCAGCACACCTGTATGGAAATCGAGCAGGGTTTGGTGCACAGAGGGGAGGGAGCCGGGAAAGGAAGCTGTGTTGCCACCCCTCTAGTCCGCATCCCTGGCGCTCACTTGCCACAGGAACAGCCCCAGGCCCTCCCCACACACCGCAGCCTGCAATGCTTCCTCCTAAAGCTGGAGCACCATCCACAGTGCTCACAGCCCTTCTCGCCTCGCTGGGGGGAGTCCGGGCTCTTTGCTGCGGGAGATGTTCTCACTGCCTGGGATCCTCTGTAGCCTCCCTGCCCCCACCCCTTTGCAGCCGCCAGTCTCTAGAACTGTCTCACGGGCTCACCCACGCCCCCCCAGGATCTGGACTCAGGGCCCCTCTTGTGAGCAGCGGCCTCCCCCAAGCCTGACTGCTGCCTGCTCCCATCCCTACACCAAGGACCCCTGGGGAGAGAGCATTGGGTCTTACTCCTTTCTATTCCCAGGATCAATAAGTGCTCATGACTGTTCTCTCAAGAAGTGGTCATGCTAATTAACCTTGTATTTAACCCGCCCCCGCAACAGGACAGCCGCTTTTGCAGATGCCGCTCCTGGAAAGAGGGGGGCGGTTTCTACCCTGGGGACGTGGGGGGGAATCTCTTTGGGGGATCTGAGCATCATCAAACCACTCTTGATGCTACCCTATGGGCCTGCTGTGGCATCCTGGGATTGTGGGAGCAGGCGATCCCCTGGGGGCTGAGGGAGCCAGGTGGGCGATGGCCAATGGGGCCCTGAGAGTGACGAGGCGACATGGTGGGGTGGGGAGGGGAGAGAAGGGAGATGATGGTATGAGTTTCTAGCCTGGCAATGCATCCTCAACTTGCAGAGCTCTGCCCTGCTCCTCAGACATGAGGTGAATGCGGCGCGCCTGCACTTCCTCCTGCAGGCCCTTCCCGCTGCCCTGCCCCCATCGCCACCCCCAATTCCATGCTCCCTTGGCATTTATTCCCCTTCAGAAGTCTTTCTGGCTGTACTGTGACCCTGCCTTGCCCGCTGTGAAATGGGTGCACGCTAGAGGTGGACAGAGCTTGCGGGGTTCGAAGGCCGTGCACCTGGCTCCAGCCGTGTGCATGCACTGTGTGCAGGACAGCCACGTTCCCTCTGGCCCACTCGCGAAGGCAGAAGTGGCACGTGCCTCCTGACAGCAGGCAGGGGTGCTAGCAGACTGGCTCTGGGCCCGATGACAAGAAGGTTGCCCCAACTATAAGACAGTTACGTGTGAGTGACCTTGGGCTGGACCCCTGTACTTCTGGGCTTCTCCTTCCTTACCTGCAAAAGGGCATGATGCTTCACCAGGATGCTGTGAGGATCACATGGGGAAATATCTGGAAAAGCTCCTATGAATGAGGCAAATGTAAGAGAATCTTGTCTTGGCCGGGGGTGCTGCCCACCCCCAGGACCATATTATTAAATAGGTTGGTGATGTGGGTTGAATCTAGTGAATAGCATTTTCTCCCTCCCTCCTGCCTTCCCTCCGTACCTTCCCAGTGACTGGCCTGTGCCAACACTTTCAAATAGAATCAGACCAGCTGAAACAGGCCTTGGAGGATGCCTGTAAACAGATAAGAAGGAGTCCACTACTTGCCAGTTTCTTCATTAAACAGTTGGCCAGGGCCGAGTCTGCTGTGAGAATCCATTTGGAAATAGCCTGGAAGGCAAAATTACTTGAAAGATAACTTTTGGAAGAGAAAATTTCATTCTGCTTACTCAGCATGATGTAGCAATTAAAATGCTGGTTTTCCTCCTCTTTGAGAGCCACCCCTGAATAATTTACAGCTTCACCCACCGGAGGCTGCTCTGAAATGAAATGATTTCCACTAAGAGCTGGTGTGGGTCTGCGGGCTACGGGCCGCCCTTGCGCCGGGGCCTCTGTCTCCAGCCCTGCTGTCCCAGCAGCCAGGCCGCCGCCTCTGAGAGCAGTCAGGCACCGGCAGCACTGGGACCGCCTGGTGCTCTTCCAGAAACCAGCTGGTAACAGTGCATATGGTGGTCACTTCACCCTCTAGGCTTCAGTTTTTCTTCTGTAAAATGAGGGCAATGAGAGCATTCGGAAGCCTAGAGCCCAAGGCAGTGGATTTCTGCTGATAACATCGCCGTAGAGGTTTCCAAGTTTTCACAAAAGCCTTGCAAAGTGTCTGCTTTCCACTTGGGAACCAGGAAGTTTATCGAAGACTGTGCATTTAGCTGGACGTCAATTCAGGGTTTCACCTCCCCAGTCTATCTGATCGGAAAACTTGGGCCATCAGGTGTACCTTGTCAGTCTTACTTTGCTGTGAAAAAACTTGTTTTTCGGAGACTGTGTAAATCCCTAGTAGAGAAAGGTTGGGGGAGCGGTTAAAAATCTGGAGTACGTGCTTGGCTTTGATTAGAAATTGCAAAACTGGTCTCCTCAAGGGGTACTTGGCTGGCTCTGGTGGTGGGGGGGGTTGCTCTGTGGTCTCTGGTTGTGAGTTCAAGCCCCAAAGTTGGGTGTAGAGGTTACTTTAAAAATGTTTTTAAATTAAAAAAGCTTGTCTCTTGCAAGCCTCTGCATCCTGTTAGCCTGGCTTAAGACACTGTATGGGACTGAAAGCCGTATCTCTTAGGGGAGATGTGTGTGGGTGTATTTCAAAAGGCTGTCCCTGCATTAGTCAGAAGTATGAGCTTTGTATTAAGTTGGTGAAATTATCTAAACAAGCCTCTTCAGATTCATTCACCAGTAACTTCCAAACTGCCCCGTGGGGAACACTAGGAAAGAAACATTGTAGTCTCTCCCAGGTGGATGTTTTCAGGTCCCAAGGGGTGAAAGCATTCTGACTCACCGGAGTCACCTTACCAGAAAGCGAAAGCCACGGGGGAGTCCCTGTGTCAAGTTCAGTGTGTCCTTGCGTGGGTCTCCTCCCCACCGCCCGCGTGTCCCTTTCTCTGAACTTGCAGGACAGGCGGGAGGGGTGCACGGTGGAGAGAGGACCTGCAGGTGCGGGGCGCTGTCCAGGCAAGGGGACCGAGGCTCTGTGGTGGGAGGAGGCAGGGGCGCCGGGAGGGGGCAGGGGAAGGGTGCAGGAAGGTGCATCCTGCCGAGCCCCCTGCGGTGGTGGCTGTAGCCATGAACCCCCCGCCTGCCTTTGTTTTAGGACCAACCCGCAAGATGCCCCCCAGCGCCAGTGCCATGGACTTCTTCCAGCTCTTTGTCCCGGACAATGTGCTTAAGAACATGGTGGTGCAGACAAACATGTACGCCAAGAAGTTCCAGGAGCGCTTCGGCAGCGACGGCGCCTGGGCCGACGTGACGCTGGCGGAGATGAAGGCGTTCCTGGGCTACATGATCTCCACCAGCATCTCCCACTGCGAGTCGGTCCTCAGCATCTGGAGCGGGGGCTTCTACAGCAACCGGAGCCTCGCCCTGGTCATGAGCCAGGCCCGCTTCGAGAAGATCCTCAAGTACTTCCACGTGGTGGCCTTCCGCTCCAGCCAGACCACGCACGGCCTCTACAAGGTCCAGCCCTTCCTCGACCTCCTGCAGAACGGCTTTGACTCTGCCTTCAGGCCCTCCCAAACCCAGGTGAGGCCGGCACGGGGTGCCCTATCCTGCCTTCTCCCGCTGTCCTCCTCGGAGTGCAGGGGAGTGATGGATTCAGGCCCCACGCCACAGAGGCCTCAGAAAACAGGGTTTGGCAGCTGACCACCCCCTTTCTTGCCCCTCCCTCCCCTGAATGGCGCTTTCTTTCCAAATGATGTGTTTTCCAGGCTAATAAGTTTCTTATGTGTATTTTTTTTAAGTTCATTCATTTATTTTGAGAGAAGATGTGAGTTGGGGAGCGGCAGAGAGAGGGAGAGAGAGACTCCCAAGCAGGCTCCACACTGTCAGCACAGAGCCCCACGCAGGGCTTGAACCCACCAACTGTGAGGTCATGGCCAAGCGATAGTTGGATGTTTAACCCCTGAACCACCGGGGCACCCCAGTTTTCTTAGATTAAGAAGAACCTCTGACGGTAACTTTCCTGGTTCTCTGAGTATGTATGTACTCCCGGGCCGGTGGAAGGGGCTGAAGCCTTGGAGGTGGCAGAGGGAAGGAGGTTCTGCTGGTAACCGGAGTCACTTAGGTCCCGGGGTGGGGGTCCACCTGGCACACTGTCACTGGCAGGGCCTTCGGACCAGGGTTCCATAGAGCCCCAGACCTGTTAGGGCCCCCCGACACCTCCCCAATTTCCCCAACTGGTTCTAGAAGGCTCTGTGGGCCCTCAGCTCCTAGGCCGCTGCCTTCCGGTGTTGACTTGTGGCCAGTACACTTGGCTGTGGTGAGAGAGGAGTTCCAGAATCATCCTCCAAACTGCTCTGCTGCTCCCACAAACTGAGGAGGTGGCTTATTTCTGAGATGCCTCTAACCAAAACTTGAGGAGGTTTTTGGCCCACAGGAGCCCTGTTCCTTTTGGCCTCTTCAGTGTGGAAACCAAAGTTTACGTCATTTTTATTCATGCATTTAAATAGCTGCGCATCTGCCCACTCTTCCCCGTGCCTTTCCTTTAGGGGCCTTCTTCATAAGCCTCAAATTCTTTTTGATGGTTTTCTCTTCCCCTGACTCCATATCTTGCCTTTTTTCTCTGCACAGCTGAAAATCACAGGGATTTTGTGGGGGAAGAGCTCACCCTGTTTCAGGTCTGCGGGAGCCTTAAAACAGTCTCTGGCAGCCTTTCCCCTGCTGTGCTGTGAATGTGCTGGGCTTGTTATGATTTCCAGGTGTTTGCATATTTTTTCTGGTGCCCAGAAAGCCTTTCCCTCTTCTCTCTGCCTCTGCTGACATACTGAGTTTCCAGGGCCCAGTGCAGGGCCGGGCACGTCCGTTTTTATTGCCCTGAATATGCGCTCGGTTGAAAATGAACCAAAACAGAGCCCTTCTGGCTGAGTACAAGGGGGTAGATTACAGTATTCTGACCATCCGTGGGGCCAGACATTTCAAGAGCCACTGGAGGAGACTGCGGGCTGAGTAGCTCTCCAGAATCTGCCAACCAGCTGCTTGGATGATCGATGCTTAACAGCCTAAAGATAAGGTTGCCCAGGATTCTTTGAGCCTCGGGACTGGCAGGCTCGTCCAGGGTTATAGTCATGTGTGTTGTGTGCTGCCATGTGCCGGCCTCGCTGTCTCCCTTCTGAAACTGCAGTGTCAGAGGCCCTGAGACCTATACCCAGAGTGGACACCATGTGCACGTGTGTCCCTAGAACCTGGGGTAGCTTGTGGGGATGCTGTGGTGTCGGCTAGCCAATGCTGAGATTATAGGCCCGGACCCTCCCGGATCGGCACATTCCCAAACCTGTAGTATCTGGACCGCAGCTCGCGTGGGCAGCTCTGCCCTCCTCCCTCTGCATGACTCAGGTGTGTGGCAAGGAGTCCAGGACCACTGAGAGCCCGAGACACGCTCGCTTTCTCCTCGCCCCCTGTCTATTCTTTGTTTCTAGGCTGGCGAGGCCGAGAGGAAGAAGAGGGTCCTACGATAAGTCTTTGTTTAGGGAAGGGCTCCTTGGTCATGTTGGGGTTTTTTTCCCTCTTTATGTTTCTACTTTTTAAAAAAATATATAAATAGTTTGTATTTGGTTTTTCTATTTATCTTTGTGTTTTGTATTTACGAAGTTGTGTCTTTTTGCTACCGTTTGTATCCAGTGCCCTGTGTGTGGGTCAGGATCCCAGCAGGACGCGGGTCCTGTGTTCTAGAAGGGCAGTTGAAGAAGACTGGAGGTGGGGACTGTGGATGACGTGTGGTCAGGGTACGAGGACATGAGTAGGTTGATGGCAACAGTGGGAAACTGATATTGGTCGTGGGCCCAGGAGAGGGCGTGCGCCCCGAAGCCCGGAGGTGAGGGCACAGGCAGGCAGGGGGCCTCTTCCTTCTCTTGCCTTGGGAGCCCATGCTGGGAACAGAGGCCTGATGGTGTGGTTTATAAGAGGTTTTCTCCAGGCCACACTGCAGGGTAGGAGGGGTGGAGAGTGGGTCTTGGGGGCAAACAGAATTCCCAGTACGCTCTGCCCAACAGACCGGAACCCGAGGCAGAGGGAAAGTCCGAGGGCCCTTGGACTGGTTTTCCAGCTGGCTGATCATCAGATGCCATTGTCCTCTTTCCTCTTCTTCCGTCTTCCTTCTGACTGTGGGCACCATTGAGCCAGTTCTGTGTCTGTAGGCACGAGAGGGCCAGCCAAGGGAGATAAAATCATGAACCACGGCGTGTGATTGATTTGACCGGGATCAGGTCTTCCCATTAGCTGGGGGGTTCCTACAAGTCCTTGAACCCTTCCTTTGCAGAGAGGTGGCTTCACCCCATGTGCACTGAAGAGCACTGTCCTTTCTGTGAGGGGCCGGACCTTCCATCCCATGGGCCCCCACTGGGGTGAGGGGCGTCTGCCTCTGGCCTCCAACATTGGCGCATTATGCTCGGCTCCTGCCCTGCTTCTCTTCTCAGTGACGTGTCTGCCCCCTAGAAAGACCTCTTGTTCTGCTCCTTGACTGAAAAAGCTAAAATTCTTTTTAAAAACTTTTATTTAAATCCAAGTTAGTTAACATCTAGTGTAATAATGGTTGCAGGAGTTGATTCAGTGATCTATCCCTTACACATAACGCCCAGTGTGCACCCCAGCAAATACCCTCCCTAATGCCCATCACCCATTTAGCCCGTCCCCCCACCTCCCCACCAGCAACCCTCAGTTTGTTCTCTCTATTTAATAGTCTTTTATGGTTTGTCTCCTTCTCTGTTTTTATCTTATTTTTCCTTCCATTTCCCTATGTCCATCTGTTTCTTAAATTCCACATATAAGTGAAATCATATGGCTATTTTTCTCTGACTGACTTATTTCGCTTAGCATAATACTCTCTACTTCCATCCATGTTGCTGCAAATAGCCGGATTTCATTCTTTTTGATCACTGAGTAATATTCCATTATATATGTCTACCACATCTTCTTTATCCATTCATCCATTGGTGGACATCTGGGCTCTTTCCATACTTTGGCTATTGTTGATAGTGCTGCTCTAAACATTGGGGTGAGTTCATGTGCCTGTTTGAATCAGCATTTTTAAAAGAATTGAGTAGTACCATTTTATTTATTTATTTAAAATTTTTTTAATGTTTGTTTATTATTGAGAGAGAGAGAGAGTGCGCAGGGGAAGGGGAGAGAGAGGGAGACCAGAAATCAAAGCAGGCTCTAGGCTCTGAGCTGTCAGCACAGAGCCCAATGCAGGGCTTGAACCCACGAACTGTGAGATCATGACCTGATTCAAAGTCGGAGGCTTAACTGACTGAGCCACCCACGCGCCCCCTGAATCAGTAGCTTTTTATCCTTTGGGTAAATATTTCGTAGTGTAATTGCTGGGTCATGGGGTAGTTTCAGAGGAATGTCCATCTTTTCTCCAGAGTGGCTGCACCAGTTTCCATTCCCACCAACAGTGCAAAAGTGTTCCCCTTTTCCCCACACCCTCTCCATAGCCACATCTGCTCTCTGCTTGTTACCGTGAGCCACTCTGACAGGTGTGTGGTGGTGTCTCACTGTGGGTTTGATTCATATTTGCCCGCTGATGAGTGACGCTGAGCGTCTTCTCATGTGTCCATTAGCCATCTGGGTGTCTGAAAAAGCTCAGGATTGCAAAGGGTTCCTAGTTCTCCGGCTTTTCTGCTTGGTGAGAAGTCCCTGTTTGGGCTCTGGAACCTTTGTTTGGGTAGAAGATGACGGAACAAGGAGTTTGGTTGAGTTCCCATGTGCCACCCCAGAGCCTCAGGGCCCCCCTCACAGGCCTGCGCTCTGCCTGCTGAGGGACTTGGAAGAGCTCTTCAGCACGTGTGGGTGGAAATGCTCCTGGCTCCCAGGGTCACTCCGCACCCAGCCCCCGCCACGCTCTGCCCTCGACACCCCCGGCCCTGCCGTCTCTGGAGCCTTTCCCTTCCAGCGGACATGACCCCGTGATGAGTCGGAGCTTTCAGAGCCTCACAAACCTGACAGTCCTCAGTCGATCAGTTGCCCACACAGCCACGTGTTGCACGTGCGTGGCCACACGGGGGTGTATACAGAAGTGCAAAACAGAGACGCTCCCTTTCCTCAGAACTGGGGACGGGTTCCATAGAATGTCTTCAGGGAGGGAGTATACAGGTACATAAACGGATGCTTTCTTTGTCTTTCCTCTCGCATAACCTCCTGCCATACCCCAAAATGAGCTTGTCATCCACAGGAGACTCAGGAAGTACATTTGGGGAGCAGAGAGATGCTGGCCAGTCGACAGCGTGGAGGAGAGAAGTGCAGTTTTCCATGGGTAGTTTTCATGCAGAGTTCGATTGGGCGAGGCATGTGATAAAATAGAAATGCGTCCCTGATTTTATGGAAATGCACATGGCCTAGAGGCACGCTGGCTTTCTGAAGAGGAGGGAGAGAGGGCGGTTTTATGGACTGTGGCTTTGGAGGGGGTGAGTGGGACACGCGTCTTCAGCACGGCTGATTGAGCAGGGAATACACAGCCCACGAAAGGCCTTCTTTCTGCCCTCTTTCCCCTTCCCCCTCTGCTCCATTTCCCCCACCATGTGGGGGCCTTGTCCATTTTGCTCCCGTGGTTCCAAATGGGGCTTTGAATGTTTTATGAGCCCATAGAGTCCGCAAGGTGTGAGGGCCCATGGCCTGCAGCCTCTTCAGCCCTCGCGTTCATAAGTGTAAGACAGGGAGGCCGGTTTAATGTCCACGTGCTTTCATCAACAGAAAAACTGACAGGGCCAGACTGAACACCACAAGTCTGTTGTTGTTTTTAATGGAGCTCAAGGCAGCATTAACTGTCCACATCACAGTTGCTGAGTCCTGTCCTCCAGTCTGCCCTTGTCACACCGCGCTCTGACATCACCTGGGAACTTGTTGGAAATGCAGAAACTCCGGCCCTGCCCCCAAGCCTACTAAAATCAGAATTCACCCGTTAGTAAGATCCCTGGTGACCGGTTTGTTCATTAAAGTTCCAAAGGCACCGATGGAGACGAGTTGGCACACTTTTGCTGTCAGTAGCCAGACAGCTGGTACGTTAGACTTTGTGAGCCATGCGGTCCCTGAGGCATCTTGTCAGTTTTGCCATCTTAGGCTGGCACTAGCCGTTGATAATATGTAAGTGGATGAGTGTGGCAGGTCCCAGTAAAACTTTATTCACAACAGGCGGTGGGCCAGACTCCATGGCAGTTTACTGGCCCCTCATCTAGGGCATTGGGTAGGGTTCTTGGAAGCCTGTCGTTTCCCACATTCTTTATTTTGATGAAATCCACACACACATGCCAATTCATACTTGAGCTTGAAATAGGATTTGAGGGAGAGAGGTAGCCGTTTCCCAAATTTACCCAAAAGTCTCCTCGGAAAAGCTTTAGCTTTTAGAAACCCAAAACTTTGACCCCTCTGTGCAGCCTGTTTTTTTATTATGCTATTTCATTTTACTTTATAGCCTCGTCATTGAAAACATCTTAATAACCATGTTATAAAGAAACAGGAATAGGTGAAATCAGTTTAAAAATTGCCTTGGGAATCCCATGTCTGGAAGGACATGACGATGCGGAAGAAAGCCAGAGGCTGGGTGGTGGCCGCAAGGCCACAGGCCCCGGGTTCGTGTCAGGGGCGCTCAGCCTGGGACACAACGAGGTTGTGAGCCAACGTGAGTGCAGCCTGGAATACCTACAGAAGTAGTGTGTGCTTTTCTTTGTTTCTCATGGGGACAGAAGACCAATCCACAGGCTCAGGTGAAATACAGGTAAATTTTGAATCTGTGAGGGAAAGAACTTTCGAGCAGTTGGGACTGCCTATCAGTGGAAAGAAAGGTCTTTCCAGAAGATGGGCAGGCGTGTCCAGCTAGAGGTCAGGATCCTGGCTGGGAGTACCCCACGAAGCCAGAGCTTGCCTTGGGGACCATTGGCCACCAATATCAATAATTGTTATCACTGTAATAAGATGATTATAAGTATATTTAAAATATGTAGAGAGAGTAAATGTGTGTTTTATAAATATATAAGATAAAAATTAAGTTACTTTTAAAATTTGCATTTACTAAATATCTACCATATGTCAGGGCCTGTGCTAAGTGCCTTGCCTACGGCTCCTTACTTAGTCCTCCCCAAATGCCGGTGTAAATATGGACACTACCCTCGTATAGATGCAGAGACCCGGGATCAGAGAGGAAACGTGGCTTAGCCAAGGTTGCACAGCTGGTCAAAGGCAGAGACTAGAATCAAGCCCAGAGTTGGTGACCCGCTGCGCGCGCTGCCTCCCAAACACTGAGCCCTCTGCTCTCTCGTCCCTGGCAGGTGCTACACGAACCCCTGATCGACGAGGACCCTGTGTTCATCGCCACGTGCACAGAGCGGGAGCTGCGGAAGAGGAAAAAGCGGAAATTCAGCCTCTGGGTCAGGCAGTGCTCTTCCACCGGCTTCATCATCCAGGTGAGCCCTGGGATGGGCCAGGGGGTGACCGTCCACGCCCCCTTCTCAGGGGCCTGCCCCAGAAGCTCCGGCCGAGGCTGGGCCTGGGCTGCTCCGTCCTCGCTCAGCCCTGCACGCTCCTCCTGTCCTGTCTGGCCCTTCTGGTTAGATGACAGCAGCAAACACCGATGGAGCCTCAGGCCCTGACAGCGTCGGCCAGAGACTTCACCAAGAGTGGGGCCCAGGAGGTGACTGCCATCTCTCTTGAGAACCCACCGTGTGGTGGTCCCGGAAGCCCCCTCCCACCCCGACCTGCCAGCTGCCTGTCCTAAGCCTTCACAGGCCACCAGCAGCCAGCTGCCTGAATGAGCCTTCGTCAGGGGCTCGGGCAGCCCCCAGCATTGCCACCTGCTCCCTGGCTCTGCTGTAGTCCAGGCGGGTGCTGACACGTGTCTCAGAAGCAGTGGCCGAGTTCCGCCACGGGGAAGGTGTGAGGCATTCGGCCGTCAGGATCGCCCCGGGGTGCGGAGCACACAGCAGGGGAAGGTGGGGGCTGGCGAGCACCAGAACATGGCCCCCGAGGGATGGATCCTGGTCCCAGCTGGTTTCTCCCGCCTCGCTGCTCAGGCTACCTTCTCCCAGCTGTCAGGCCCGCCAGCCCTGTGGTCACGGCTGACCCCACCTCACTGCCCCTTCCTGGCTGTGGCCCCAGGCCCCATGCACGGGAGCTTTACCCACCCTCTTCCTCCTGAGCCAGAGGAGGATTCATGGGAAGATTCACTTGAGCATCCCTTTGCCCCACCAGGGGAGGTGCACGGGCTCCGGGCACCCGTGTCTGTGCAGGGGGGCCATCCTGCAGGCTCAGGGGACCCTCCACTCCGCCTGGGGCCAGCATCTCCAGCTGGACCCCAGACTTGTGTCGGCTTCAGCACAGGCTTCGGGCAGTTGCTAGAATAGACCTGCCCCAGAGCAGGATTTGCTCTGGATGGGCCCTCTGTCCCTGCACAGCCTCTGGTGACCCCTGCCACCTCAGTAGTGTCCTTAGAGTGATGCTCCCCAGGTAGGTCGGCCCCAGTGTCCCGCCGCTCCAGTTACAGAGAGCTGAGTGACCAGGACTGTGTATGTGCTGCCTAATCCTCAGCCCCACTGCCGTCTGTCTGTCTGCATTCCAGGCCCAAGTGACACTTTCTGGCGCTGTACGGTTCCCAGGGCAATCTGTCCTCAAGCAGCTCTGCAGGGGGTGAGGTGCGGGGGGGGGGGGGGGGGGGGGGTGCCCCTCCACCTCCCTTCCTTCCTGACTCCAGGCTTTCTGTCTTACCCCCTGACATCAGCAGGGCTCAGAGGTTCTGATGATTGATTTCATGTGTCCGTCTGGCTGGGCCACAATGCCGAGATACTTGGCCAGACACCTTCTTGATGTTTCTGTGAAGGTGTGTTCTGGATGTGATTAACGAATCCATAGACTCTGAGTAAAGCAGGTGACTGTCTGTAGGGGTGGGCCTCATCTAATCAGTCAAAGGCCTTAATGTGGGGAAAACCTGGCCTACATTAAACAAGAGGGAAATCTGCCAAACAACTGCCTTTGGATTTGACCTACAAGTTTTTCCTGGGTCTCTGGCCTCCAGCCTATTTTACCAGACTTACTGAGCCTCTATAATCATGTGAACCAATTCTTAAAATAAATACCATCTCTCTCACTAGAGAGAAGGGATACCCACATACACGCCCCTCCCACTGGTTCTTCCGCAGAGGGATTTCCTGCAACCCCTGGCGTAGAGGTCAGTGTTCTAGAAGGAGAGACGGACGTATCAAAACCATGCATAAACACAGTGTGACAGGTGCAGCATTAGAAATGTGTGCATGATGTTACAGGGCTATAGCAGGGCACCTGGGGGCTGAGGAGGGCAGGACGGGGCATGTGACATGCCCGGCAGAAGGCCTCCATGCCGGCAGCGGGTGGAAGGACCGGGGCAGGGCCTGAGACAGCACTCTGAGCCACATGCTGACTGGTACACCTGGGGAAACGTGAGCTCCCAGACCGTAAGTCACTTACCCCGGTATCCAGGCCAACGGGCGGTGCAGCAGGAACCGGAGCCAAGGGGCCAGCGGACTCCCATGCTGCAGTCTGACCGGAGCCCGTGTCCTGCTCCCCAGGGTCCTCTGAGGCAGGGAGGATGAGAGAACAGCCATTTTGGGGTGTTCTCTCCCCACACACAGTGGGTGTCCACATGGAAAGTGTTTCTGTGACTCACCTCATTCAAGTGCCCATTTCAGGAGGCCCAGGGCAGTCCGCAGCGTGTTCATCCCTGCAGTGGAAACCCGTTGAGGATAACAGAGGCCCCTCTTCTCCCCTCATCGAGAGCCCGCACCCCAGCATGCACTCCTAACGGCCTCGTGGAGGGTCCGGAGGCCTTTGAACCCCAGGGTTCAATAGCAGTGGAAGGAGCAGGCAGGGGATATTTTATAAAGTGAGGCCCTGAAAATCCGGACACATAGTTGCTCCTTGGGCTGCAGATACCTTTGTTTAAAAATTTTTTTTAATGTTTAATTATATTAGAGAGAGAGAGACCGCGTGAGCAGGGGAGGAGCAGAGAGAGAGACACACACAGAATCGGAAGCAGGCTCTAGGCTCTGAGCTGTCAGCACAGAGCCCGACATAGGGCTTGAACTCACCAACTGTGAGATCATGACCCAAGCCGGAGTTGGACACTTTACTGACCGAGCCACCCAGGCACCCCTGGTTGCAGACACTTTGTACCACAGGAGACCGCAGCGAATGCCTGCTTTTTTGGTGCAACCACCGCCATCTCCAGATTCAAGGTCTGTGGTGCGCTCAAGGGCATATACTCTGTGTCCTGTGTCGAAGGCCGGCCAAGAAGTGTCCCCAGCCCCAGCAGCGCACCCTCTAGCCGAGGCTGCTGGCAGAAGGTCTCTAAGAAAGGGTGCCCAGGCTCCACTTACCCCTTCATGTGCACCGTCGCTGTGAGCAGGGGAGACAGAAGAGATTTGTACAGAAGATGAGACCTCCAGTTTCAGGGGTCCTGTCATTGAGAGTTTGGAATTCTTTCATCTGAGACGTTAAGTTAGCTCATCTTGGAAGGCGTGTGGCCTTTCTGTGGGCGACTGTCCCTGCAGAGTGTTGTTCTGTCTCTCCTCTGCCAGAAGGATTGAAAAGCCAGTGGGGAAAAGTTGGCCAACACTTTAGTTAATGTTATATTGAGCCATGGGATTCTTTGAGGAAAACGAGGGTCTACTAATTAAACACAAAAGAACTGGAGTAGTCAAAACGAGCAGATTTCTCCTATTTGAATGTGTCTGTCTAGCCGCCTGCCTCCTCCATGTGAGACCTGGGTTCCCGTGAGGGGTGTTGGCAGTCAGGAGAGCCCCAAGAAGGGGGTGGCAGGGCACCAAATGCCTGCTGAGTGTGCCACACTTGAGCTCTGAGGGACCTAGGGATGCTCTGCCTGGACGGGAACGGCCGGACAGTCCCCAGGGGGTTGGGTGTCTGCCATGTTGAGCAGGGACAGAGCCATTCTAAGTGAAAAGCCGTGGTCTCCTGCTCAGTGAACTAACATCCAAGGTGGGTGGACTTCAGAAGCCAGAATTCAAGATGGAACCTCCCAGACGAGAGGATGCAGGTCCCACACCCTGCATGTTGCTGACCCAGCCCAGATGCGCATCGGCCAGGGGTGCTCGGAACCAGGTCCTACACCGCGTTGTTGGACCTGCCGCTCCAAAGGTGTCCCTCCTCCCTTCAGCCCGACCTGTGGATTCCCCATGGCCCCTTCAGCGTTTCAGGAAAGGGTAGTTTGCCAGGCTCTGTGCTTAGGCCCTTGGCCGGTGTTACTCTCTCTTCACCACAGCCTTATGACGGACACAGGCAGTGGTCCTGCCCGTTCCACAGTGAGGAACTGAGGCACAGGGGGTAAGCTGCCTTGCCCAACGGGTCAGCCAGAAAGCGCTAGACCTGGGATCAAACGCAGCCTTTCTGGCCCCAGACCCCACACTCTGACCCACCAGGCTGCCTGAGGGAATTTTCTCGAGTTAGACAAAAACCATGCTTCTCTCTGTTACCCAACTTGCTTGTTGTTTGATGGATGATTTTAGCATCAACTGTCACTGGATCTCTGTTATTTTGAGACCTACTTTTTACATTGAAAGGACTTGAAGAGCTTGTACTGAAGTGGTTTTCCTTCTTATTTGAGTTTTAGTCTTTGAGCAGGATTAGCTCAAAATGCAAGGACCAGAGTGGGATTAATTAACTAGAGTGGCTTTTGCTTCTGGAGTCAAAACCCTGGGCTGCACAGGGCCCTCGTCCATCTGTTTCCTCGTGCCTGCTGGAGACGTGCCCTTCCAGCCTGGCCACCGCGGATGTGGTTATGTCACAGGATGGAGTTGGCCGGGGTACAAGACATCTGTCACATCATCCCTGAGTGTCCTTGAGCAGGTGGCTGAGAATTTCTTTCCTCCTCCGTCTTTTTGAGTGGGGCTACTTTGCCCAGCCCTCCTTACTGCATAGGGGCTCAGAGGTGACGGTAAAGTGTCAAGTGCTCATGGACGTGCGTCAGGCACTGACTGGACCTGAGTGAATTCAGGCCTTCTCTGCAAGGAGCTCAGACTCTACAACCGCACAGACCTGAATGGCGCAAAGCCCCACAGAATGCTAGCCCCTGTCCCCGCCCCAAGCCTCCCCAAGATTAGCGCTTTGGGATGAAACAAAAGCAAGTTTCTTGCGAGGGTGAGTCGTGCTGAAGGTGCACAGTTAGAGAAGAGAACAGCCTTGGCACGCCAGCCTTCCCCGGCCACGGTCAAGGTGGGAGGTAGCGTGAGAGAAGATGGGCAGCACGAGTCGGCAATACGGGGGTGGTTTGCAGACTTGACTGGAAAATAACCGGCTCCTAAACCAAGGGTGGCGTGAGGCAGCCATGTCCAGTGGAACTTTCCTTGACAGCTACCAGCTCATGTGACTTGAGACCTTGAAATGTGCCTGGGGTGATGGAGGAATTGAAGTTTTCATTTTGCTTAATCTCAGTTGAATAAAAACAGCCACACATGCCTAGGGGTGGCAGCAGGTAGAGACCTTTGCTGTTAAAACAACAACAGATTCTTACGTACACAGCTTTCATCACAGGCAGTGGCCTTGCAGGGTACATAGCATATTATTATCCTTACAAATGAGGAAACTAAGACTCAGTGCATTAAAGTCAAACCCCAAACCACACAAGCCAGTAAAGGGCGGGGCCCTTGCCCATCGAACCCGGCACCAATGCCTTCCCGTCTGCATGCAGCAGGCCCTGTTCCTCTCGCGGTGAGGGAATATGATGCACATTTTATGGCTCTCAGCAGGGCCCACCGCCTCCCCACCCCCACCTGGATGTCCCATATCTCCAGGAGCTCATTCTGCATAATTTCAAGCAGTGCACACCATGCCCGCCAGCACTGCTTCCCCCCTGCGGGGGTTCCGCCCTCCACCTCCTCCAGGCACAGCTTGGGAATCAAAGGTTCGAGCAAAGGATCGCAGACCCTGATCCTGAGCGACTTCCTGGTCCTCGGAGACTCCCTGCTCCAGCCAACACACAACGGCAGCAGGGAAGCCTGATTCTCTTCTGTTCTGAAGGACAAGGAGGGCCAACGGTCAAGACCAGCAGAGCTGAACCAGGTTTTCCCCAAGACAGGGAGAGGGCCAGGATCCCAGTGGCGGCTTCGTGGGTGCGTCGTAAGGAGCTCTGAATCTGTCAGTCATCGCAGCTGTCAACGTCACCAGTGCTCTCCTGGGAAGCGGTGTGGTGGTGGGGAAGGGGAGCCAGGCCGCACTCTCAAAGCCTTGAGGCGTTTCAGAAGCAGGCCGAGGTAGTTGGGTATTACGGTGTCCGCCAAGGCGCCCCCACAGTGTCTCAGGCCCTTTCTGTTGTGACATCCATATATGACACACACCGTGAGTGGTAACGTCCCAGGGCAAAGGTAGTGCTGTGTCTTCATGTTTTTCCTTTTTTCCCATATATATCTGAATGTTAGTAAGTCCTAGGAGCAAGAAAAACTGTAGGGAAGAAATGAAAAGCTTGGCAATGAAGAAATACAGTTTTCTGCCCTGGTGACCTTGTCAGACAAGCTGGTGGCCCGAGAGTGAGGTGTCTGCAGCGATTTCCCTATTCCCAGGGGAGGGCAGTGCCCCTGGCGCCTCCGTGCTGTTGGGACCATCTCGGCGCAATGACAGGCTCTCCACGTGTGCACAGGAGGGGCCAGGGCCTCCAGGAGTCCCATGAGCCAGCACTCACACACCTACTTGAAGGGTGTTACCTCCGGCGTCGCCCTTACCTCAAGCGCCCTGCCAGTGTCACCGTGGGCGTGTGGCTCTCCCAGCCAAGCTGCCTTTCTCAGATTCCTGATCCTTATTGCAGGCTTTCGGACACAATTCATGTGTGTCTGTTCAGTAGTTGCAGCAAGGGCGGAGTTGGGATAAGATTCCGTAGGAGGCTCTGGGGTTTTTCACAGAATTGTAGATTTAGTCGCTCCACTAAAGAGTCCAAGTTGACATCTCCGACCTGCTGAGGTAGTTCAGTCCCAGCAAACCCGGAGCCTCCTACGGAATCTTATCCTGTCAGGCGGAGCCTTTTCTTGGCCAGGTTTTGACTCCCCAGCTGACAGTTCCTTCTAAATGGTTGCCCTTGGCTGGGACTTTTGAAGTTACAGTTTTTTTTATGTTACTTATTTAAATGTAGATCCTATTTTCTAATCACTTTAAAAGTAAACTCACGCTGGAAGGAAGTGGGTGGGGTTAGGAAATATGGGGGAGGGGGATTAAGGGTATACACTTCTGGGCACCTGGGTGGCTCAGTCGATTAAGCATCCAACTCTTGGTTTCAGCCCAGGTCATGATCCTATAGTTTGTGATTTCGAGTCCCACATCTGGCTCTGTGCTGAGCGTGGAGGCCTGCTTGGGATTCGTCCTCTCTCTCTGCGCTTCCCTCACTTGTGCTAGTGCTTTCTCTCTCTCTTTCTCTCAAAATAAATTAAAAAAAAAAAAGAAGAGGTGAAAACTTGCAGTTATAAAATAAGTCACGGCGCATAGGGAATATCGTCAGTAATAGATATAGTCAATAATAGTGTCGTAACTTTGGTGACACGTCGGTGATTACACTTCTCGTGATGCTCATACGTCTGAGACTAGTATACATATGATATTTTTCAGTTAAAATTTTTGAGAAATTACATGGAGCAAAACCATAAATAAACTCATTATTTCATAGCAATGAGTGCCCCCAAGTTTGGGACTAGCCTTGGACTTTGGTTGCTGCCCCTGTGGGCCTCGGTCTTCCTCCAGATTTCCTAAGAGGAACATGAAAACCTTTGGTCCATCCCTCTCTTCCGCTCCTGTGCGATGGAGCAGCTGAGGCTCCGCCCCCTAGGCAGAGACTGGCCAGAATGCGGGGAAATGCCGTGCCTGTGTGGGCAGACTAAGGTCAGCAACTCCAGGACAGCCCCGTCAGAGGACCGCATGTCGCTGGCTTTTGAGGAAACGTGTATCTCCCAGGCCAGCAAGAGGCTGGCCGTGACCAAGAGTGGCCGTCCTCCGCCCCTGTGTGCCGGACACAGCGCACACTAACAGCCCCTAGCTTAGACCCGGAGCTGCCTTAGGGAACCAATTCCGCAAGTTCCAAACATGCCTACGCATGAGTAATCCTGATAGGAAAGCTCTTCTGTAATTATATTTAGTCTTCCTGTGATACTATATTTTAGCATCTAAAAACATAAACACTTCAAAATGTCCATAATTCCAAAGTATAGAAATAGCCACTTGAGGATATAGTCAACATATCTATATAAACACACACACACACACACACACACACACTCCATTTTATAAGGATATCATGAACCTTTTTGCTAGCTTATTAAATAATTTTTGTAGATCATGATTTTGAAAGAAATTGCACTATGTTCCATTATACCTACAGATAATAATTTTAATCAGCCTCATTTTCGTGTGAGTTATTAGGTAGTTGTTAATCTTTTTGCCATTATAAAAAAATTCTGAGATACATAGTTATATATGGGTGTGTATGTGTGTGTAGAGAGAGAAGGAGGGGCAGGTCCTCACGTGCATTTCTGATTGTTACATTCTATCTAATCTGCATTTCTGATTATTATGTTAGAATTAATCTCTGGGTACCTGGGTGGCTCAGTCAGTTGAATGTCTGCCTTCAGCTCAGGTCATGATCTCGCGATTTGTGGGTTCGAGTCCCACATTGGGCTCTGTGCTGACAGCTCAGAGCCTGGAGCCTGCTTCGGATTCTGTGTCTCCCTCTCTCTCTGCCCCTCCACTGCTCACGTGCTCTCTTTCTCTCTCCCTCAAAAAACAACAACAACATTAAAAGAAAAAAAAGAATTAATCTCTAAAAGTGGTCTCTCATCAGTTATGGGGGGTTGGGTGTAGGGAAGATGGTGTTGCCGTTGGTCCACATAC
This sequence comes from Suricata suricatta, assembly GCF_006229205.1. NCBI lineage: Eukaryota > Metazoa > Chordata > Mammalia > Carnivora > Herpestidae > Suricata > Suricata suricatta. The sequence continues at coordinate 104,348,576 of NC_043701.1, read as the reverse complement.
ATTGTATGTTGAGATCAGTCTGTTTTGCAGGGAATAAAGCCCACATCATCTCCACTCTGCTGTTTTGTTTTGTTTTTTATGTTTATTTTGAGAGAGAGAACAGGTGAGCAGGGGAGGTGCAGAGAGAGAGGGGAGAGAGAATTCCAAGCAGGTTCCACACTGTCAGTGCAGAGCCTGAGGTGGGGCTTGAACCCATGAACCATGAGATCATGACCTGGGCCCAAACCGAGTCAGACACGTAACTGACTGAGCCACCCAGGTGCCCCACCTCCGTTCTGCTCGTCTTGTCTTAATAAGATGAGCCAGTCCTCCATCCATCAGCTACAGTGTAGGAGTTCACCAGATCCCCGGAAGTGCTGCTTTTGAGGTAAATATGTGGATAGTAGGCACAACTCTTGAGACGCTCAAAAGATTCCTGGCCCTGGTATGTGCATACCTTCTCCACTCAAATGCTAATCCAGGCATTGCTGCGGGAATTTTGATTCTGTGGATATAATTATGGTCCCGAATCAGTTGATCTGAAGAAGGCAATTATCCTGGGTGGATCTGATGTAATTAGGTGAGCCTTTTAAAGGAACAGCTCTTCCCGGCAAAGAGATTTGCAGGGAGCGATTCATCGGGAGGGAGGGTTTGCAAGGCCGACTTTGAAGATGGAGGGGCCACGTGGTAAGGGATGCAGGTGGCCTGGGGGAGCTGAGGGCAGTCCCCGCTCACAGCTGGCAGGGAAATGGGGACCTCAGTCCTCCAGCCACAAGGGAGCATCCCAAGTGAGCCTGAAAGAGGATCCCGAGTGCCATCTTGAGGGCACGGCTGGCAGACACGCTGACTGCAGCCCTGCAGCACCTGGAGCAGAAAACTCACCCCTGCCACGCCTGCCCTTCCCACCCATAGAACTGCGAGCTAATAAACGGGTGTTTAAGCTGCTGAGCTCCTGGGACTGGTTCAGCCACAGAAGCAGATGCAGGATTTTTTCAGCCAGGTTGTGTGACCTTCTGGATCAGTTCCTCCTCCGTAGCACATTTTGCCCTTTACCTCTCTCTTCTCGTTCTCCTTCTCTGACCCTTCCTCTCTGTGTTTCTCTGGGAGCCCCTTGTCCACGGCTGCCCCCCAGATGCTGGTGATGTCCAGGAGTGTGGTTCAGCCGCTCTCGGGATGTCACTGCACCCGCGCACCATGGCCTCCTCCCTGGCCTCCTATGTGCGTCCTCCTCAGTCTGTGGCTGCTGCTTGCACCCCAGACTCAGCACAGTCACAGCTGGACTCGTCCCCACCTCCTCCCACTGCCACCATGTTATCTCTCCAGGTTCCTCTCTCCAAATCAGACCCCGCCGCTCACATCACTGCCTGGATCTGACCTCTCCCTAGAGCTGGAACAGCGTCAGCCCCCATACCTTCCAGGCAAAATGTGAAACTTGTTTCCTTCCCATTAGAAGTGGAGGGAAAAAACCACCTTCCAGGCTGAAGAAAGGGCATCAATGCATCATATTAATGTACTCGTCTGTCTGGACACCAATGCAGTTGTAAAACGTGGATGTAAATATTTGCATGTGGAGGAAGAGAGGCCATGGGAGCCGAAGGGCCCTCGAGGGCACAACAGTCGTGACGCCACCTTATTTCCAGAGATGCAGGCGTCTGCACTGATGGTGGCCGGCACCACCCCGAAAGCGGGGACGCTGCTTTTTGAAGCGATCCCTATGGTCTTCCGGCTTTGGTTACTGGGAGGGGTGCACATTGCCAGTGATTTGGGACTTCTGCCAGGGCTGCCTCCGCCTCGGAAGGGGGTGGTTGGAGCCGAGAAGTCCCTCCCTTGCCTTCAACTACTTGCCCTGTGAGCTCTGGCACTTCCCATGTGACGAGTGGCGGAGGCCAGTGTCTGGAGTGCATGTGACGGATTCTCTGGCGCTCTGGCTCCCGTTCTGAGCCAGAAGGCCACCCCGGCCAGACTGTGGCAGGTCTGTGCAAGCCCTCCGTGCCACCCCAGGCCCCTCCCCAAGGACGTCCACGCTTCCAGAGAGCAAAGAGGGAGGGAGAACACGCTGCTCTGAGCAACCAAATCCAGTCTGGAAATCAAAGTGGTGACATTGTGAAGGCACGCCATCCTTTGAGGCTCCAGTTAGCCAGGCCCCCGGCCGTCCGCCTTCCAAAGGACCTGCGTTAGTGCTGAGAATGAACAGACTCTGGCTCACCCGGTGCATCGGGGAAAGTTCCCTGCAGGAAACTGTTAGGAAGAGATGATCCTCTCTAGGTTAGGGTGAGGTCCAGGAGAGAGCCAGGTTCTCTGAACCCTTTGCTGTTGGGATCCAAGGAAGAAGATTTTTTTTAAGTTTCTTTTAGTCATTTTGAGAGAGACAATAGGCAAGGGGCAGAGAAAGCAAGGGAGAGAGAGAATGCCAGGAAGGCTCCACACTGTCAACACAGAGCCTAACTTGGGGCTCAAACCCATAAACTGCAAGATCATGAACTGCGCTGAGATCAAGAGTCAGACACTTAACCAACAGAGCCACCCAGGCATCCCGGGGACAGTGTTATACTGATGTGAGAGTTGGACCTGCTCTGGCCAGTCTTCCTCCTGTGATAGATGAAGGGCTTCGTGTTTGTCGGGAGAGCCCGTTGGCTCGTGCGCGGCTCTGTTCCCTCTCTGATGCCGACACATCTCTGCATATGAGGCTCAGACCCAGCCAAACACGAAGGGTCTGAGAGGCGCCTCACCATCTCAGCAGCTGTTGAGCCCGGCCCTCGGGAGGTGTTCAGACCCCTACCAGGCTTGTCCTGGGGCCTCTCGGAGCCACCCGTTTAGCCTGTGGGTCGCTCTGAGTGTTCACGGGGACTTCGATGCTTGACCAGAGTGTTTTCTAGCCACTCGGGTTTGGGCATCCTGGTTCTGCCTTGGAAAGTTCTTAATTGCCATTCCACAGTATGGCGCTCTAACCCAAATAGGCACTTCTGGGCTTCCTGATCCAGGCTTGGCGCCTCCCCGTCCCTTATGGGCTGAATTGTGTCCCTCAGATTTGTGTGTTTTAGTCCTCACTCCCCCGGACTGCAGAATGTAACGGTATCTGGAGATAAGACTTTTCAAGGGTTAATTAATGCATGTTAAAAAGATGTCATTGGCGAGGGCCCTGCTGTCACGTGCCCGGCGTCCTTCCAAGAGGAGGAGACAGGACGCAGTCACGCACAGACGCACGACCGTGTGAACCCACGGGAAGCAGATGGGCATCAACGAGCCAGGCAGAGGCCTCAGGAGAAACCAGCCTCAGACCTACAGCGTCCAAAACTGTGAGCAAGTACATTTCTGGTGTTTAAGCCCCAGGTCTGGAAGGCGACGGATCCACCGACCCCTCGCTCTGCTCCGTAGCCTTGCATCAGAAGAACCGATTGTGATTTGATCAGAGGAGAATGAGATGGTCGCCATCCATATTGTTCGTAAGCCAGGATCCCGTTAACCTGGCCGGTCATGGTGCCCAGTGACCGTCTCCAAAGGCTTTAGTGTTTGTTTTCTCAAACTATCCTTGCTAAGTCACTTTTCTGGCATCCTATGCTAGAATGCTGTTATTTTTTGAACTTGGTTGTGGGATTTGACGTTTAGTCCTGTTAAACGTGGCCTTCCTTGACTGTCCCCGTCCCTGGGGGGAGGGGTGGGCTTTAGAAACCACGTGGTATGTCATGGTGGGCGTGAGGCCTTCCGGTGACACTCTTCCCATTCCCTGGTGGAGGATTTTCTTTTGAAGACACATGCGACAAAGCTAACATCCCTGTGGTGAGTTTCAGGGCACACGGTGCCCAGCGTGAGTATGATGGGATTTCAGGCAGGATGTCTGGGAGAGGCGGGTCTGGATCCGAGCCCCGGGTGGAGAAGTCCTCGGTAGTGGCCACACTCTTGTGGCCAAGAAGAGAAGATAGGTTCTGAGAAAATGGCCTCGCTCTGCCAAAATCACATGTGACATGTGACAGGGATGGAGATTGGCTTCTCTGCCTCTGTGTTTTCTTCTCTATCAAAGAGATTCCTTCTGGGAATTGAGGTGGAAAAGGCAAAGAGGCCCCAAAATGAAATGTCAGAGCTGTGCCAACTTAGCTGCAAAGGCATTCTGTATCGTCAAGGCATGATCTGCCAGGCTGCAGGAAAGTAGGGTACTCCCCCTGAGGACATCTCGGTGAGTAAGTGGGACAGGATTAGCCCTCGGAAGACGAGCTGCTTTTAAAATTAGACGTACGTGGGGCGCTGGGCGGCTCAGTCGGTTAGGCTTTTGACTCTAGGTTTCAGCTCAAGTCATGATCTTGTGGTTTGTGAGTTTGAACCCTGCGTTGGACTCTGTGCTGGTGGCATGGAGCCTGCTTGGGATTCTCTCTCTCCCCCTCCCCCTCAGCCCCTCCTCTGCTCGCTCGCACTCTCTCTCTCAGAATAAACAAACTTTAAAATAAATAAAATTAGACTTCATTTCTGGAACGTCAGATACTGTGTTTTGCAAGTGATCGTAGTTCTCTGGCCAAAGGCAGGTATTGGAGACGCGCCCAGGGCTTCCCTGGAGCCCGTGTTCGTTTTTCACAGCAGAGTGTCACTGGCTGGCTGCATGGGCGGCCTCCACTCAGCGGTTCTGTGCCTCAGGACGAACAGGGCTGGCCTCACTGCTGACCAGGTGTCTGTCACCGCTGGCACTGGACAGGCACAAGTGAGCACTATTCGCTTGTGAAGTGCTACCTGTAACGGCACCTAGAACGTTCCCCAAGAAGAACTTTTTTCCCTTACGGAGATCACTAGGTAATACCCAGATGATAAATTCTTTATAACTCGGTCCATCATTGGGAGAACCACACTTTTCTTGAATCTGTCCCCATTGCCTGTGATGACCTCTTTGGTGATGCTCACGGCACAGGGAGTTGAAGAATCGCTTGCTAATCCCAGCACAGGCTCTTTGCTGGTCCTGGCACCCCAGGTGCCAATCCTGTCTCCTCTGCCGCGTGAGTTGAATACTACCTCTTCTGCCTGTGTGGTGGCTTCTAGAAGGAATAAGGAATAATTGCCAATTCACCCTGTGAATTAAAAAGCTGAGTTCAATTGGAAAACACAGATAAGTTTATCCCTTACGGATGAGGGAGCCTTTAGCTTGTATTCATCGTACACTCGAGTCCCTCCAGTGCTTCCGGACTGGAGGATGTTTGCCTTGACCTCAGCTCCCAAATTCATCACATGTGATCATTTGTCCCTTTTCTCCTCCTACCTTGACATTTCCAAATCAAAAAGTCTGGGCCGAGCCACCAGCTGCCAAGGCTACAGGGTGACCTTGGCAGTTACCTGGGACCTCTACAGGCTGACAAGGTGATGGGGTTGTAGGGACTGTGGCACCAGTGGCTCAAGGAAGAGGTGACTTTCCCACCCATTCCTGGCCCGGTGACGGCCACGTGTGCTTCCCTGAAGCCTTGGGTCCCAGGCCTGACACCACCTCGAGCTCTCTGACTCCCATGTGTTTCTCTTCAAGATTTACGTCCACCTGAAGGAAGGCGGGGGCCCGGATGGGCTGGATGCGCTCAAGAATAAGCCCCAGCTGCACAGCATGGTGGCCCGAAGCCTGTGCCGGAACGCGGCGGGCAAGAACTACATCATCTTCACGGGGCCCAGCATCACCAGCCTGACCCTGTTTGAGGAGCTGGAAAAGCAAGGTTGGTCGCCTGGCAGGCCGGTCTGAGGGTAGCCCTTGGACCCCAGAGGGGTGGTGAGCGGGGTCTGGGGTACAGGTGTGTAGCAGCCAGCACGGACCAGAGGCTTCTGGGCCAGGAGGGAACACAGTGGTCTCAGCCTGCCACGTGCCTGCCTGGACCCTGTGGGGCGCTGGCGATCTGCAGAGACACTGGCCACAGGCTTGTGGTGTGGGGGCCTAATGCTCTGCCCAAGGCACATTTCGTTGTGTCCTTTGTTGTGAGACCATGGCCGCTGAGGAAGACTAGTGTCTTAGTCCATTTAGGCTGCTCTACCAAAGTACCACAGACTGGACAGCCTGTAAACAGCACACATTTATTCCTTGCAGTTCTGGAGGCTGGAAGTTCAAGAACAGGGCGCCAATGTGGTGGGTGCGGGCCTCTTCTAGGTTGCCAATCTCACATGACTGAAGGGACAAGGGACTTTTCTTTTCCTTTCCTTTCTTTTCTTTTTAATGGCACTTATTCTTGAGAGAGAGGGCGATAGAGCATGAGCAGGGGAGGGGCAGAGAGAGAGGGAGACCCAGAATCTGAAGCAAACTCCAGGGTCCAAGCTGTCAGCACACAGCCTGACGAGGGGCTAGAACTCACAAACCGTGAGATCATGACCTGAGCTGAAGTCAGATGCTTAACTGCCTGAGTCCCCCAGGCGCCCCACCTGGGTCCCTTTTCTTAAGAGCTCTGCTCCCATGCGTGAGGGCTCCACCCCCGTGACTCAGGCACCTCCCAGAAATCCCACCTTTTAACACCATCACCTTAGGCATTAGGCTTTCAGCAGAGGAATTTGGGGAGAACACGCACATTTGATCTGTAGCTCCCACAAAGGCTCTGAAGCCTGGACTCAGCCCCATCTATAATGCGGCCTCTCCAGTTGACACAGACGTCACAGAGGATAATGTAGAATTAATACAGGCAGCAGATAGTACGGAAGGCCTCAGAAAATTCTTAGCGTGCCCTGGTGCTGGGGTGCTTCATTCTTCTGTTCAGAGATTAGGAGGCCTTCCATGGCTCCGGCACCAACGGGGGTGTAGAAGGAGATCTGGACCAAGTCAGGGAGCTTGACAGCAAGCTGCACCTCCTTTGATTCGTCCTACATTTGGGGGGATGTATATCTAGTCAACTCGAGAGGCATGAAAAGCCTCTCCTCTGCTATGGCAGCCACTGACATTGCACATCTATTGCTTAGCAACAGGTCAGACATCTGGCCCTGAAACTAAACCCTTGCAAGAACTGGGAGCCGACAGCTTCCGACCTTGACCTCAGCCACTGCTGGGGATGCAGCCCCTGGCTGTGTGCCTTGCTGGCCCTGGCTGTGTCTGACTCATCAGCAGAGTCCAGTGTCCACCAGGGCTCAGTGTTTAATTGCCAGGAGGACTCAGGATGGAGAGAGGAGACCACGGGAAGAGGGAACATGGAAGTCACATTGGAGAAAATGGGCCCTAATGCGTGTTAGCCAACCACGTTGGAAGAAGATGGGTTCCCGTGTTAGAGCGTATGGTGAGAGCCAGGGCTGCCATCCCCACTCGCCTGCTCGTTCAAGTCCGACTGGGTGCGTGGCCATGAAGCCCTGGGGTTCCTAGGACTGCCCTGATAGCATTCGCATGCCACCGGGGCCACCAGGCTCACAGTATGATCTTCATCACCTAGACCAAGAGTCAGATGGTGCAGTCAAGTAGCCAGTTGGGGCTGGTGTGTGGCAGAATGAGGGTGCCCAAGGACTGTCACGGGTCATCAGTGCTGCTGCTTGGACAGTTAGCCATGCTGGCATGTAATTCTGGGAAGAAAAGGACGTTCCCCAGCTCAGGGAATTAAGGAAGGGCTGGAGAGGAATCTTCTAGCGGGAAGAAAATAATTAGACATGGAATTTAGATTTTCCCAAGAATGGACAAAGATTTCATTGTGCATTTTTTGGAAGCTTCTAGAGCTCCTACGTACTTCTTGTGTGGCTCCATTGCGATGACAGACACCTGGCGGTTCTTCATTGTCCCCACACTGGTGGCCGCATGCGCCCCAGGGACTCTGGCTCCACTGGTCGGGACGGGTGCCCTCCAGGGCATTCTCACGGGCAGCCAGGTTTGAAGAAGGGCATCGTAGCCGAGGCTGGCCGTCCCTCCGCAGTGCACGGAAACTGCTTTGTAGAAGAGCCAGAAGAAGACATTGATCTAATAAACGCTATTTTCATAAAGGGACAGATTTATGAGACTTGGATGCTGTTTGGATTTTCTTCCTCCCTGCTTACCAAATTGCACCTGCTGTTTGGCTGATTGTGTACAAGCAGCCTCGGAGGGAGGTTTTAAAACATCATTTTCCTTGTTCATCGAATCCTCCCTGCTGTTTTAAAAACCGTTTCTTCTTTTTAAATATTAAGGCTGGGATCACTGGAAGAGTTGGAGCTGCAAGCAGCCAGCAGCCCCCTGCTTCAGAGCAGTAAGACTGGATTAGACCACCCAGTGGCCCTTCCTCTGTACCCACGGCTGCTCGAAAGGCGGTGGGAACTGGGTGGCTCCTCCGGTTGTACATGCCCCCCCAACCCAGGGTCGGCTGGAGATGCAGGGGTGAGGGGCGCACCCACACAGGTCATAGAATGTTTCGAGTTACTGACGATACTGTGTCAGCCTTCAGTGAGCTTCAGTCTGTAACGGAAGAGCCTGGGGATGAGACTGTGCCTGGCGACTTCAGTCAGAAGTGCCGCTTCATGTCCCCTCTATGCTTCCAGACAGGATCCTGGCTACCCGGAGAAGCAGAGTCCTCAGGGCCCTCGGTGGACACCTTGACCCGCTCAGTGGGGCAGGCCCAAGGGTGGACGGGGCCAGGAAGGGCTGTGCACCCAGGGCGGATTCCCTCCTGCCTCCGTGGGACCTTCTGTGCATGAAAGGCCACACGGTAGCTCCTTCTCCCTCAGGTGCGAGGTTTCTGGAAGTAGATGAGCCGATGGCAGGTTAGGTGCACTGAGCCTGGCACATAGCGCTCTAACGAGACTCCTTGTATTACTGCTATTCAGTGTGACGGTCTTGTGTAATCTTCAGTGTTTATTTTTTTATTTTTTGAGTGGGGAGGGGCAGACAGAGGGGGTGAAGAGAGGATCCTCGCTGACAGCAGAGAGCCCAATGCGGGGCTCAAACTCAGGAGCTGGAAGATGGTGACCTGAGCCAGAGTCGGACACTTAACCGATGGAGCCACCCAGGCACCCAGTCTCACGTATAATCTTAGACGTGCTTCTAGAAGTCCTGGGAGAGAGCGCCTGTGGGATGGAAGCCCCCAGACCTCAGCAGTCTCTCCTGCAGGGACTTTAGAAGGCCTGTCTCCCAAGCGCCAGCCCCAGAACAAGGCAGGCCTGTGCGTCCTGACTGTGTGGATGTGGTTTTGTATCCATCTCCCCCCACCAGAGATCTACTGCTGTGGCCTGCTTAGCTCCAGGAAGAGCGACTGCACCGGCCTGCCCCCGTCCATGCTGAGCAACCCAGCCACCCCCCCGACCCGGGGCCAGCACCGCATCAAGATGAAGGGCAACATGTCCCTGATCTGCTGGTACAACAAAGGGTACTTCCGCTTCCTGACGAATGCCTACTCGCCCGTGCAGCAAGGTGGGCCCGCGGGGGGGGGGCGTGCAGCAAGGTGGGCCCACAGGGGGCCAGGTGTCCAGTGACCCCCCCATCACTGTGAGCTTCTGGGCCGCTGCACCTGACTGGAGGGCCGACACCAGCTCCCCTCCCCATTGCTTGTCAGCGGCCAAGAGAAGCAGGGAGAGACCAGGGTGGGGTCTGCGGGTCCCCAGGGTCATCTGTGCTGGCAGTGCTCACACAGTCACTTAGGCCTCGAGGATTCCATGGAAGACGTGTTCTGACGGGAGGGAAACGTCAGCTGTTTTTCTTGGTTCGGTTCCTTCCTCAGAGATTAAGCACTGGGATTAGGGAATGATCAGGGTTCTGTCATTAGTCTTCCTTGGGGCTTCAAATCTGTAAAGCGTCTACAGTTCAGGTAACTTCAGCTACTGCCTCTTTAACCCGCTGACAGGGAGACTCAGGTAACAGAGGACGCCTCCCAAAAATCGTCATGTCAGGTTGGGTACTCGAAAGTCCCTTGTGGTTGTCCTTATCAAGACATGTTTCCTCTTTGCTGTGGAAGGAGCACTGCAGGGGGCTCGGTTGTGGGAGGTGTGTGTGTGTGTGTGTGTGTGTGTGTGTGTGAGAGTGAGTGTATGTGTGTATATATGTGAGGGTGTGTGGGATGTGTGGGGTGTATCTGTGTGATATGTCTTATGTCGATGGGGGGATGTGTGTGTGCTTGATTAATGTCTGTTGTTCCTTTATTCTCTCACCCCCTGCCCCCCGCCCACGCACCGAGGTTCTTCCGTTTCGGGAGATTACAATCTGGGGCACAAGCCCATGGGACCTAGGCTTGGAAAAGTCCAGAGCACTGCGTTGCCATGTCACTGTGTCAAGGGCACTCGGAGGAAGGGTTTGGGCTTGACCTTGCAAGTGGAAGGGCGAGTTTAAATTGGACTTCCGTACTCTGGTGATCGGGCACGGGCCCTCCCAGGGACAATGTTCGGGAATAGGGGGTAGGGGCCACCTCCCTCTACATTGTGCATGACAAGTTGCAAATTGTGCACTAGGCTTTAAGATGAGGGAACCTTAAAACCCCCAATCTCAAAGGCCGGGAGCCTTAAATCCGTTTTCAAGGGAAGCAGCAAGGAGGATGTTGATGGGGAAGAAGGGAAATTGGCAGAGTCGATTTTTAAATATGCCGAAACTTACTGTTTATAAGTTTCCTTCAGTTATAGTTTCCTTTCCTAAAGTGGTCTGTTATAAATCAAAGTCCCCAGTCTTAGATGCCCTTAAAATCCCAAGTGGTGTGCCCTTGGTGTGGCCCTGGCCCCTCCTGCAGTGCCTCTGGAAGCTTCCCAGGGTGACAGGTGCCAGTGAGCCAGGCTAGGGAGCCGACAGAGCCCTGCCGGTGAGCTCCCAGCCTGGGCACCGCAGGCAGGAGGCAGGGAGGCAGCGTGGTGAGTGGCTGCTGGGTGGCTCACAGGGAATCCTTTTACTAGTTCACATTTTAGAGTATTTGTTTCAATGTTTGTTTATTTAGAGAGAGAGGGAGGGAGAAGGAGCAGAGAGAGAGAGAGAGAGAGAGAGAGAGAGAGAGAGAAAGAGACAGAGACGGAGCGTGAGCCGGGGAGGGACAGAGAGAGAGAGAGGCAAACACAGAATATGAGCAGGCTCCAGGCTCCGAGCTGTCAGCATAGAGCCCAATGTGGGGCTTGAACTCAAAAACTGAGATCATGACCTGAGCGTCCGACTTATGGTTAGAATTTTTTACCATAAAAATGTTTTTCACTTTGCATGAGCAGATCTGTTGGTCATGTTCTTTGTTCTTATAAGAGCTTATAAGTCCCTGCTCTGTCCCAAGGCCGGAGGAATGAGAGATCATCTGGTTGTTTCAAAGTGTGATTTTGTGCTCTTTACCACAACCCCTTGGCATCAGTTGGGTTTTTACTACTTTTTCTTAATTAAGTGGCCCTACATCTTTGCCTGAACCCTTTATTGAATAATTTTACACACACACACACACACACACACACACACTCTTTCTTCTGAAGGTTGAGCAGAATGTCCAATTTTAGAAAATATCTAACTAGTTAGGAACATTTTAGGAGTTGGTTTATTATTTCTTCTGGGTGCTAAGGAAAAGCGCCCCTTCTTTCAGAGAGCATGAGCACATGCACAGGCTTCATGAGTCACGTGCTGTCACATATCCAGGGACATCCACGTAAAGAACCGGACTCTTCTGCTCTTCTTCTGAAATCCATTTTGGATCTGTCGTCTCCCTACCAGAGCCTTTGCCCCCTGGGGGTTCAGACCCCAGGAGACTAACACGCATATGCAGAATGTGCTGTGGACCGTGAGTCAGGTCTTGACTCACTCGCCCAGATTGGGAATAGTGGAAAGACTGTCCGCCTTACCGAAAATAGCTTCAGGGGGGCGGTAGACATGCGGCCACTGCCGCACGAACACACGGGTTTCTCCTATGGGGTCAGACAGACACATACATACGCCAAGTGCACACGTCAGTACCCAAGTGCACACACCAAGTGCGTGTACCTGCAAACACGCTGGGCTCACCCGGGGCACCTGTGGGCTACACACACGACATCCTGCTCGTGAAGTCCGTACCACTGGTACATACCAGACAGCCTCTTGTCAACATGCCCGATGTCAAAGCCTTTTAGTTCTCAGAAAGGACTAAATCCTACAGGACAGCAATCCTACCCTTTCTAGATAGTATCTCAAAATCCAAAGGATGTTGTTTTTTATTTTATGTATTTATTTTGAGTGAGAGAGATCTGAGAGAGAGTGAGTGTAAGCAGGCCCAGAGAGAGGGAGAGGAGACAGAGAATACTAAACAGGCTCCTGGCTGTCAGTAGACCCTGACGAGGGGCTTGATCTCACGAATAAGATCATAACCTGAGCCAAAGTCAGACGCTTAACCAACTGATCCACCCGGATGCCCCTGAAGATCTGATTTTTTAAATGGGGGAAATGCTCAAGCAGACTAGTGCCGGCCCAGGTTTTGGAGCCACTGTGCTGAGATTCCAAGCAGAAAACCTTGTATGTTAAAAAGCACGAGGAGGGTGGGAAGGCCAGGAGCGGCTGGAGCAGGTCACCTCTGGCTGGGGGATCAGGCGCGGCAGTCCAGGAACAGTTTCCCTGGAGGCACTGAAAGCCAGAAGCCCAGAGCTGCAGGCTGTGGGGCGGTCCAGCAACAGGACCGGCCCTGAGGTCCTCGGCATGTGAGCCCAGCTCACTGGAGACACTGGCGACTCACAGCGAGTCCCCCTCAGCTGGGGAAAGAACAGAGAGACTCCCTTTCTGTACAGGGACAATCTGATGTGCCCATATCCAGGTAGGCTCCGTGGAGCCACTTTAGACCCAGCATGCAGCAGTAATTTTGGAGAAATTAAAATGAAGCCAGGGAAGCCTGCCAAGGCCTGGACTCGAGCGTGAGACTAGGATGCTTCCCGAATTGGGCTGGAGCTGCGGTCGGGGGATGAGATGGGGGACCCAGAATGGGCATGCTGGGGGAGGCTGGTAGAGGGGGATAGTCCTCCCTGCCTGGGTGGCTGGATCACCAGACGGTAGAACAACTATCAGTGAAGAGGGGTTTGTAGCCAGCAGAGTCCCAGAACACCCCTGGACAGAAAGAAGCCCCTGGCGTCAGCATTGAGGTCCTCTGGGCCCCGTCTCTAGGGGTGGGGCCCTGGCATCTCAATTTCTCCCAAGTGCTCAGGGATTTCTTTGTGTGAGAAGCCAGTATGGAAGGCATGGGTGGAGGACAGGGACCCAAAGAACAAGAACATTCCCGGCTCAACTCTCCCTTTGCAAATAGATCCGTGCAGTCCTGTCTCCTGCAGGGCCCTTGGGACACGGGCAGGAGACCCTCTAGGTGAAGCCCCTTGTGCTTGAAGGCACCTGCCACTTGTACTCCAACAGTATTCGTTCAAGTACAGTCTCACAGTCCTTCAGACTGATCCCTTATTTGTTTTTTCTTCTTCAAGTTTTTATTTGAATCCTAGTTAGTTCAGGGCACCTGGGTGGCTCAGTCGGTTAAGCATCCCACTTTGGCTCAGGTCACTATCTCGAGGTTCATGAGTTTGAGCCCAGCATCAGGCTCTGGACGGACAGCTCAGAGCCTGGAGCCTGCTTCGGATTCTGTGTCTCCCTCTCTCTGCTCCTCCCCTACTTGCACTCTGTTTCTCAAAAATTAATGAACATTTAAAAATTTTTTAAAATAAAATAAATTCTAGTTAGCTCACATACAGTGTAGTCTTTTCAGGAGTAGAACTTAGTGATTAAGCACTTACATACAACACCCAGCACTCATCACGTGTGCCCTCCTCAGTGCCCATCCTCCATCTAGCCCATCGCCCACCCACCTCCCTCCATCAACCCTCAGTTTGTTTTCTGTGGTAAAGAGTCTCGTATGGCTTGTTTTCCTTTCTTTTTATTCCCCCTCCCCCTATGTTCATCTGTTTGCTTCTTAAATTCCACATAGGAATGAAATCATATGGTATTTGTTTTTCTCTGCCTGGCTTATTTTGCTTCGCATTCGCCAGCTCTGTCCACATCATTGCAGACGGCAAGATTTCATTCCTTTTGATGGCTGAGTAAGACTCTATTGCAGACACACACCACCTCTTTACCATTCTTCTAGACTGATCCCTTTAAAAAAAAAAAGCCACACCAGAAGATGGTGCTGCTCTCATAATCCCGTCAATGTGGGGGGAAGACGATGGTCAGAGGATATGGCAGTAAACCCTCTGCCCACGCTTGAGTGCACGCGGCCCTTCGGAAGAGCGTGTTCTTTCATGTCTTCTGTGTCCGCCCTAGAAGGCAGGTCTTGGAAACGAGGTGGTCCCGCAGTGGTTGGGGCAGGAGGGTGAGGAGGGCTTGTTGGTCTCTTCTTGCTCTTCACACCCGTCTGGAGGTCAGTGGGATGTAGGCGCGTTGCTGAGAATTGGGCAGTGCCCCAGATGCATGTAATAGAGGAAAGGCATTTGAAGGCATGTTGGGAATGGAGGGGCGGGTGGAGTTTCCCTAATGGCCAGGTGCAAAAGGTGCTTTCCATCCCTGAGTCCTCAGGGACCCCCACAAGTCCTGGGGTGCATGAGAGGTGGAGTGTGGAGTATGGATGGAGGGCAGCCTGTAACTCCACCCTTCTGCCATGATGGAGGCAGGAAGAGGCAGAAAGGACTCCCAGCTTCTTGTGGGGAGGGGGAAGGAGGGAAGAGTGAGTCCTGCATCTCCCCTTTGCTCTCCCAAGGCAGGCGCACCTCTCTCCCTGGTGCCCCTCAAAGCCACCTCTGGGTCCGTCCTTGCTCGGTGTGCCTGCAGGGCTCCTGGGCTATGGGCACTGGGTCTGGCTGTCAGGTCCCTTTGCGCTCACCTAACTTTGATGTTCTCCTGGAGTCCTCTGAGGCTTTTAGGGACTGGTGTCCCTCTTTTCCTCCTCCCCCCGCCTCCCCTGCCCCTCCACTCCGTGTTGTTGTTTTTTAATTTTTTAATGTATATTTATTTTTGAGAGAGAGGGAAAGAGACAGTGTGAGCAGGGGAGGGGCAGAGAGAGAGGGAGACAGAATCTGAAGCAGGCTCCAGGCTCCGAGCTGTCAGCCCAGAGCCTGACACAGGCCTCGAACTTGTGAACCGAAAGGTCATGACCTGAGCCGAAGTCAGACTCCTAACCACGAAGCCACCCAGGCGCCCCTGCGCTCCCTGTTTTACATCAGGATAGCCAGACAGCATGGAGAGGAGCAGATTTGTCCTCAGGGTTCGCAGGAGACGGTTTGGAAGGGCGTTTACCGCCTCTCTTTACGCAGGAGTGATCATCAAGAGGAAGAGCGGGGAGATCCCCTGCCCCTTGGCCGTGGAGGCGTTCGCCGCTCACCTCAGCTACATCTGCAGATACGACGACAAGTACAGCAAGTAAGTGGCGGTGGCTGCGGAAGGCGCCGCGGTCTCCCGGAGACTGCAGGGGTCAGCGGTCCCTGTCAAAGTGGATGCATGAGGCCCCAGTGAGACAAAATCCTGAGCCCTGGCCTGGTCTCCCAGGCTCGCCCGCACAGCCCCCTCCCTTCCGGGCGCCCTGCCACCCGCACCCCCCAGTGCCCTTCCCTCTGCTCTCTCGGGTCTTGCCGTCTCTCAGCACTCAGCCCAGAGCCTGCACCTGCTATCCCCTGCTCCTCCCGCCCCCTCCCCGCACCCCTACTCCAGGGTTGGCCTCGTCTGATGTGTACAGGCAGTGTAGATGGGATGGGTGTGGCACACGCATGCACACGCCCACGGCACTATAACAGGAACTTGGGGAGTGATTGCCGGTGGCCTGAGTATGGCTATGAAATTGCCACGGTTGGGCCTCACAACCCAGAACAAGGTCGGAGTCATCCAGTAATCCAGCGGACACTTGGAGGGTAACATGCTGGGCTTCTCCCTGGCAGAGAACACCGAGGCCCAGTTCTCCCCAGAAAGCTCAGCCGGAGTCCGAGAGGCGGCCCCACTCCCTGGGGAGTCACTGAACGATGTTTACTGAACTGTGTGCTCAGCACCTGCTGATCCCATGAGGTCACTGCAAGGAACTCTGCGTTGATATGGCCACGTGTAGGGTCCTCTCTGTGCCGGTGGTGGTGAGGGTGCTGACCCTCAGACACTTCTCAGGGGGCAGAGACAAAGGTGCAGACGGAGAACACGGTGCAGGCCTGAGTCCCAGGCTGGCTCCTGGCCCTGGACGGGCACCATCCTCCGACTCAGGGCAGAAGCCTCCCTGACGTCATGTCCGTCCCTGATCTGAATGGAAAGCGGGGGCGCAAAGAGGCATGCACTCAGGTGGACAGGGACGCGTTGCAGAGGCCTGTAGCTGAGGGCGAACTTGACCTTGGGAAACGGAAGCAGTTCAGTATGCACAGGACTCGGCTTTTGATAAGGGCCCTTAGCGAAGAGGGAAGTCCCCCAGGCCCTCTTCCCTTGGGGTTTCTGAGCCCTAGAAAGCCAGGCCCCCAGGTCCAGCATCTCTTCCAGTGACTACCTCCCCCTCCCGTCCCACCTAATCCTCTGATAGGAATTGTCTTCGTCTTGAGAAAGTTTATTGTGACAGAGCCTCAGCAGGAGCTGACCCGGCTGGGTTCCCGCCCCCCACAACCCCTCAGCAGCAGCACTGACTACCATAAGGCTTTTCGAGAATCTCTCCTTTGACCTGGGCCCCCGCGAACCGTCGGGCTGCTCAGCCTTTCCCATCCCTCTGCCCCCGCAGGTATTTCATTTCTCACAAACCAAACAAGACCTGGCAACAGGTGTTCTGGTTCGCCATCAGCATCGCCATCAATAACGCCTACATCCTGTACAAGATGTCAGACGCCTACCACGTGAAGAGGTACAGCCGGGCGCAGTTCGGGGAGAGACTGGTGAGGGAGCTGCTGGGCCTGGAGGAGGCCTCCCCAGCCCACTGATGTGGGGTCGCCGGGCCTGGGTGCGGACCGGGTCCGGGAGGCCGGAGGAGGGACGGTGCCACAGCCTCCACAGGGACCAGGGTGGGCCTGGTCAGAGGACGGCTGCCGTCCAGGTTCCCATTCAAAGAAGAGCACGTCCTCCCTCCAGGAGCAACCTCCCACCCAGGGCCAGCGAGGGCACCGCACCCAGACTCCACGTGCTGGCCAGCGCGCTGCCCGTGGCATTGGCCCGGCAGGGACACCTGCGGAGCTCAGCTCGGCTCGTGGGACCTGGGGAGGCTGCCGCCCCCGGGGGCGCTGGGGATGGGATGGGCCGTAGCATGTCCCGCTAGGAATGCCTGCTCTGTAAAGACGCGAAGACATTTGTGACATGGTTCTGTTTCTTGCCGTGTCTGGCAGTGACCAAGGCACGCAGAGGCAGGTGCTACACCACTGAGGTCGTGCGGGCGGCTTAGAACGGGCCTCCTAGAATGGGAAACACAAACTGGGTGCCATTAAAATGCAGGGATGGAATGGGGGAGCGCTGCCCGTTCTGAAGTGTAAATGAGGCGTTCCTAACCCTTCTCCTCTCCCTGGCTGGTGGACGGGGGAGAGAGGGAAAATGCCAATGGAATCGAGGTGATGTGTGATGCTATTTTTTATTTTTAAATATATCTTCAGGTTATTTTCTTACTGTTGCTTAAGATCTTCTGTAAGAGGAAAACGTCCCCCTTCTTTTCCGCCCCCTCCCCTCACCCCCGCCATGACTGTTCCCAGGGTCACAGTTCGGTATTCTGAGCCCTGTGACCGTGCGCAGACCAGAAAGAGCAGCCTGCTTCCAGAACAGACGTGGCTCCATCCCATCAGGGAGCCCGGGGAGGGAGGGGGGCCTTAAGCTTTGCCACAGAGCCGATCACTTTCAGAACTGCTTGTTTGGGAAAACATGGAGCATGGCTGAAACAAACACACAACAAAACATCTGTGGGTGACACGGGCTGTGTTGGCCATCAGACACTGTCGCCCCACGGCCCTGCAGCTGGCCTGGGCAGACCCTGGAAGGCGACTGGGTGACAGCTTTGTTCGGTGTGATCTCCCCATGGGACCGAGAGAGTACACGCCGGACACTGGCCCCAGGGCTCCTCCACTTCCTGGGACGTCTGGGGCTCCTCCTGAGCCCGGGTCCGTGTGTCTCCAGGGCAAACCTTGGCCAGGGCCGTTCCCTGTCTGACCATCCCCTGCAGACAAGAAACGAGTGATTCCTGGAGTTACACAGTCCGTGTCCACCCCGGTTTACGTACCCCCTCGTTTTCTCGTTTATTGTTTTTTTTTTCTTTCTTACAAATGCAAAACCTATTCTACTCAGGCTTTGGGACGTTTTTCCTTGTTCTCACCCAGTTCATACACGTGTTGCCGGCAGCATGCTCTCGGACCCATGCCATCCCTGTAGCCTGCGTTCGTGATGATCCCCCTCGCCTGTGGTTTGAACTCCATGCCACGGACTGTAGGCCAAATTGTAAATTGTGTTTCAGAACACCTTCGCCGTGTCCTTTAATTGGATTGAAAGCACTTTTACCACATGGAGAAATATATTTTTAATTTGTGATGCTTTTCTACAAGTTCCACTATTTCTGAGTTTAATGTGTTTCCAATACTTAGGGAGACTCTAATGAAAGCTGATGAATTTTCTTTTCTGTCCAAATAAGTAACAGGAAAAAATAAAAGTCTATTTAGATGCTGATTCTTTGTGAAGACGTGAATTTGTTTAACGGGTCAGGCACAAGGAGCACGGCTGTCTCCATGGGTAGAGCTCTTGATCTTGGCGTTGTGAGTTCAAGCCCCACGTTGGGATTGGTATACTTAATTAAAAAAAAAAAAAAAGAAAAGTCAGGGACAAAAATACAGGCTACTCTTTTAAGACTTGGCTTCTTGTTGTATAAGCTAGTGTGTGTGATCTTAAACTGTTTTTAGGACCAAAGCAAGTTTAAAAAAGAAATGCAGTTAAGTCTTGACTTGTAGAAGTAGGTATTGATGCCCAGGTCAGGTGAGTACAGGTGGATCTTCAGTGCCTGTGCGATTGAAGAAGATGCCAGCCTGCCTTCCAAACGGGTGTTCCTCGTCTGTTCTTCTGGTTGGTGTGGTGTCCACGTTAACACCGAGAGGCGCCCTCGTGGCAGGCCCGTGGGTGGCTTTGCATCACCAAGGAACTAGAGGGGACTCACACCAGTTTAGTGCTCTGGTTTTTTTAAATGGTAGCCACCTGTTTCCAGATAAATGCTCGAAGCAGACAGCAGTTCTGCGGGGGGTGGGGGGGGTGTCGGAGCCCCTGCAAGTTGGGAGGAGTTTCTGTTCTTCTGGAAGGACACATTGACATGGAGTACTAACTAGGACGGCCTGTAGGACCTCGCCCTGCAGATGTGAGTCCGAGAGCCTCGGAGAAGTGCCTCAGCTAAAATCCCCCTGGCACACTAGTATCTCTGTGGGTTGGCAGGCCCGCAGGCTGACCCTGGATGGGCTCATGAGTTGCTGGCCACTGCTGGGCCCCGTGAGTGCTTCTCAGCAAAGCGGAGGCCAGCAGGTGGGCCCCTCTGCATCCCGTGGCTTGTGAGACCCTTTCCACCCCAGGCCAGCCACCACCGCGAAGCAACCCCCCCTAGGATGTCTTTGCTACCGAGTCTGAGAAAGAAAAACAGAACAAGGAGCTTCCCGACCCTCATGGAGAATAAAACAAATGCCTGGAAGCTTCTCCGAAACAAAGCTCCGTGAGACCAAATGCACTGAGCTTCCCGTGGTTTAGGCCGCAGGCCCAGGGCTGTGGCTGTCTTTGGAATCCGGTAAGGTAATCCTTCAGGGAACTGGACTTGGGTGCGTTTCTGTTTGTATTTGCTCCCTTCATTCCCTGTTTCCCTGTTTCACTCACATCATCCTTTTTCCCCACACTCTGCTTCCTAAAAAGCCTCAATTTTGAACAAGGTCTGACTGTACATGATGGAGCATAATACTAGGTCCATATTTCAAAACTCAAGTGAGTTACAGGGGCACCTGGGTGACCCAGTTGGTAAAGTGCTTGGCCCACAGGACCTGGGGGCTAGCACAGCAGTGTTAGTTTGCCTTCCAGAACAATTAGAAGCAGAGGCCGTGGTAAAAATATATTTGCTAGAGGGGCACCTGGGCGCTGTTGGTTAAGTGTCCAACTCTTGGTTTTGGCTCAGGTCATGATCTAATGTTTGTGGGTTCCAGCCCCAAGTCGGGCTTTACACTGACAGCATGGAGCCTGCTTGGGATTTTCTTTCTCTCTCTCCCCCTCTGGTCCTCCCCCACTTAGTTTCTCTGTTGGTCTCTCTCTCAAAAAAAAAAAAGGAGTTACACAGGAAAGCCTTGGTGTCTGGAACATTCTGGACAAGGATATCAGTTTACTAACTCTATTAGGCAAGGCCCGGCCACCAGAATCGAATGAACTCGACGGTTGCCAGAGATCACAGATGCCAGGACAGGGCCAGGAAGGCTCTGGCTCAGCACGCGTGGCCGTGCACCGCCATTGTCCCGGGAGCCCCCGAGGGAACCCGGCCTCGGCATCGGGCATGGGGGAAGGCAGGCAGAGCCACCGACGCCCCCTCTGAAGTGTGAGGCACTTTACCCCACAGGCACCAGACACACCTGTCTTAGCATATTCCAGAAAAGACAGAATCTGCATCTTCAGAAGGCCGAAGCCAGACCATATCCGACCAAAAACTGCCACTTCGCCATGCAGCCAATTATGCACGAACTTCTCTGGAAAGCGCTTGCCCCGAGAGCCAGTCACCCTTCAGTGCTTCTGGAAAGGGTGGCACCACGTGTGAGCCGCAGGCCGAAAGGTGGCCTCGGTTCTGCAGGAAGTCCCAACCAAGCGAAAAGAAGGTTTCTTCGCCCAAAAGTACAGTCTGTAGTTACAAAACAAAATTTGTTTTTCGTTTCCATAGAATCCTTTTAATATGTATGTTTGTCAAGTATTCTAATGTATAATGTTTATGTTAATATTTACATCTCTCGTTTCCTCTATCATGATCGTTTTTTAATTAATTTTTTAAAATTTACATCCAAGTTAGTTTGCATATAGTGCAGCATTGACTTCAAGAGTAAATGCCTTCCTGCCCCTCACCCATGTAGCCCACCCCCCACAACCCCTCCAGGTGCCCTCTGTTTGTTCCCCATGTTTAAGAGTCTCTTATGTTTTGGCCCCTGCCTGTTTTTATATTATTTTTGCTTCCCTTCCCTTATGTTCATCTGTTTTGTATCTTAAAGTCCTCATGTGAGTGAAGTCATATGATACTTGTCTCTCTCTGACTAATTTCGCTTAGAGTAATACCTTCCACTTCCATCCACGTAGTTGCAAATGGCAAGATTTCATTCTTTTTGATTGCCGTGTAATAATCATTATATACATATACCACATCTTCTTCATCCATTCTTCCGTCGATGGACATTTGCAGTTACAAAATTTTTATTCCCCTGTGGCTTATACTTGGTTCTAATTTTCTCTGGGGAAATAGGGTGCTGCCCTCTCTCTCCAGCTGACCACCGGTGTGAGGGTTTGCTTGTCCCCAGTTCACTCCTAATGCCTCCCACTCCTCCACTGGGAAGTGGCCACAGCTTCAGCAAAAGCAGCTAGGAAGATGAGATGGCAGCTATTTTAATTAGCTCTTTCACTAGCCTTGGCTGTTGTTTTTTTTAAATGCATCTATTCCTCAAAAAATTAAAAATCGTACTACTAGGTGTGCCTGGCTGGCTCAATCAGTAGAGCATGTGACTCTTGATCTAAGATCATGAGTTCAAGTACCACCTTGGGTGTAGAGATTACTTAAGGAAGAAAAAAGAATTACTGTATGATCTAGCAATTCTTTTTTTATTTTTTAATTTTATTATTATTATTTTTAATGTTTATTTTTGAGAGAGACAGAGAGAGCAGTGAAGGGACAGAGAGAGGGAGACACAGAGTCTGAAGCAGCTCCAGGCTCTGAGCCGTCAGCACAGAACCTGACTAGGGTTCAAACTCACAAACTGTGAGATGACCTGAGCTAAAGTCGGACACTTAACTGACTGAGCCACCCAGGTGCCCCTAACGATTCTTTTTTAAATGTGTGTGTGTGTGTGTGTGTGTGTGTGTGTGTGGAATATTATATTATTTAACTCTTAAAAATGAAATCCTTCCATTTGTGACAACATGATGAACCTTGAGGAAATTAATGTTAAGGGGGCTGAGTCAGAGAAAAACAAATGTTGTATGATCGCTCTTACATGTAGAATCCAGAAAATAATATATATACAATATACAGAAACCTAAGCTGGTAGAGAACCGATAGGTAGTTGCCAGGTGTAGCGGATGGAGGGTGGGAGAAATGAGTTAAACTCCTTTTTTTTTTCTTTTAGTTAAAATAATTTTTTAAAAAAGCATCTAGTTTCATGCTTGAGAGCTTCCTCCCGGCGATAGAATATAGAAGGAATGGACAAAAGAAGGAAGAAGAAGATATGGTTTCTGTTATTTCAATAGATTGGAAAGAACAGAATGGTTGTAGACATGTTTTAGGTGTGAATTTAAGATCTGGAGTGTGGGATTGTGGGATTCTTTTTTCATGGAGGCATTTTGGAGTCATTAATGCCATACATAGTCCCTTGCGGCTTTTTGAAGTGTGTCCCCTTACCAATACTTACCAGAGCTTATCGATAGGAGTCCAGCATCCGAAGTGGGACAAAGGCTTTTTTAGGGCCTGTACCCGTCCCCCAAGAAAAGACTTTGACCAGCGAGGGGGTCCCAGAGGCAAGGACAGGGGGTCCACATAGAAACCAGATGGTGAGAGGGGCGGCTGGGAAGGCAGGGCAAATGGCTTGGTTGGTGACGCACTGACACAGGAGGGAACATGACAAGTGTCTCTGAACTGCCTGGTCCCCTTCTCCGTGTGGCCCACGTCACCAGGAGGCAGTCTTCTGCTCGGTGGGCAAAGCCATTTCTAGGGCGTAGAGCTGCCCAGTGCTGGGATGGGACACCCCAGAGAGCAGGGGACACTGTCTGTTCCTGAACGTCTCCAGCCAGAGGCTGCTCGCCACTCAGGAAGGTCCCAGAGGGCATCCTGTGGGCAGGAGGTGGCCTTAACTCAGGGCTGCGGCCTTGATGGGACATCCTAACTGTCATCTTAACTGAGGAGCGGGAAACAGCCGTGGAGCAAAGCCTGGGCTCCTGGGCAGAGTCTATTTGGGACGAAGAAGGAACCGAATTATGAAGACGACTGCCTCACTCCAGAGGAGCCACAGGCAGCTCCTAGCTGCTCACCTTCCTCTTCCTCAGACGGAGGTGCCCACGTGCCCCAAGTTCAGGGACACCAGCGTCACCAACAGGGAAATCTGTGTCAAAGAATCCGGAAAGATTGCTGTTTTATTTGAAAATGTCTTTGCACCATTTTGTTATCTTGTTTTTCCTTACAGTTTCCAGTTAAGAATCTTTAGGAGGGGGTGCCTGGGGGGCTCAGCCGGTTAAGCAGCCGACTTCAGCTCGAGTCATGATATCCCAGTCTGTGGGTTTGAGCCCCGCATCAGTCTCTGTGCTGACAGCTCAGAGCCTGAAGCCTGCTTCGGATTCTGGGTCTCCCTCTCTCTCTGCCCCTCCCCTGTTCGTGCTGTCTCTCAAATAATAAATAAACATTACAAGTGTTTAAGAAAAGAGGCTTGGGGTGCCTGGGTGGCTCAGTCAGTTAAGCATCCGGCTTCGGTTCAGGTCAGATCTCACGGTTCGTGGGTTCGAGCCCTGCGTCGGGCACTGTGCTGACAGCTAGCTCAGAGCCTGGAGCCTGTTTCAGATTCTGTATCTCCCTCTCTCTCTGACCCTCCCCTGCTCATGCTGTCTCTCTCTGTCTCTCAAAAATAAATAAAAAGCATTAATAAAAAAATTTAAAAAAAAAAGAAAAGAGGCTTTAGGAGGAAATTTGTAATCTTCTCATGGACTGCACATACATAGCCCTCAGGGGATGTCACACAACTACGTCCCCGTCCCTTTTGTGAAGATGCAGCCTTCCCTTTTGTCAAAACTTTGACTTCACACTAAGACACGCTTACAATAAATTTTTACCAGTTTTGCACGCCATGAGTTCAATGCTGAGTTCTAACGTGTGGGATACGGCATATACATACATACGTGGACGTGTACATGTACAGTTTAACTCAGCTGTCTCACGTGACTTTTACTTCTTCAGGTTGTCTGCAGTCAGCAGCTTTGAAATACAATCAACTGTATTGCATTTGCTTCTCTCTGGTGGTTCGTTCTGGGGGACGGGAGGGTTTGCTGAGGGAAATTCATGAGCAGCATCATGGGCTCTGTGGCCAGACCGAGTAATAGCGGAGGTCGGGCAAGCCTGGCAAGTCCACCCTGGGGACGCCCCTGAAGGTAAGGACGGACGGCAGGTAAGGGGCCGCAGGTGTGTCTGGACACCTGAGCCTTCTCGACTCTGCTGCTAATCCTCGGGGAGTCAGAGGGGTTCCCGTGGGGGGCCTCCCCGATCTCTCCCCCATCCTGTTCATGTTGGGGGCGTGGGGGCAGGTGAGAATGAAGGGTCTCCACAGCAGAGGCTGGAGTGCGTCAGCTGATGCTGTCACCGCAGCCTGTCATTCTCCTCCCCCTTTTCAGAAGGTTCCAGAATTGGAAGCATGAAACCGGGAAGAGCATCTGCTGTCAGCAGTTAGGTCCTTGTGAACAAAGTAAGAGGTGGAAGGTGATATGTGTGGGGCATCAATCACATGGAGGGGCCATGACTTTGGCTTTGGTGGTAATATCCTAAGAGGCCATAAGGTGGGAATTGTCATTAACACAGAAAATATTTATGAGGACGAAATGCCAGATCTCAGTTTCCAGTGTTCTTTTTACACTTTATCACAGAAGAATAAAAAGATTTGGAGAAGCATGTGCTTTTCAACTTAAAATCAGAATTCAGACATCACAGCACATACTGGCAGTGTTTTAAGTTCTTCTGTGAGCCAAAACTAATTCTCAAACACTCTTTTAAAGTTTTAGAGGTTTTAGATCTTTGCTTGCCAAACTGTTTATTTTTAAAATATTTTTTGATATTTATTTTTGAGAGAGAGAGAACGAGCAGGGGGAGGGGCAGGAAGAGAGGGAGACACAGGAGATGAAGCAGGCTCTGAGCCATTAGCACAGAGCCCCAATGGAGAACTGAAGCTCACAAACCTTGACATCATGACCTGAGCCAAAGTCACACGCTTACCCAACTGAGCCACCCAGGCACTCTGCTTGCCACGTTTTTTTAAATAAGTGATGAATTTGTCCTTATTTCATTGTTTTGTTGACCCCCCCATCATCATCTTTATATCTCTCCATTTTTCCTTTTTTAAAAAATTTAAAAAATTTTTTATGTTTATTATTCATACAGGAGAAACAGCATGAGTGGGGAGAGGCAGAGGGAGAAGGGGAGGGAGACACAGTCTGAAACAGGCTTCAGGCTGTGAGCCGTCAGCACAGAGCCTGACGCGGGGCTCAAACCCACGAACCGTGAGATCATGACCTGAGCTGAAGTTGGACGCTTAACCGACTGAGCCACCCAGGCGCCCCCATTTTTCCTTTCTACATCTCTCTGCCTCTTACTTCTCTCTCTTCCCCCCCTCCACTTTCTCCACCCTCCTCTACCCTCCCCTTCTCCCCTCTCCCTGTCCCTGCCCTCCTCCCTTTTCCTCATGTGACTTTGGTGAGCCTGAAGTCACTCCCTGCCCTCTCTGAGCAGAGGGGACAGTGTGGGACGTTCCTGCTGCTATCTGGGTCCTTGCTTTCTGTTCTCGTATACTGGTTCTCAAGTCTCACTCCCCCACAGGGGCTCTTTCCTCCTCTCAAGTAGGAGTGGGGGGGGGGGGTGCCAAAGACCTCATGAGGGCAGAGACAGCCCAGAAAGAAGACTTCAACAAGGAGACAGAAGACTCTTTATAGCTGGGATGGATGACAAAATTTATTTTCCTGATACTAGGGTCCCCGCCTTCCCTGCTGTCTCTTGGGGCTCATGGGAATACTCAGAAAATCAAACAGCTGCTTTCTGATTTGAGGGAGAGGACAGCTGAGGGACAGTGGGGTAAAAGCCATTCATGAAAGACTTTTATTGAACTAGTCTAAACCTCTAGACACTGGGGACAAGGAAGAATAGCCTCTCCAGCATGGACTGTCTAGTAGGACACACACACACACACACACACACACACACACACACACACACTCTTCGTGTGGCCAGAGTAATAATAGTATATTTAAAAACTAGTCAAGGAATGGGGTGCCCAGTTCGCTCAGTCGGCTACGTATGTCTTCTTTTTTTAAAGTTTATTCATTTTGAGAGACAGCAAGCAGAGGAGTGGCAGAGAGAGAGGGAGAGAGGCTCCCAAGCAGGCTCCCCACTGTCGGCACGGAGCCCAATGCGGGGCTCGAACCATGAACTGTGAGACCTTGACCTGAGCTGAAGTCAGACACTTAACCGCCTGAGCCACCCAGGCGCCCCAAACATCTGGCCCTTGATTTCGGTTCAGGTCGTGATCTCCTGGTCCATGATTCAGGCCCCACTTTGGGCTCCATGTTGATAGTGCGGTGCCTGCTTAGAATTCTCTCACTCTCTCTCTGCACTCCCCCCCAAATATATAAACTTTTTAAATTAGGGAACAATGACTATTTTCTCACTCATACATGGGGATACGTTGGCTGAACCATGTTCTGTCACTGGGGTCAAGTGTTCTTAAGGAATTGGTACAGGAGATCCGTCCGGGCCAGAGTCCGGGTCAGTTGTGAATGTTACTTCAGAAAATGAATGTGCTTGTTTCATGGAGCAAAACTGTGTGATACTGGCTCATCCTGGGCCCAGCGCTCTGGGGTTTGCCATGGGAGAGTCTTGGGCTAATCGGTACAAGCCCAACAGTTGTGCCCAGGTTAATCTCCCTGACGCTACAGGGCAAGGTGAGGCCCGTCCCTGTGAAAACGTATGCTTAGAGAAGAAATACTCAATCTGGAGGGAGGAACCTTCAAAGTCGATTGAACACAGGATTCTCTGCACCAGGCACACCCTGATTAGGGGACAGTGGCCGACTTACCCTCCCTGTCCCCCCCTCCACCCTGTCTCCAGTCCCAGGAACTAGAAAAAGATGGAGGAAGGCTTGTCATCAGGGACTCCCGCAGCCCGTTGCCCCAGCCCTTAGCAGCTATCTGACCTTGGATAGCCTGTGTTAAGCCTTGTGGTATCAGTCACTTTTTAGTCACGTTCACCATCCAACAATGTAGAGACCATGAGTAACCCCCAAAATTGACCCCCATGACCTGCAAGTGTATTCACGGAGATAAGATGGGGTGTCAAAACATCCAGGATTGGTGCCCAGGATTGAAGGTCTGGAAGAATGAAGTGTAGGCAGCCTTGTCTCGTTTTAGGTGTTAGAATGAGAAAAGAATTTAATAACCTGGTCTGGCCTTGATTCAATCCCCTTCCAGACCAAAAGTGTGGTCCGCAGCCCCTCCCACTGAAATGTGTCCACCGCCTTTGAGATGACGCCTTTCCCACGTTTGCCCAGCAGAGGGCAGCAGACTACACCTTATGAGCCTCAATGCCGGTGACACTTATGGGGCCTTCATTCAACAAATGTTCTGAGTTTGGGGTCCGGGTGTTCTAGGCACTGTGGGGATACAGTAAATAGGACACACAAAGTCTCTATTGATCCAGAGGAAGGAAAGAGTCAATAAGCAAGTCATCAAGACCATAAACCTTGATGTCATGGGGTCAGGAATTCGTTCAACCAGCAAGTAGGTACTGGGTGCTGATTAGGCGTCAGGTGCTCGTCGAGGCAGCTGACAAATCTCTACCCCCCTGGGGCTTGTGTTATGACATTTTTAAAAGACATCAGGTATTTGGAAAAAGAAGAAATAGGTTTTGCAGATTGCCCGGGAGGGGAGGCCCGGGTTAGGCTCAGAGGCATAGATCAGATCAAGTTCCAAGGAGGGAGTCGGTCTGGGAGCATTAGGGACCCACTGGCCCATCCTCAGCCTTGCTGCGCTGGTTCACGTGGCCAGGACGGGACGGGCCGCCCCAGGCCAAGTTGGGGACCGCTGGTCTAGAACAGCGGTACCTGGGGCAGAGCAGGGCTGTGGGCTGTGCAGGGCTGCTGTGCGGAGAGGAGGGGACTCCATGCAGCCCAGCGGGACACAGATGGTTGACCCCACGCTGCGGGAGCAGTGGGCAAGGGGGTTACCTGGCCTCGGAAATGGTTACTGGACCAGGGAAGGGAGGCAGGGGAAGGAGAGACAGACAAGGAGAGGAAGGGGCCGGGTGGGAGCAGCCTCAAGCCCATTGTGCAGGGGGGCGGGGGAATAAGGAGCCCCATCTCTTTCTCCCTCCCCTGCCCCTCACGTCCAGCACCGGGAGGCTCCCCAAACCAGGCGGAGGGCAGGAGCAGCTCGCAGAGGGGTGTGCAGTCCCCAGCACAGGCCGCCTGCCTTGGGGCCGCGCCAAGGTGGGGAAGGGGGCGGAAGGAAAGCGGGGCTGCGGTGTGTACCGACCCAGCCCTGGACCGGCTCAGCTTTCAGGGCCTCCCTGGAGTACTGCCTGGAGGAGGCTGAAGGGCCTGGCTTCCGACGTGAAAATGGGGCTCTGTCTGCTTCCATTTGGGGAGCAGTCCCGAACAGCCAAGGGGAACGCGGAGGCGCCCGGACACCGCTGGGTTGCGCCCGGCTCGCTGTCCCCTGAGTCCCTGCCGCTCTGTCGCAGTACCCGCGCCTCACGGGAGGGGGCAGCCTGGAGCAGCAGGAAGGTCCTCCCGGAGGGACGCGGCCCCAGCGGCGACCAGCGGTGCGCAGGCCCAGGAGGTCCCGCAACCGAGTGACTGGAAAGGCGGGGACAGGCTCGGTGCGGGGGGAGGGGGCGCGGGACAGGATGGTCCCCCAGGGCCCAGTCCTCTCTCCCCCCACCAGCAGGGAGCCAGGAAGACTCCATCCTCGGAGACCCTGCTGGCCTCGCTCAGCCGCTCACACAGCCCTGCCTGCCCCGTGGGGTCTCAGGTGTGTCACGCGCAGAGCTGCGCTGCCAGGAGGCTCCCGCGCAAGGAAAGTGCTGCGGGGACCTGACTTCGGGGGGTCAGCCTCTCCGGGTGGGGGCTAGCTGGGGCGGCAGCCCCCATGGGCTGCGGGTCTGGGACAAGAACACCTATTTGCCCGGCTTCCTTCCCCAGGACGCGGGGACATCCGGATGTGAACATCCAGGCAGGCACTGCTGTCCTCGTTAACAGCACCGCCGACTCAACCCGCTGAGTGACAAAGCCAGGGCACACAGGAGGCCAGCACTGTCGCAGGCCACCTGCTCCCTGTCACCCAGTTCCTTGTACACAGGCGGGAGGTGGGTACTGGTCCCAGGCCGGCCAGCCGAGCCCTGCCTCTCACCTCACCAGGCCACCAGTGTCTGCGGGGGTGGGGGTGGGGTTCCGGCTTTGCCTGGGGCACCTGCTGCCCCACTGGCCAAGGAAAGGCCAGCAAATAAGACGTTAAATACTAATAAAATTGCTATAATTGCATATGTAGATGGATGATGGCAAGTGATGGATGGATGGTAGGTGGCAGAGGATAGAAAACTTTTGGCTAACAGAAACTGTGCCAGAAGTCGGCCTGCGCGGCCCATTCGGATTTTTTCTATTTCTGAGATTTCATCCTTAGCTTTATGGGGTCCTGTGGATCCAAAGCAACCAAGGTCCAATCGGGGAGCGCCACCTGCACAGGGAAAACCTCAGGTGTTCACAGGACTCCCTCCCTTCTGCTGCCGGTCTCGGATGCCCAGGGGGAGGTGGGGCCCTGCTGCCGGTAGGTGCCAGGAGTCCACCTTCACCCCTCTGGCAGCGGAGCTCCCTGCCCCTTTGACTGTATTTCACAAGCAACCCTGGCTCTTTCATTCAGAGGACTCCAGAACAATCCCAGATGTGGCGTGTGGTGGCAAGAAGACCCATGGTGACGAGATCTATCTTTCCAAAGAAAAGAGACTCATCATCCAAAGAGTCACGTGGCCTGCGGTGTGTGATGCATTGAAAGGTAAGTTCTGGGTTCAGTTCCTGTGTTTTTGCTTTTTGCTGTTGTTATTGTTGTTATTTGTTTTTGGGTTTGTTTTGCTTTTGTTTTCTACTTAGCAAGCTATTAGCCCATTTGGGCTTCTCTATTCTCACTTGCAAAAGGGAGGTGATGATATTGATTTACAGAGTGTCGGTGCGGGAAGACAGGGCCCACTCCCCCTTCCCCCTGTCCTGGCGCCTGGCATATGCGGGTCCCTCTAGTACCAGAGGGCCAAGCACAAAGGGAAATACTCTTTACCAGGGAGCATGCAGAACGTGTGTGATGTGTTCTGGGGAGAGGCCAATCTTTCTGGGGTGAAAGTTAGACCCTTTAAAAGGTGAGGTCCTGGAGGGGCCTCTCCCATGTTCCCTGTTCCTGCCACCTCACCCCCAAGCAGCAGCAGAACCCAGTGGGGGAAAAGGGGGGGAAGAACCCAATGAAGATAGTCCAGCTTAAATTGGGGTGGATGTGGGGTGAACAAGAGATTACAGGTCCAGGGAAATGGGAAGGGGGTGACAAGATGGAGCAGGTGGCCTTGTAGACAGCACCCCCTATCTAGACCCTGAGGAGCGGGGAGGGGCAAACAGCTCTAAGGCCTCCTCCACCTCCTGCCCACCTCCCTACTGAGCACACCCTTGACCCCTAAGAAATTACTTTCTTCTGAAATCTGTGTGTTTTCCCAGCCACCCCTGTTGGCGAAGGGCCCGCTGTTCTTTGTTTCATAATAAGGGACCCTTTCCACGAAAGATCTGCTAAGTCTGCAAATGTCCCAGTGCGAGTCCCGGTGCTCAAAACAAGGTAGGTTTTCTGGAGACGGATGGAGAGCAGCCAGGGGGCCAAAGCGGACTGTAGTTATCCGAGAGCTTTAGAAAAGGGACTGCCTCCAAGTCAAACCAAAACGTTTTAACAGATGTTAGGATTGCAGCTCTGTTGACCCACAAAAGGCAGAGGGGCCTCCGGGCTGATTCCACCGCAGCCGTGCCACTTTGCGTTCTCAAGGAAGGTGCACAGGGTTCCAGTTTCTGCACATGCCCCACCCCTCGCCGTCTTGTCTTTTTTGATAATCCTAGCAGGTGTGAAAGGACATCCATTATGGTTGTGAGTCGCACTGCCCTGATGATTAGTGATGTTGGCATTTTTTCGTATACCTGTTGGTTACTTGTGTGTCTTCTTGGGAGAAATTAAAAACAGAACGACCATATGATCCAGCGACCACTTATTGGCATTTATTCAAAAGAACTGAATCCGGGTATTTAAGGATTCGTGCTCACATTTTACGGCAGCATTATTCACAGTAGCCAAGAGGTGGAAACAACCCAAATGTCCACCAACAGGTGAATGAATAAAGAAAATGGGGAATAGATATAAGATGGAATATTATCCCACCTTTAAAATAAGAAAAGTCTGCAATATGTGACAACATGAGGGTACTTTAAGGACATTGTGCTGAGTGAAATAAGCCAGACGCAAAAACAAGCACGTATTTTGGGACCCCACTTCTAAAGGCAGAGATATTGACGGATGTCTTCCAGGAGACCACAATCAAGCAGATATGATAACTGAGTCAAATAAATTTTTTGGTGTCCCAGTGCATAGAAAAGTCATTAAGTTATTAAGTGTGCAATAGTGTTAAGTGTAGTCTATTAAGTGTGCAATAGTATTATGTCTAAAAAAACAATGTACAGGGGCACCTGAGTGGCTCAGTCAGTTAAGCATCCAACTTCAGCTCAGGTCATGATCTCGTGGTTCGTGGGTTCAAGCCCCATGTCGGACTCTGTGATGACAGCTCAAAGCCTGGAGCCTGCTTCAGGTGCTGTGTCTCCCTCTCTCTCTCTCACCCCCCGCCCCATCTCTCTCTCTCTCTTTCTCTTTCTCTTTCTCTCTCTCTCTCAAAAATACATAAACATCAAAAAACAACAACAACAACAACAACTTACAGACCTTAATTTAAAAATACTTTATCGGTGAGCGTCCGACTTCAGCTCAGGTCATAATCTCACAGTTCATAGGTTCGAGCCCCAAGTCTGGCTCTGTGCTGACAGCTCAGGGCCTGGAGCGTGCTTCCAATTTTGTCTTCCTCTCTCTCTGTCTGTCCCCTGCTCATGCTCTGTGTCTCTCTCTTTCAAAAATAAATAAACATTAAAAAAACCTTTTTTGCTAAAAATGCCATGTCTGAGCTTTTTTTGCTGGTGGAGGGTCCCGCCTCGATGCTATTGGCTGCAGACTAATCAGAGTGATGGCTGTTGAATGCCGGCGTGGCTGTGGCCATTTCTTAAGACAACTATGAAGTTTGTCGCTGACTCTTCTTTCAAGAATGATTTCTCTGTGGCCCGTGATGCTGTTTGATAGCATTTTACCCACCGTTGAACTTCTTGAAAAATCGGAGTCAATCCTCTCAAAAGCTGCCTCTGCTCTCTCAACTACGCTTCTGTGATGCTCTAAATCCCTTGTTGTCATTTCAACAAACTTCACAGCATCTTCCCCAGGAGTAGAGTCCAGCTCAAGAAGCCACTCTCTGCTCCTCCGTTCAAGTCTGATCTTGGGAGGCAGCCCTCAGTCCCGTCTCCGGGCTCCACTCTGAGGCTAGTTCTCTTGCTGTTTCCACATCGGCAGTGACTTCCTCCACTGAAGTCTTAAACCTTCAGTCTGAAAAACAAAACAAAACAAAACAAAACAAAAACCCAAAACCAATATCTGCAAAGCGTGACAAGGCTAAGCATAATAAAAGGTGACATGCCTGTATGAGGTACGTACAGCGGTCACGTTCACAGAATCGGAGTGGGCCGGGGGTCGCCGGGGGCTGGGGGAGCAGAATGGGGAGTTCCTAATCTGACACCTCAGAGCCTGGAACCTGCTTTTGATTCTGTCTCTCTCTGTCTCTCTCTGCCCCTCCCCCACGCATGCTCTGTGTCCATCTCTCAAAAACTAATAAATGTTAACAAAATAAAAATGTGTTAAGAGGGTGGATTACATGTTGTGTTCTTACCACAAATAAAATAAAATTGAAGAAAAGGGTCTGAACCGTGCAGGTTGTAGCCTGAGCAGCTAGAGGGGACTGTGGTCAACAGTGACTGCATTTCCTGGCTGTCAAGCCTCAGGCACCCGACGCAGCCTCGCCAGAGAGATCCTGACGCGTTTTGAGCGAAAGAGATTCGAAAGAGATTCTGTCTCGTTGCTCTGAAATTAACTCCAGCTTCCGGAGACCCTCTTAGAGAGCACCGCATTGACCGAAGGGCCATCCATTTCTTGGCGACCCGGTGAAGCCTGTTTCCTCGGGGCCTGTGGAGCGGCTGGATGTGGTGAAGACCGCGCGGTGCCCGGGGAGACCAACCCTGCGGACTCCAGGCCTGGGACCGCCGTGGCGGTGATTCCGTGCAGAGTGTGCGGAGACCGGCTTGTGGTTTCGGGCTGAGGAGCTGGGGTATGCGAAGATCTGGGCTCCGAACCGGATCTACGAGCAGAGGAGAGAGAGAGCAGATCCCGGTGCCCGGCCCACTCCATCCCTTCTCCCTGGCAGGGGCAGGGGCAAGGGCCAGGCTGTCGCAAACCCATTCCTTTTTGAGAACTTCCTTATCATCCGGAGGGGGATGCGGAGCTCCCTGTACAGTCTTACGTGCTACGCTCAGAGTAAAATGTTTCATCCCAATGGAAACAAAAAGAAAACAGACCATGAGCTGGCCACGAAGCACCGAGTTGGATTCTGCCTTCGATTCCGCGTGACTTAGTGATCAGCACAGCTCCTCACCTGTCCCCAGGTGTCCTGAGCCAGGACCGCTGTTTCTGGACATCTTTGGCACGAGGATAAACAAACAGAATCTTACCAGAATGGTCCAAATTAATCTTTTTTTTTTTTTTTTAACTTTTAATCCCTTATATTCTTATGAATGTGGTGGTCTGGGTAAATCTTTCTCTAGAACCCTGTTTGGTAGATTATTCTCTCTTTTATTGTCTATTTTGTTTAATTTAAATCCCAGTTAGTTAACATATAGTGTAATAATGACTTCAGGAGTAGAATCCAGTGATTCATCACTTACATATCACACCCAGTGCTCATCCCAACACGGGCCTCCGTAACGCCCCTCCCCCACCCAACACCCCGACAGAAACCCTCAGTTTGTTTTCTGTATTTACGTCTCTTATGGTTTGTTTCCCTCTCTATTTTTATATTATTTTTGCTTCCCCTCCCTTATGTACATGTGTTTTGTATCTTAAATTCGGCATATGACTGAAATCATATGGTATTTGTCTTTGACTTATTTCACTTAGCATAATGCACTCTAGTTTCATTCACGGTGTTGCAATTGGCAAGATTTCATTCATTTTGATTGCCAAGTAATACTCATTGTATATATATATATATATATATGCCGCATCTTCTTTATCCATCCATCAGTCGATGGACATTTGGGCTCTTTCCATACTTTGGCTGTTGTCGATAGCGCTGCTATAAACATCGGGGGGCATGTGCCCCTTTGAATCAGCACTCCTGTGTCCTTTGGAGAAAGGATAGTAGTGCAATTGCTGGGTCATAGGGTGGTTCTATTTTTATTTATTTAAAAAATTTTTAAAGTGTTTATTTTTGAGAGAGAGAGAGAGTGCAAGCAGGGGAGGCGCAGAGAAGGGGAAGACACAGAAGAGGGGGACAGACCAGGCTCCAGGCTCTGAGCTGTCAGCACAGAGCCTGATGCGGGGCTCACACCCATGAACTGTGGGATCATGACCTGAGCTGAAGTCGGATGCTCAACTGACTGAGCCACCCAGGTGCCCCAAACTATTTTTAATTTGTTGAGGAACCTGGTCCACATTAATCTTGCCAGGAGCTGGTGGTGAGATGTATGGACCTCTCAGGGTCTCTCCATGATCTGATGATTGATTGACTCTGGGCACGTGTGAGTACTTTCTCTCCACTCCTGCGGGCAGTGAGCTGGGGTGGGGGCTGCTGGCCCCTGTGATCTGGAAGATTCGGAAAGCCCTCCCTTTTCACCTTCACTCACACCTTAGAAAATCCATGCTTTTGTCCCTGGAGCTTCTCTGATACAAGATCCAAATCCCCCACCACTCCGAGGGTGAGAGCTAACCCTGCTTCCATGAATGGTTTAATGTGAATTAGTTAATTGCTATCATTTATTTTAATTCATTCAGCCAGTCTTTCAGGAAGACTCTTGCATAAATCAAGGGGGTGGGTTTTAACTATTTCCCTGGATGCCAGCTTGCAAAGACCAGTGAGACCCAGGTCCCGGCCTTCCCAGCAGCCAGGAGGAGGAGCCACCAGACACCCAGGGGACAGTTCTTTGCAAAGCACTATGGAAACCTGAAAGAACGTTCCAGGAAGCTGCGGGGGTTGAAACCTGGGACTCCGGGAAGCTGAGCAGAGGCCCTGAAAATAGAGCATATTCCAGGGAGGGCCCAGCAACGAAAGGACCGGAAGTGGTTGGAAAAGGGTCCAGGAGGGTTGATTAAGACCTGGTGAGGACAAGTCAGGGCAGGAGCAGGTTTCCTTTTGTCGCTACAGGGCAGATGTAAGAGGCTCCAACTGTAAGGAAGAGCACTGTTTTGTGAGCATATATGCAATTTTTCTTTTTTTCCGGGAGGAAGGTCTGTAGAATTCTTCAGATTTATAAAGCATATATGGAGGTGGTTCAGTGAGTTGGGCATCCTACATTGGCTCAGGTCATGGTCTTGCAGTCTGTGAGTTCAAGCCCTGTGTCAGACTCTGTGCTGACAGCTCAGAGCCTGGAGCCTGCTTCAGAATCTGTGTCTCCCTCTCTCTCTGCCCCTCCCCCGCTCACACTCTGTCTCTCTTAAAAATAAAAACATAAAAAAATAAACATTAAAAAAATAATAAAGCATATATAATCTGAGTAGTTGGGCCCCCTGCCCTCCTCAATGGCAAGACTTTGAGAACTTGTTAAAATGTATTAAACTTAAAATGCTCTAGAAAGTTGTGCTGTGCTCTAGAAAGTTCCGGTAGACACCTATGCAGCCGGAAGCAGGAAGGCAGGCTGACCACGCAGAGGCCTGAATCTGTGTGGTAGGTGGCCAGCCCAAGGGGGCCTGGGCACAGACTTGGTCCCGTGGCCCTTCCTCTCTGACCACAGAAAGCACTGTGAACATACTTTCTCTACTTGAGAGGAACCAACATTGAACCGGATATTTTTTATAAAGTTGTTGCTCTCACAGTATCCATGGAAACAACATCTTCATAAAGGGAGACATTCAGTGGCGTGTCTGGCTGGCTCAGTCACTAGAGAGGTGACTCTTGATCTCAAGGTTGTGAGTTCAAGCCCCACATTGGGCATAGAGCTTACTTAACAAAAAAAGGGTGAGAGAGAGAGAGAGAGAAACATTTATTCTTCAGGTAGTTATGTCTGCATCTTCGATAGAGCTGACACTGGTCTGGGCATCAGATGTGCTTGTTCTGAAGGATCTCATGTCCTGGGGAAGAGACATACAGCGAACATTATGAAGAACCAAGGACATTTGAGGAAGTGTCATGGAGATACCAGAGAGGAGGGGGAGGGGCGTGAGAGCCGTCATGGAGGCAGAGGGGACGTTTGGGCTGAGGCTTCTCTGCCCGGGAGAAGGAGGCAGGTCCTTAAGACTTGGGGGCGGAGCATTCTAGGCAGTGGGAGTGGCCAGAGCAGTGTACGTCAGCTTTGTAGCTTAAAGGGGCAAAAAATAAGGGGGGCGGGGCTGGAAGGGCCAGGGTGACTGCAGGGAGCTGGTAAGTGGCAGGGTTGGAGGCGGGGGACACGGGGCACAGGGTGGAATGTGGAAGTTGGGGCATCGGGGTGGCTCAGCTGGTTGAGCGTCTGAGTCTTAGGTTTGGCTCAGGTCACGATCCCGGAGTCCTAGGATAGAGCTCTGCATCAGCACAGAGCCCGCTTAAGATTCTTTCTCTCCCTTTGCCCTTGATCCTAGCTCCTGCCCTCATCTCTCTAAAAAAAAAAAAAAAAAAAAAATTAAATATGGAAGTAATCTCATCTGATATCTTTTTTAAAATAATTTTTTTTTTATTTTGGGGCGCCTGGGTGGCTCAGTCAGTTAAGCGTCTTACCCTGCTTTTGGTTCAGCTCATGATCTCACAGTTCTCAAGTTTGAGCCCCGTGCTGGGCTCCATGCGGATGGTGTGGAGCCTGCTTGGGATTCTCTGTCTCCCTCTCTCTCTGGCCCCTCCCTGCTCTCTATTTCAAAATAAACAAATCAATTTTACTGAAAATTTAAATGATTTTTTATTTTGAAATAGCTCAAGACTCACAAGAAGTGGCAAAAAGTAGTGGAGAGATTTCCCACTTACCTTTCACAGGTTTTCGTGTGGACAGAGATTTTCCTTTCTCTTGGGCAGGTGTCAAGGAGTGGAATCGTGGGGTCCTATGGAAACTCTACAGCTCAGCTTCAACGAACTGCCAGACTCTTCCAAGCCAACTGCGCCATCTTACATTCCCGCCAGCCACATACGAGCGTTCCTGTTTTTCGACACTTTTGTCAATGCTCATTACTGTCTGTCCTTTCCCGTAGCCACCCCGGTGGCTGAGGAGTCTCACTGTGGCTTCAGTTTGAACTTCACTCATGATTACTGAGGTTGAGAAGCGTTTCATGTGTGATCTCTTTTTTGAAAATCACTGTAGCTCTCGGTGGAGACAGCCCTGAAGAAAGGCCATCGTGGACCGAAGAGCCAGGTTGGGGGGACGCGTGCGCTGGAGTGGCCGAGGAAGACAAGTGCAGCCTGTGACATGTCTTGGAGGAAAGAGTGATCAGAGACAACTCTCAAGCTTCTGGGGTGCATGTGGACCACAGGTCAGAAAGAGAGCCTCCGTTTTCCGGATTCCATGAAGCTGACTTTGCGGCCCTGAGTCCTTCACTTCACTTACTTAAATCACTTATTCTTGACTCATAACTCAGAGCGCTGCTGTGGGCACTTGGAAGAGTTCACAGCTGTCAGGCATTTGAAGTGCTCTCAGAACAAATGGATATATTCGATACCGATCAGAATTAGCCAGAGTTGGGTTCCGTGTAAAAGAGCTTCTCCTAATAATTTGAACGAACTGCAGTGGGTTGTGCCACCCCAGCAGCTGGGAAGGCACATTGACTGAATGGCAAGCTGCTGGTGTGTTTTAAATCAGCTTCCCTTGAAGCAAGTCAGGATAGACTTGATGAAGGGTGAGGTCCACTATGACCCCAAGCTCTGGACTCTTTTAGACTCTAGTTTCACCATGTGTAGAGTGAGAGTTGAGACCAGATCATGTGGGAAGGCATGCAGATGCTTTCACACAGGTGCTCTTTCTGGGTCTGGAGGCACTGGGCACCTAGTACAGTTCAGGGTGGTGTGGGGATTACAGAAAAGATTAACAATAACAAGAGCTGACATTGTTTGAGTGCCACTTAGTAAGTACCATACGCTATACTAAGAGCTTTACGTACCTTAGCTCTTTTTAAAAATATTTTTTAACATTTGTTTATTATTGAGAGAGAGAGAGAGACAGAGCATGAGTGGGGGAGGGACAGAGAGAGGGGGGAGACACAGAATCTGAAGCAGGCTCCAGGCTCCAAGCTGTCAGCACAGAGTGTGACGTGGGGCTCGAACTCACAAACCGTGAGATCATGACCTGAGCAGTTGAATGGTTAACCAACTGAGCCACCCAGGCATCCCTATATTAGCTCTTTTAACCCTAACAATAACCCAAAGTATGTACTTTTATTATCACTAATCTACAGATGAAGAAACGGAGCACAGAGAGGTTAAGCAGCTTGGTCGAATATCACAGCAAGCAAGCGCTAATGCCAGGGCGTGAATTCCTGCAGCCTGTCCCCGCAGCCCAGTCTCTCAGGTAGGACATTGCCTCACTAAGATGTGGCTTCAGGTAGATTTTTAACCAATTTGGGAAAATCTGACTCTATCACGTAAAGCCATTTAGAAAATACGGAAGGCAACACAAAGTTCAGAATCGTTGTTGCGGCTTCTTTAATTTGTAATTTAAGGTGAGAGAAAAGAATGTTCAAAGCATGCGCCTGTCTCCTGCCAAGTTGGTTTTCCTGGAGAGGAGTGAGTGAAGGGGGCTGTGTGCAGTGGGGAGGCTGTCCTGGGGGTGCCCCACCTGGGAAGCGGCTTCCGTGAAGGGGGGAAGCTGGGAGAGCCTTGCTGTGGCCTTACATCAGCTTACTGGAGCTCCAGGGAAGGTTCTGGAAGGAAAGCAACAGACTGCCGACAGTTGCAGCACACCAAGCTCCGGGAGATGGGTGCCCCAGACACTCACTGGGGACACCCCGTTTTTATCAGAGAACTTGTAGAGAAGGGGCTCAGGGCCTTCCCACCATGCAGAGCCCTTCCCCCGATGCTGGGGCTGCCCTGCTGGCCCTGACCGTGGGGCATCTGAGGGACACGGTCCCCAGGCAGCCCTGCCTGGGCCACCCGGCCACATTTAGAGTAGCCGGAAGCCCGCAGACCCCCAGAAATGCCGAGTCACCACTGGCCCGGGGCTGGCCGGAGAACGTGCTGTGGCGCTGGCGAGCAGAGAACCCGGCCACACCCCCAGGTCCCTCTGTGCCACTGCAGACACCGTACGGACAACAGTCCACGCCAACAGGTGACACACGGCAAACTGGGCACATTCCTGGGAGAGGGGAAGCTTCATGCACAAAACAACCCCAGCTGCTCTTTTTCTTCCCTTTCTTTTCTTTAAATCGGGAAAATGAAGCCATCGTTCACTGGTTCTTCCCGCTGGAAAATCAGAGTTCAGGGGAGGGGCGCCGCCTCCAGGGAGCGGAGGCTGAAGGCAGGGGTGAAGGGGGACCCTGAACTTCTGGGGGTTCGGCCCCTGGGGATGGGGGTCTCCCGGCCTCTGGGGTGCACTGCCTTCAGCCCGCCCCGCTCGACCCCACCAGCCCTGCAGCCCGTCTCTGTCTTTCCTGGAGCCGCATGGACACCACGGATGCCCCCCTCTCACTGCTGGCCTCCTTCTAGGATCCCCATCTCCCACGGCTGTCTTGCCAGCACCCTCTCATGACCAGTGGGCCCCACGCCTCCCTGGGGACACGCCCTTTTTAGAAATGCCCATTAACACATGGTGTTTTCTTTTTAATTTTAAGTAGGCTTCCACACCCAGCATGGGGCTTGAACTCATGACCCAGAGATCAAGTGTCGCATGCTCTACCGCCTGCACCAGCCAGGCAGGCGTCCCCAAGACACAGCGTCTCAACAGAAGGAGCAGTAGGGAGAACAATGACTTTTAAAGCTGTCGCTCCCTGGAATTGGTGAATATACAGCCTCACGCGGCAAATGGGAATTTAAGTGGCACATGGATGTAAGGTTGCTAGGCAGCTCAGCTGGAGACAGCGAGCTGGATTATTCTGGATTATTCTAGATTATCTCGGTGGGCCAGTGTCATCACCAGGGTCTTCATAAGCGGGACCCTTTCGCAAGGGTGTTCACAGGGGACAAGAAGAGTGAGAGATGCAGTGTTGCAGCCACTGAAGGTGGAAGGGGCTGTACGTCAAGAGGCGTGAGCAAGATCTAGAAGCGGGAAAGCCGTGGCTATGGGGTCCTCCCCCAGAGACCCCAGAAGGGCACCCAGCCCTGCAGACACCTCGGTTAGCCAAGTGGACCCTGAGCCAGTCTCCGACCTCCAGACTGTACGACGCATTTGCACTGTCTGAGCCACCAGATGTGGGGTAGTTTGTCACCGGAGCAACAGGAGGCTGCCATGGAGGGGGTCTCGGCCCCCGAGAGACCTGTGGGCAGTTGGGACATTTAGGAGTTTCTCCATCAGCATGGTGCTGGCGGGTCCCCAGCTGGTGACTCCCATGGGGCTGGCCCCACAGGGGACAGGAGGGAGCAGGTTTGGACAGAAAGAGGAAGAACCCGGAAGGACAAGAACTTCTGGCTGTCCCTCCCGATGCACGTGCAGGGAGGGGCAAGTATGGACACGGACCCCGTGCTGCTGATTCAGAGAACCAGGCTCCTGCTTCTCCCTGTGGTCCTGGGGGCAATGAGCAAAATGAGAGTTTACCAGAACTGCGCACACGGCCCCACCCATGCGATCACAGGTGTGGTCTCAGGTGAAGCCCCTGTGGGGAGCCTGGGTTTCTCTGTCACAGAAGGACTATAACACAGGCAGCGGGGCTGGGATTGGGTCTGGAAGCGCCTGGGCCCTCAAGCGCCACCTGCTGGGACAGGACTTCACACCCAGGAGGGAAGCACAGCAGGCGGTGCGTCAGGACGGAAGGCAGACCCTCCCTCCACGTGAACCCCTGGCATGTCCAGGCCTTTCCCTGCCTCTCACTCCCCGTTTCCCTCAGGCTGACCCTGCATTTAAGGAGCCCGAGGCAGGACCTGGCCTGTGACAGATGGCAGGACAGTGACCGGCCCCCTATTTATGTCACTCTCACGTGGTAGGAAGGGCCGCGATGGAGCCGGGACTCTCTGCCCCAGTCCAAGCCCTGTGTGTTTATTCTGCTCTTGAGCAGATCACAGACCACCCTTGAGCCTTGGGTTCTTCATGTTTTCCAGAAAAAAGATGGCCTACCTCAAGGGGTGACTGCACGGGCCAAGTCCGAACACCCAGCGGCCTCGCGCTTGCCTGGAGCTAGACTCCGCCAGTCTACCAGCCCTCAAGTGGGTAAGTCTGCGAAAGTGCTTTGTAAAGTTCTGCACGCGTGGCCTGCAGCTGCTGTAAGAAGTTACCAAAATCTTGGTGGCTTAGGACACTGAAAACGTATTCACTCATGATTCTGGAGGCCGGCAATCTGAAGTCAAGGTGTCCACAGGGTCACGCTCCCTCCAGGGGCTCTGGGGAGAGTCCATTCCTTGCCTTTTCTAAACTGAAGTTTTTAAAGTTGCTTTTTGAGAGAGTGTGTGAGCGGGGGGGGGGGGGCGCGGGGGAGCGGGTAGACAAGGATCCAAAGTGGGCTCTGTGCTGACAGCAGGGAACCCGATGCGGGGCTCAACCCATGAACCATGAGATCATGACCTGAGCTGAAGTCAGAGGCTCAGCTGACCGAGCCACCCAGGCGCCCCTTCCTTGCCTCTTCTGACTTCTGGTGGCTGCTGGTGTCCCTTGGCTGGTGGCCACACTGCTCATTTCTGCCTCTGTTCACTCATTGACTTCTGCTCTGTGTGTGCTAAGCTCCCTCTGTCTCTCTTTTATAAGGACACTGGGGACTGAGGCTTCACTTAGACAATCTCGGGTCATCTCTCCATGTCAAGATCCTTGGGTTCATCACAACTGCAAGGATGCCTCCTCCTTATTTTTAGGCTCCGGGAGTCAGGATGTAGTATCTTCGGGGGGCCATTACTGAGCCTGCCACCGTTCCGTCCTCTGGCTGCCAGACAGTCACATCTGTCCCACATGCAACGTATATGGACCTTGTCCCTACGGCCCTGATGGGCTCGGCCCAGTATGCTGTCCACTCAAGGTGAAAAAAATCTCACCTTGGTCTCCTCAAAGGTTCCAAATCCCATCCTGTACGTTGGGTATCACTGACACTCTGGACAGGCTCCATTCTGGGGAAAAGTCCTCTGTAGCTCTGGGCCTCTGACACTAGAAAGTACATTATCTGTTCCCCAAACGCAGTGGTGAGCAGTCTTAGAATAACAGTTATAAGATTCCAAAAGAGTGACAATGAAAGGGAAAGGAGGTCACCAGTTTCCAAGCAAGTGGAAGCCCAACAGGGCAGATTCTGTTAGGTTTCAAGGTCTGGGATAATCCTCTGTGGCTTGAGGCTCCAGCCTCTGGTCCTATGGCACAGATTGTAGGAATTGGGATCTACTATCCGAGGGTGGCCATTCTCGAGTCTATGCCAAGTGCTCTACAAGTGTCAGTTGGCACTACTGTACCAAGTGTATTTGTCACTAAGAGTATAATACTTGCGGGGATGCCTGGAGGGCTCAGTTGGTTAAGCGTCTGACTTCGGTTCAGGTCATGTTCTCAAGGTTCATGAGTTCGAGCCCCATGTCGGGCTCTGTGCTGACATCTCAGAGCCTGGAGCCTGCTTCTGATTCTGTGTCTCCTTCTCTGTCAGCCCTTCCTCCACTCATGCTCTGTCTCTCAAAAAAAAAAGTAAAGAATAATTTTTAAAGAAAAAGCATTTATGAGCTCACCAGAAGGGTGAGGGGGGTCCTCATCTCCACAATGACAGTGGACGCAACAGAAGGAGCCGTGGGGCAGGCTTTGGGGGCACAGGCATTGTCTCCAGAGACCCCCACCGCCCTGTCTTCAGATGGATGGCGGACCTGGCGTTCTGGCAGGTGCCTGCCCCCTCTGGCTGCCTGTGAGGCTGTCATGTCTCTTCTGGAAGAACGTACATCCAGGGGACAAATGATTTTAATGATAACATGGCAGGTGGTGTGACAGACTGGTGGGTGGGGATAGTTTGGAGAAGGGGGCCTGCTGAAATCTCTCAATCCCATCCCCCAGGCAACCTCTCTTCATAATCACTGGCCCCTGGCCCCCCGGGGAGGCAGGCCGGTCCGTGAACCTTGCTTCCCTGACAGGCCCCACGGATGTGCCAGAGCCGTCCCTGAGTCAGTGGGGCTTGAGAAGTCTCCCACGATTGGGATCTCCTGCCTCCTGGGCTAAGAGAAAAGGACAGCAGTGCGAGAGGAAGGAGGAAAGACTGAGCTCTCTCGGGCGTGGCTGATGACATTCCGGTTAGGTATGTGTGACACTTGGTCCAAGCAGCTCTTTTCCCAAAACTATCATTACGGAGACAGACTTTCTGACAGACAACGGTGTTTATCACTCTGGCAGCGCTGCTCCAGGCCCTGCCTCGGCAGGAGCCACGGGACCTCTTAGGAGTCCTGTTGTCCCTGGCAGTCGGGGGACACTGTGGGTGTCCCCTGGAGGGAGCAGTGTGCTCCCTGAGTGTGGCCGGGACTCAGGAACCCGCTCCCCACCCGGCCCTGGCAGGCAAGACTGCAGGCGAGGAGAGGCGTCCCCAGGCCCCCAGGGAGACCCTGGGAAGCAGGAAGGGGGGGCAGTCCCAAGCAAGTCTAAACCTACCAGGGCAAATTCCTTTAGATTTTAAGGCTCAAGAATAATCCTCTGGCTCCGTGCTCTGCCTTCTGCGCCCACCAGTGGGGTGGCTCTGACCCCTCTTGAGTAGAGAAGAGTCAGCTCTGTGCCCCTGGGCTGGCGTGGCAGTGACAGCCCTGTGACCTCTGAACTATCTTCTCTTCGCCAGAGGGCAAGGCATGCTCCCAGCAGAAGGCTCTGCTCTCCCGCAGAATCCAGAAGTCCCGAAGCTGTCCTCCTTTTCGTCCGGTCTCCGGGCCCCTTGGTCTCAGCTGGCATTTCTGCTGGTATAAAATTCTTAGAACACCTGAAGTGGGTCTGAGGAGTCCCAGCGCCCAGACAGGTGGTTCTTCACAGATCTGGATAAGCCTGTTTCTGTTCCCAGCTTCTGAGGAGATGGATGTTTGGACCCTCAGGCGACGGGCCCATAATCTCTTTATCAAACTCTGGCCTGCCTCACATTGAGAGTTCTCTCCAGAGCGTGCTTTCTCGCTTTGGGAAGAGCAGATAGTGGGGGAATTTTCCAAATTTTCACGTTCTGGTTTCTTTTCCAATTGGTCTCCTTTCTCTTGCATTTTTATTACAAATAGCAAGGAGGAACCAGGCTGTACCTTGCACCATCTGCTTGGAAACCTCCCCAATGTACCCAGCCGGTCACTTACTAGTTCTACTGTCCACAAAGAACGCATTTCAGCCAAGTTCACTGCCACTTTTTTGACAAGGTCTGCCTTCCTCCAATTTCCAATCACTGCTTCCTCAGGCCCATCTGAGAACTCAACAGGAGCACCTTTATTATTTTTAATTTTTTATTTCTTTTTAACATTTATTTATTTTGAGAGAGAGAGAGAGAGCATGAGCAGGGGAGGGGCAGAGAGAGGGAAAGAGAGAAACCCACGCAGGTTCTGTGCTGTCAGTGAGGAGCCTGACCTGGGGCTGGATCTCACAAGCCGTGACCTGAGTTGAAATCGAGTCGGATGACATTTAATTGACTGAGCCACCCAGGTGCCCTGGGAGCACCTTTCATGTCCATATGCTAGCAGCTTTTTGTGATGATAGATGCATCTCCCTAAGGCGATGTGAGCTCTCCTCTTTTCTCACTGAGCCGTCACAAGAATTGCTTTCATGCCTATATTTCTACCAACTGTTTCTTCTCGTCAGTCTAGGCTTTTTCTAACATTCTCCTTAAAACTCTTCCAGCTTCTACACATTATCTAGTTCTGAAGCCACTTCCATACTTTT
Organism: Suricata suricatta; assembly: GCF_006229205.1. Classification (NCBI taxonomy): domain Eukaryota; kingdom Metazoa; phylum Chordata; class Mammalia; order Carnivora; family Herpestidae; genus Suricata; species Suricata suricatta. The sequence continues at coordinate 104,303,582 of NC_043701.1, read as the reverse complement.
TAGGTATTTATTACCCACCTCTTGGTACCAAAATCCGCAGTAGTTTTCTAGGGGAGGCCCCCAAAAGGACCACAGACTGGGTGGCTTAATCAGAGACTTATTTCCTTGTAATCATGAAGGTGCTAAGTCAGAGACAACGTGTTGGCAGGCCAGACTCCTTCGGAGCCTCTCTCCGTGTGTACATGGCCGTCTTCATCTGGACTTCCTTACCTGTGTCTGCGTCCTGATGTCTAATTCTTTTAAAGACACTAATCATGGGGCACCCAGATGGCTCAGTCGGTTAGGCCTTGGACTCCTGACTTTGGTTCAGGTCAGGTCAGGATCTCACAGTTCCTAAGTTCGAGCCCCAGATCAGGCTCTGTGCTGACAGTGTGGAGCCTGCCTGGGAATCCTTCTCTCTCCCTCTCTCTGCCCCTCCCCTGCTCATGCTCTATCGCAAAATAAATACAAACTTAAAACAAAATAAATAAAACGCTAAAAAAGTAAGATTTTTATAAAGACACTAGAGCCCGCCCCAATGACCCCATTTTAACTTATTCACTTGTTTAATGACCGTACCTCCAAATATAGGCACATCCTGCAGTGTTGGGGGATAGGATCTCAACATGAATTTTCCGGGGGGTGGAGGGAACATAATTGAGGCTCATAATGGAGCCTTATTAAAGGCTTAGCACCTTCATAATTACGAGGAAATAAATCTCTGTTGATTAAGCCACCCAGTCTGTGGTCCTTTGGGCCCCCCTAGCAAACTAATGCGCATTTCGGTACCAGGAGGTGGGTAATAAATACCTAAAAAGTATGGAAGTGGCTTCTGAACTAGATAAACACTTAAACACTTATTTTCCATGTCCTAACAGCTGACCCACATGGCTTACTGACGTTGCTCTGTGGCTGTGCCCTCTCTCCACCCCCCCCCCCGCCCCGTTGTCCTCTACTGGAGAGACGTGGGCCGCACTCACACGTCTTGCTCCTGGCATGTGGCTGTGGGGAGGGGAACATAAAATTGAGAGGTGTTTAGCTGTCCCTCTTCTGAGGCCTCTGGTGCCGCATCCAGGATGCGGGACGGCAGGCCCGACAACCCTCGCTTTGTCACCCACGCAGCAGCCGTTCACGGAGAGCTCCGCGTCTCTAGCGTGGACTGTTTTGGTTCCCTGCTCGGTCCTCCTTCCCTCCGTGGCCCACAGGTGCCCACAAGCCTGCAAAGGAAACCATGGTGGCTTGTGGCAGCTGCAGCCCTGGCCCGGGGAGGAGTGGATGTGCTCTCCACGACTCACCTCTTCTTGACCATCATCCTGTGAGGTGAGCCGACTGTGACCATCACACGGCCCTGGTTAAATGACATTCCGCAGGTGACACAGCTGGTCAGTGGCAGGAACCACGCCTGCCCTCTGCTCCCCAAAACCCCCTCCAGCCACCGCCCTTCCTGCCACAGTTCTGCACCTGGGCTCCATGCTCCCCCTTAACCACCCTTTGACCCTGGTCCCTTCTCTTCCCTGCTCTCAACGGTCCCCCACAAGGCCAGACAAGGATGGACGTGGCACGAGAGCTTTACTCTGCACTGTGAGTAGATTGGACAACTGGCTTGGCTTATGGGAGCCTCGGCTTCCCCAAGGGTGAAATGGGGGTGACGACTGCTGTGTGGGTGGTGATTCGAGGTGATTTGGAGGAGGGCACCTGTGCTCCAGGGCCTGGCAAGTGACAGCCAGGCTTCTTGGGGTCACCTCTTCCACCTGCCTTTCTTGCTTCCTGTCCAGCCTTACTCTCTATCCTTAAGCTTCTGCTCTGCATTGTACCCAACAGTGTTCAACTGATCGTGCATCTCACCCGTCTTGAGTGCTCACACAGCCCCGGGCAGGCCTGTGGGGAGGAGCCCCATGGAAACAGGTGGGCGGCTGGCACCCTGCATGCCCAGAACTGCAGTCCACGACGGGTGGGCTCGGGGATGACGGTCGGGGTGGGGGGGCACGCCCTCCATCTTGCTTATCAGGAAGCGCTTCTACAAAGTCCTTTTTCTGCTTCCTCACTCATTGCACAATCTGCTCCCTGATTTCCCGGTGGTGCAATGGGGAGAGAAGTTGGTCACAAAATCCCAGGCCCTTTAGATCTGGTCAGAGGTTCAGCCGGTGCTTGGACATCTGAGGACCAGGGGGCCTCCCTGCGGCTCCTCCACGGCCCCCTCCCTCCCCTGCCCAAGGCGTTTACTACCCAGTGTTTCTCAATGTAAATGCGAATTCAGTGACCAGGAGTCTCAGGTGTGTGGCTCAGACAAGTCTGTCCTCAACGGGCATCTCTTCCCACTTGGCCTTCTGCATCAGGGTGGGAACCCGGGGTCAAGGTCAATGTCAGATTCTCTGCGTCGCTCGGCCTCACACACTATTTCCATTTGACGCTGCAAGGAGACGACCCTACTGAAGCTCAGAAATGGTCCCAGATTGCAGACGTAAGTCACAAATGTCATCTACACTGGGGTTCTTAGAATTCAGGGTGTCCAAAAACTTTGGTGGGGAAAGAAAATGACATCTTTATTTTCATGAACCTCCAAATGAACTGAGAGCTTTGTCACCAGTTAAAAAACAAACAAACAAAAAGAACACAGGGGCCTCTGGCGGGCTCCATCCCTTAGAGCCTGTGACTTGGTCTTGGGGGTGTAAGTTCGAGCCCCATTTTGGGCATAGAGATTACTTAAAAAAGTAAAACCTTTAGAAAACAAGATCACAGAAAAAAAAGACCACAGATATTCTCATATTACATTAATTATTGCAGATTTTTGAAAACACTGTTCATGCCCATCACAACTCTGAAATCTCAGTAGCTCTGAGACATGCAGCCTCCTTATTTAACGCATTAAGCAGCACATATCACAAAATATTTTGATAATTGTGTCTCAGTCTAATTAGTGCCTCTGTGATCCCAGGCCGTGTGCTTTATTCATTTGAAAACCTCAGAAGAAACCCCACGATGCCAGCAGACACCAGACACCAGGAGACCGGGAAGCTGCCGCTCCCAGGAGGGAGGAATGTGGTGGGGCTTTCCCCGCCTGTTTCCGGGACCCTTGCGGAGATGGTGAATGAGGTAGGTGCCGTGGCTGCCCCTCCAGTCCTCCCTGGCAGAGCCCACTTCTGGGACTAAGGTCAGTGGCCTGGCTGACTATGCACCCGAGTGCCCAGTTCTGCAGGGGTGGGAGGTGGGGGGTCGCTGGGAAAGATGTTTCTTCTCCAAGGAGAGGAAGGAAGGAAAAGGGAAGAGAGAAAGGCAGGCAGGCAGGACAGAGAAGAAAGGAGGGAGGGAGGGGCGGGGGTGGAGAAAGAGAGAGAAGGTAAGAAGGGGAGAAAGGAGAGGGAGCCTGGGCGGGAGGGGGAAAGCGGGCGGTGGGCAGAAAGTAGTTCGTTTTGTTCGAGACAATGTCAAACCCTGTCACCTTTGGATTTCCTGTTGATGATAAATGTCTCTCTTAATCTAAACTGCACCTAACCAGGATTTCTCTCCAACAGAGAACCTTCTGCTGTTCAAGAGCGACGTGGCAGCGCGTTCGGAGAGCCCTACAGTGTGCCCGCACCGGCCGCCCCGAGTTCGCACACCGGGGCCCTCACATGGGGACCAGACGGGTTCACACGGCAGTCAGGAGGCCAGCGCTCTTTTGAGACTCAGTCTTAATTCTCATAACTGTGTTCAAGGTCTGGTTCAAAGTCTGACCCCCCCCACCCCCACCGTGGGTGTAACCTGGGGTGAGGACCACAGTGGTCTTTTCTTCAACCCTGTCCCAGCAGGGCCCGGGGCCCCCGGTACTCGGGCGGAAGCCGACATGCCAATCTTTCTCATGATTGCTTTGAGACCCTACTGTGTTTTGGAAATGACATGTGTCATTTGCAGGCACACAAAATATAGAACATCAAATACCCATACACTGCATTATTGGTAAATTTGGAATATTAGTAAATTGGTTTAGGGAGAGAATTTTCTTTCTTTCATGTAAGTCCATAAACAGAAGACAGCATAAAAAATTTTATTTTGCTCGCTGAATTTTTTTAATGTTTATTTATTTTTGAGTACAAGTGGGGAAGGGGCGGGGTGGGGGGGCGGGGACAGAGGATCCAAAGCAGGCTCAACACAGACAGCGGAGAGCCTGATGTGGGGCTCAAACCCACAAACTTCAAGGTCATGAACTGAGCAGAAGTCAACAGACAGCCACCCACGTGCCCCCCGCTGAACACGTGTGTGACATGACCTTGTCCTGCAGCATTAAATTGCTGGGTCAAGTCACATACCTGATTATAAAAAATGTTGCAGTTCTGGTCCTCTTGCTCCAGTCCAGCTCGTAGAGCTCCCTTCCCCCTGGATCAGCCCAAACTGCTTCTAGAACATTCCAGAGCCCACCCCTGGCTCGACTACTTGGTCTCAGTCTCTGCCACTACCCCACTCAGAGGCTGCAAAGCACACAATCCTCTTTCCCGGCATCGAATGCTTCCTCCCTCCTACGTCTTCGGGACTATTGGGACAACATGAGTTTCTCAACAAATAATGAATAATGATGCCAAAGCACAGCCCCGCCCCCCAAACCCCATCATTTCTAAGGACTCCGAGGGGTAGAGCACAATTATGCTAAGAGCGCTTTTTAAAAGATGGCAGACAAACCAAGTTTTTGGTTGTCTCAAATAATGGAGAAAGAGAATGCAGAAATGTGGTTTCTGGAACATTAAAAACACTCATCCACTCGATCCTTTCAGTGTCCCCACCCCCAAATCTCAATCTAAACTGCTAAACAGGGGCGCCTGGGCGGCTCAGTCGGTTAAGCGTCCGGCTTTGGCTCAGGTCATGATCTCATGGTTCATGGGTTCAGGCCCCACATCAGGCTCTGTGCTCACAGCTAGGAGCCTGGAGCCTGCTTCGGACTCTGTGTCTCCCTCTCTTTCTGACTCTCCCCTGCTCATGCTGTCTGTCTCTCTCTCTCTCAAAAATAAAAAAAACCCTGCTAAATAAAAAATCAGTCACTGCAGTGTTTTCTTGACATGCTGGTAGGGTTTTCAAAGGTAGGTATTCCATTTTATTAAAAATGTGTTTTTAATGTTTATTTAAAAATTTTTATTTTTATGTTTATTTATTTTTGAGAGCTAGAGCGTGAGCAGGGGAAGGGGCAGAGAGAGAGGGAGACACAGAATCCAAAGCAGGTTCCAGGCTCTGAGCTGTCAGCACAGAGCCCGACGTGGGGCTCGAACCCATGAATCATGAGATAATGACCCGAGCTGAAGTTGAATGCTTAACTGGCTGAGCCCCCACCAGTAGGTATGTTAAAAGGCAGACGTGGGGGCGGCTCAGTCAGTTGAACGTTTGACTTCAGCTCAGGTCATGATCTCACGGCTCATGAGTTCAAGCCCCATTTTGGGCTCACGGCTGTCAGTGCAGAGCCCACTTCAGATCCTCTGTCCCCCTATCTCTGTCCCACTCCTGCTTGTGCTCTCTCAAAAACAAACAAACAAAAAGCAGAAGGGGAAGGATCCCAGCCAGCCTCAGATGGTGCTGGAGAGCCCCAGGAAAAAGGCAAGCAGGTGTATAGAGTTAAAACACCAGAGAAGCCATGAAAATATTTGCCCCTAGCCCCCTTCCCCCCCCCCCAACTCCCCCGGTCTGGCGTGCAGGCTCTAAGTGTGCAGGGCGGACTCCAGGTGAGTCCTTAGACGTGGCATGACCTTGAGCAGGTCAGAGCCCCTGACCTTGAGGAGGTTAAGGGCACCCAGCAGCAGCCTCTCCAACCAGCCATAAGGGTGGCCCATCACACTGTCTCTCGGGTTACTGTGCATGATGGGAGCGTGTCCCAGGCCAGGGCTCAGGGCCCGGGATGTCACCAACATGCCACAATCATGGTTATTGTTACAAATAAGAAGACATCCCGTGAGGGCGCAGCAGGAAACCGTGAATGCTTTTTAAAAGTGTGACAAGATGGGGCGCCAGGGTGGCTCAGTCGGTTAAGCATCCGACTTCGGCTCAGGTCATGGTCTCACAGTTTGTGGAGTTCAAGCCCCATGCTGGGCTCTGTGCTGACAGCTTGGAGCCTGGAGCCTGCTTCGAATTCTGTGTCTCCCCCTCTGCCCTTGCACTTCTCACACTGTGTGTATATTTCTCTCTCTCTAAAATAAACATTAACAAAAATAATTAATTAAAAAAAATAATTAATTAAAAAAAAGTGTGACCAGAAACAGGGAGCAGGGTCCCCAAGGCAGAAGGACTGTCTTCTGGTCCTTAAACCCTAGTCCCCTCCATCAAAGACCGAGAATGACTTTAGCCACCAGCACGGAGCGTTATCTATAAAGTATCTTCTCTTTATTTAAGTTAAACAATTTTCAAGGATGGTTTCCATCTATAAAACGGACAAAGTACAAGCTCTGTACAGCAGTTCTTTTTAAAAATCAACTGGAAAAAAAATTACCAAACTATATTTTGAATTTGCAAAACATACTCACAGATACCATCGTTTTAGCGTTTATGAGGACATAAGAAAGACCACCACAGAGAGGACGACTACCTTCGCCACGCTTTGCTCAAAGGGCTCTTAGGAAAGAATCTGTACTTGTAAAAACGGGAGAGGGTGGGATCGTCCCGATGACTAAAAAATAACGCAACCACAGTAAGTCACTTTGGCACACTGGGTCATGTAAACATAGCTCACCTCGAGGGAGTCGCCCGGGCCCGCCTCTGCTTCCCAACACTCACCTGGTCCCGGGCCGCCGCCCCCACCAGCACAGGGATGGGGAGAAGCCCCTTCCGGTGCCGAGTGGGCCAACCCGATGGTAGGAGGCTGGTGAGAGTTCTGGTGGGGGTGGGGTGGGGGAGTGAAGAACGCTCAAGAACCTGATTAAATTTTACATCAAAGCCAAATTAGTTTTCTAGCAGTGGGGGGTTTCTTCCTAACCCTGGGACCAGCACACAGGTGACAGCCTGCCCATGGAAGCCAGGTGCTCGGGCTGAGTGCCACGTCGAGACTGGGTCCCGGCCCGCCTGTGCCCCAAGGCCTTGAGCAGGTCCGGGGCACCCTCCCCAGGGGCCTCCCTGGAGTCAAGGCCAGCCTCTGAAGACACAGGTGTGCAGGGTCAAGCCAGCTAGGGCCTCCCTGTCCTGGTTGCTTGGCAGGGGGGCAGGAAGGAAGACATGGGACAGTCATCCAGCTGCACCCCTAGGCCTGGCCCCAGTGTCTCAGAGCAAACACGGTGGGGAAAACAGACCACAAATGTCCCCTTGCCTAGAAGGACAGGCAGGCAGGAGAGTGGCCCTTGTGGAGTGTCAACCTGGCAGAATGTTCTGGGGTCACTTCTCACTATGACCTCCCCGTCTCTCCCCGTCGGGGCTGAGGACGTGCATGCCTGAGGCACGCCCCCACCCTACACGGCAGCTGTGGGCGGCCTGGGGTGGAGCCTCTCTGGGGCCGCACACACATATGGGCAGCCGGCAGGCAAGGGGAGGAGGAGGAGGGAGTGGCCGCGAGAATGACCAAGGAGCCACTCTGTCACTGCGTGCAGGGCCGCCGCAAAAGCAAGGAGGACTCTGCGGGGCCTTGCCAGCTTGCCCAGACTCCCAGGATGAGCCAGCAGTGGGTCTCCAACAGCTTCCTCCCATCACCCACTGAGGGCCTCGGGAATGGGGGTTTGGTTTTGTTAGTTTTTTCCCTAAGAGAAAGGAAATTGAATTTAAAAAGACCCAAAGCAATGTCTGCTACAAGAAGCAACCCACTGAAGTCTACAGAGACCGCGGGCATGAAATGTGGATTCCGACACCTGGTGGGACTTCCCAGCTGAAGCCAACAAAGGTGCCCTGCGCAGGCGCAGCCCCCCCGCTTCCCCGCAGCACCAGCTCACGAGGCCGCTCCGGGGGCGCAGGAGAGCCCCGCCTCCCTCTGGGAGCGTCCCGGCCCGCTTCCTTTCAGCTGTGGACTGCTCTGGGCAGAACTGACAAGATGAGAACAACCTACAGAAACCATAGGGAACTGACCGTACATTCTTTCTTTCTATATACTTGTATTTAGTGTCCCACCGTGGAGAAGTTCATACCAGAAACAGCAAGCACATCATGTGGAAGAGGGGACTGTGCTGGGGAGACGGCTGGGCACGAGGGGCAGGGATAGGGGTGCTAGTCAACCTGCAGAGTGACATGGTGCGCTGCTGTGGAAACCGGACGTGATTTCGATGGGATCAAAGATGCGATTTCCAGACAGTCCTCCTCCTGATGACGTAGCAACGACACCCCTGCGCCCCCCTCCCCCTACGCGTTCAGGCTGCTTCTCCGCTGTCCGGGGGGCGGGGGAGGAGGGGTGCTCGTCCGGGGCCAGGGGGCCGGGCCTCTGCCGTGTCCACCCGGGCCCCGCGCCTCACAGGAGCTCTCCGACTTTCAGACCATGATGGAATACTGAGGTATATAGTTTCGCGGAAAGTTCAAGAAACATACTCGATACGGGATGGGCGCGGCAGGCGGGCGGCCCCTGCTCCTACTGCTGCAGGTTGAGCGTGAACTTCCATTGCTGGGACAGCGCGGGGCTGCACACCTCCACACTCAGGCCGCCGCTCTTGGCCGCGCGGCTGTCCAGGCACAGGTTGCTGCCCACGTGTCGCAGCTTGGAGTTGCCCTCGATCTGCTCCCATTTCTGCGGAAGACAGGAGAACGCCTTAGGTCAGAGCGCGGACGCAAGGGCACAGAACAGACCCACGTGAGGGCTCCTCTGGCTACATTAAAACCTGAAAGAACCAAGCATTTGTGGGGGGTGGTCTCTGATCATAGTGAGGGGGAGCTACCAACGGGCCCACCGACAAGCAGCCCCAGGTGCTGCGACGCAACCGGGAAAGAAACCTACACCCTCTGCCTCCGTTTGCAACTCCAAGCCTCCTTTCCGGGGCCCGGGGCCCTTCTCTTGCCCCGCGCCCTCCCGCCTGTGGCTGTGCCCTCCTCTGAGCACCAGCGCCCCGCACCTGCCATCCTCAGTCATTAACACAGGACTCGATGTAGGCCTTTCCCATAGGGATTTGCCTTCATGTGCAAGAAGACCTCATGTGACGGTATTTCACCTCAAGGAAGGAGGCCCCGGAAGCTGAACCAGCTCAAAGGGGACCCGAATCCTGCCCCTGGTTCATGGAAGGCAGTGCCGCCTGGAAGGCGTGGCCTGGGCACCGAAGCACTCTCACGATCAGGCCAGAGGAGATGGAAGGAGATGCTTGAGTGGCCAGAATGTCATGCTGAGGAACCCATTTCTATACTGTTTTCTCTACTAGTCTGCGGGCTCCTGGGCGGGGTGCGTGCGTGCATGTGTGTGCGTGTGTGTGTGTGTGTGTGTAAGAGAGAGAGAGAGAGCGAGCGAGAGAGCGAGAGAGAGACTTGTCCCAGTCACCCCGGAGGCCCCTGGTGCTCTGTATGATGCAACCAAGCAGGGTTTGCTGAGTTCCGAATGGAGCGCTTTTAACACATGGGGTAGAACCTCTTCTCATTCAAGTGTGCGCACCCTTCCCCCACCAAAACCAACCCACCAACCTCGGAACACCCCACTAACCAAACTCAATTGGCCAACCAACCAACTCACCCATCAATCCACCAACCCACCAATCAAATCAGGAGACAAAGCCCACAGCCTCAAGTTAAGGTAAGGAAGGAAATCTGAGCTCCTTCCTCCTGTTGTATACCCCCAGTAAAAATCTCCAATGTTTGTTCTTTAAAAAAATAAAAAAGTATCACACTCTTTTCTCCCCAAAGCTCTCCCTTCATTAACATAGTCTGTGATTCTAATTAGTTTTTTACACTCTTTGCACTAAAGCTCCTTTCCATAAGTATTTTTGCAAATCCTTTTGACACCATGGAATTGAATTTTCTTCCTCCTGTCTCCCTTTCCCCTCTGATTCTGCAAATGCACACACAACACGAGCACACAGACGTGCCCAGAAACCAAAAGGTCCAGCGGGCAGGATGGTGCAGCTTCAAGATAAAATTAGTGGGGAGGCCTCCTCGAAAATGGCAAATGAAGGAGGTGGGGAAGGCGGCAGAAGTGGCAGAACGGAGCCCAGCTCCCTGAGAACCGACATTCTGCACAGGGACCCGGGGAGCCGCATTCACGCAGCTCGCTAACCTGGAGGTTTTGCCAGTAGTGAAATTCCGCGCAATCAGATGAGCATGGGCAGGGGGGGAGGTCATGGCTACCTGCCCACCATCTCCTCCTTTCTGGCTCCCGGGCTGTCAGTCATTCCTCAGGCGGGTTTCCTCCATTGTCATGTAAAGTGTGTGTGTGCCCTGCCAACCTCCCTGCATATCACGGGGTGGCCAGGAACCAGGCTTGACAAAGGACACGGAATGAATGGAATCTGATTTCCTTCTCGGGAGGGGCTCTGCCTGTTGTGTGTTAAAACATCAGTCAGCTACATGGCAGGGCTTTGAAAAAAATCAGCCAACCCCAGCCCTGTCTCTGGAAGGCAGCGCCCTCAGCCTGGGCACGTGGATCAGACTGCTGGGATCCTGAGGCTCTCCGGCGGTGGCCCTCCACTTCCATACGCTCCAAGAATTTTCCGTCTCTGGGTGTGAGCCTCTCAGGGGTCAGTGATGCTCCTAAGACCTGGGATTGCAACAGGATCACCTGTTAACTCTTGAAATAAGCTCTTACTAAAGTGACTCCTCTAGACATTAAGTGTCTGTTTTGTTTTTTTATGGTTTGGAGACGAGATAAAGTCATCACTGTGTCCCTTCTTTGTGCCTGCACAGATGTCCCTGCCCCATGACGCCTCATGGGTAGTGCTACTGCTGGGATCAGGGAGTCCTGGGTGCTTCGATGTCCACCCAGCACAAGTGCTGGTGGCCCGGGGCCAGGGGCCTCCCTGTTGGCGGTCCCTCCCACGGACTTGGGGTTCTGTGAACTCCTGAAACCGCCCTCAGCACAGAAGAACACGTGAGGACAGCAGACCGAGGCAGAGAGCCGTGCAGCGGAGGCGCCCGCTGCCACACCAGGGGTACCACAGAGGATGAGGGGACACCCAGCGATCAGGCTGGCAGTGGCCAGAGGCAAGCGTTTCCCTGACTACAGGGATCTAAGCAAGGGACCTGTTTTGGCCTCCATCCTCTCAGGGCACCCTAGAGAGAAGATGCGGGTCTCAGCCTCCCCTTCTGTGAAACCAGTGTTGATGCCCACTCAGGCTCCTGGCTCTGTGCCTCAGTTTCCCTACACCCATCCATCCGAGAAGAAGGGACTGTACGAAGACAAGCCAGTGCCCCTCATGTTGGCACGCTGGAAGGTCCTTTGGTGGCTGCCTTTCTGACGCTCACCATCCCCATGGCCCAAGAAAGGGCGTGTCTCCAGGCCACCCCGGGAGTGTGTCAAGGGGGACCAGCTCCAAAGGCAACAACACTCTGGGCCGTTTGGAAAAGGTCATACATGTACGTATATACTTGAGAGAGAGCACGTGGAAGCCTTCGTCCTCTTGAACTTACTCATTACTCATTTGGCAGGTTTGTAAATTGAAAAGGCAAAGATATTTAACAAGTAAGAATGTAAATTTTCTTTAAAATACCTGGAGGCATGGAGACGACGTGAGTATCACCAAGAAATCAGCAATGTCACACCACTGGCTTAAGAAAAAAGGTGTCTCTGTAGGTCCCTTGTTCGGCACGCCTTCCGCGCAGCGAAGTGAAACAATGAAAACCCCTCCCTTGGGTGACGATGTTCGGAACCTCGCTTGCTCCCCTAGCACTTCTTTGTAGGAGTTTCAGTAACCTCTCAGGGTGCTCTGTACCTGGGCCACGCTCTCCGTACGCACGCCACTCCTATACACCGGCTCTGCCCGCCCGCCCTGGGCTTCCGGCTGGCCCTTCCCACTCCTGGGCCTGACGTCTGTGCAGGGGGCTGATGAGGTGGAAAGTTATGGGGTTGGGGTCCTCAAGTCCAGCCCTCAGACAATACACGACCACGGCCACCAGCGTCCGCATCTCCCCAGTGCTCTCCGATGTCACCTGACAGATACTCTCCGGATGCCCACATATAAGCAGGTGCCTTAGAGAAGCTTCTGGAAAGGGGACCACCAGCACTGCTTACCTTGCACAGCACAGCAAGGATGGCCTGACCTGCCCCTACTTCATTGCCCAGCCTAGAGAAGGCAAGGCATTCACAGGCCTTTGGAGGAGCTGAACACAGTCACAGGCCCCTCCCCTGCCAGCTGGGTCAGAGGGTGAGGCACAAATACAAACAGATCAATCAGGAAGTTACGGAGACAAAACCCAGGACACATGAACTCGTGGCTGAGCAGCCCACAGGGGGCAGAGAAGAGCAAGCGCGTTGTCCAGGGCCAGTGCACATGAGGGACAGAGCAGCCTTCCCAGCACTCCGCACCCCTGCACAGACACGACGATGCCACGTTCTCCCAGTGAGGGATTCACAGAGAGCCTGCCACACGCCAGGAGCGGCCTGGCAGGGTGGGGAGGCGGCGGACGGGCGGCAGGCGCTGAAGTCCAGTACAGTTCTGGCACAGGCCATACACCCAGAGGATGCACGGGGAGGCCAGGCCGAGGGGCCACAGGCAGCCTACCTGTCTGCTGTCATTTTCCCGGCAGCCCTGCAGCTTTATGACCGAGCCGGGCGTCCGGTCCACCACCGTCAGGCACAAGTCCATGTGCTTCACCGATTTCTCCTTCGTTAAGGCCCATTCCTGGAACACAAAACCGCAGGTCAGGGGCGTGCCACGGGCAGGACTGTGGGGTGACGGGGCCCCAAAAGGGAAACGGTCACACTGCGGAGCCAAGATTCGGAGCCCCCTGGGCCACCTCAGGGCCCACACATGACTTTCTGCCTAAGGTTAGGTCTACAGCTGGGGATGTCCAGGGGGTGGGGGGGGCGCCTCCCAGTGAGGCATCGAGATTTTTGCAGGCTGACGTGGCAGAGAGCTCTGGGAATGCAAGTAACTAAGATAAATGGTATTAACTCTTTTAGCACCAAATGCAGATCAGAGCACTGCTCTCATTTTTCTACCATTAAATGTGACCGGGAAACAGTGGCTCACGTGTGGTTTCTACAAGCAGTTCGGGGCCAACTTTTCGCCCACATTGTTTTGGAAAGACTGCACCCCCTGCAAGCGTGGTCTGGAAACAGCCTTTAGGAATGTAGATTGTAACCTATGAAAATGATAAATTACATAGGGGCTATTTGAGCAGAACACACAGCGTGTAGCCTCACTACTGAGCTGTGGGTTGGTTTGCTGATGCTCACGAAGGCCCGAGATCCCTCCAGCTGGGCCTATGGGTTCACACACGCACACACATCTCCCAGCTAACGCTGGGCACCACTGTAAGCCCTCATCCAGCAGCCCCATGAGAAGCTGTTATCACCCCCCTTTACAGATGAGAAAACTGAGCACCTTCCCCCCGCGCCAGACAGTGGGAGAAAGAGGTGCTAAAATAATTTTCTCATGGCTTTTACAAATAGAAACACACACACACAGCACAACTAGTTATTCCGAGAACTTAATAAGATCGTCGGAAAGGGCGGGAGGCCAGAGAATGGAGAAGATGAGGGAGTGTGGCCACAGGCAGAAGGCTCAGGGCAGGGCCGCAGATGAGACAGGAGGAGGTGGCTTCTGACCTTTACTCCAGGACTGAGCCCTTTCAAAGGGATAAACACCCAAATGAGCGCTCAGGATCCAGAAGCAGCAAGGTGTCTTCCAATCCAGAATTCCACCAGCACATACTGCCCATGGTGTCCATTTCTGCTGAGGGCCCCGGAAAGCGGCCGCAAGAGGTGGTCCTTGCAGTGACCCCCCCTACCCCCGCCCCGTGCCCCTCGATGACTCAGGGGCTCTTGCAGGGCTGGGCCCACGGCAGTGAACAGATGGGGCAGGCTGTGACCTCACAGAGCTGATTCTCTGGTGGGGAGAATGGGTCACACACGAATAAATGTATTATGTACACTCAGGCACTATTAAGTGCTTTGGACAAATTATTTTCCTTTTTTTCTGCTCTAAGGGGACAGAGGTAAGGGAGGGAATAAGTTATCATTTTTTTTAAGTTTCTTTATTTTGAGAGAAAGAAAGCACACACGTGAGCAGGGAGGGGCAGCGAGCGAGCGAGCGAGAGCAAAAGCGAGAGAATCCCAAGCAGGCAGGCTCCGTGCTGTCAGTGCAGAGTCCAACATGGGGCCTGAACTCATGAACCGTGAGATCATGACCTGGGCTGAAGCCAAGAGTCAGACGCCTAACTGACTGAGCCACTTGGGCGCCCAGAATACATTTTCTTTTAAAGAAGCTTCAGTGTTCAACACCTAAGCCAGCTTGGGACAAATGGCAGGCCCTAGACAGGCAGCCCATGGAGGGACTGGAAAAGCCCAGTAGTCTGTCCTCGGCCTTCCTCACTCCTAACGGGGAGGCCGACTCAGGCCAGGGCCCTCACTGCCCTCGGCGGTAATGTTCTCACCTTTTAATTAGTTTCTCAAAGTGTGCTCCGTGAGGAATTCTATGAAGTGAGAGCTATGAAGGTCAAATACGTTTGACAACCAGTGGAGCTTGGGCCAAGGTTCCCTCTGCAAATTCACAAACAAGTCTCTTAAAGGCTCTGAACGTCCAAGAACAGAATAAACTGCTTGGGCTGTTTTCCGTTGCATCTCTCAAACTCTGGAGCTCGGAGCCCTGTTCCCATCTGTCCCCATCTGTCCTCTCTAGTGGCTCTTGGCAGAGGGCTCTACAGAGCGTTCTCTGCGAAGGGCCACGCACTGCCCGAGGGGTGACTGCAATCTTCCATGACATTGGTGCACAGTCCGTGCTTCCCAAGTGCCAAAGGGCACTCAACGTCACCGGCACTGAGGGCGTCACTCAGGGTAAAAAGGCCTGCATGCCGTCTTCCATCACGTGTCCCACGAGGCCCATGTGAGACCCTGGCACCAAGGCACCCCCTGCTCATGGCCAAGATTTCAGATGGTTTGTGGAAGCAGGTGTCGAAAGACGTTAGAAGGGCTGCAGACACCCAGTGAAAGCTCACGTCTCAGAGTTTCTACGAGCTTCCTGCTACTGTGTGCTTAATTATTTTAAAGCCCGACTTCACACTGAATTCCAGAAAAACTAATTCAGCTGTGCAAACAACACAGCTAGTTGCCACTTTGTTCTTCTGTTGCATTTCAATGATCTGAATTTGTCCAGTGAAGTTCATAAATATTTAAGAAATGCTGTTTTGAGCTGCTGCTCTTAAAAAAGCAACGGCCATTAATTTTCCCACTTCCTGTGTGTCTGCTGGGGCTCGGCCAGAAGCCAGATAACAACCCGACTCTTCCAGAGCACAGGAGCCTATTTCAGTTAGGAAATGTTAGTTCCCCTTGCAGTTTTCACCCGTGTGGCTCTCTCCTCAAAAAAGCACCACTTCCTGTCAGATCCAGTGGGCCTTACTTGCAGCGGGTTTACGAGTCGGGTCCTCTGTAGGCGGCAAGCGTGAGCTCTGCCTTCCAGAACCACAATTCCACATACGGTGGCAGCTACCTGCCCTGATTTAAGCGAAAAATGTTTTTAATCTTTTTTGAGAGAGAGAAACAGAGTACAAGTGGGAGAGGGGCAGAGAGAGAGGGAGACACAGAACCCGAAGCAGGTCCCCTTGGGGCTTGAACTCACCAACGGTGCAATCATGACCTGAGCCAGTCAGAAGCTTAACCAATGGAGCCTCCCCAGGCGCCTGGCCTCAGTTCAGTTCAACAGAACACTTCCCACCCTTTGTCACACGAGCTACGTCTTGAGCTCTCTGGGCCTTGGCCAGTCCCTGGAGGCAGATGCTCCCCGGTGTGAGGGCAACAGCATGTCAGCCCTTAGTGATGAGGCCTCGCCTCCGAGGGACTCTCCCTGTACAGCTGCTCCTGTACAATCACCCACCTGGGGAGCTTTAGAGAACCCTGATGCTCTACTACTGACCCCAGGCCAACTGACACCCCGGCGCGTTTCCCCGGCACGTTCTGGGCGTGGCACTGGTCGAAGCTCTCGGGGCTCTTCCAGCTCAGAACCACAGGGGGAGTGCTCAGAGCGAGTGGAAACCCGCTCCCTGGAGAGACTGGCTGTGTCCTCCCGTCCACCACCCCCGAGGGGCAGCACCTGGCACAGCAGGTCCCCGGCAAATACTAGCTGTAAGGGAGGAAATGTGGCCCCACGCAAGGACAGCCATGGCCTCATAAGCGAAGAGGAAAGACGAGTCAGCCGGTGTTCTGCACAGCCCGTCACATCGCTCGTCAGGGCAGCCCCAGCTCAGCGCCAGGGTCTGCTATGCACGGGCTCTGGGGCAGGCCGAGGTCTGAGCTGGGCCATGGGACAGCGCTGTCACCTGGGCACAGAGCGGGGAGCAGCCGCCTCTGGGGGGCCTCCTCTGCTGTCCCAATCTGCTTCCTCCCCCTAAGATGGCACCCTGTGAGTGGCTCGTCCTCAGTGAGCTCCTGCACCTGTAAATAACGGGACTATAACCAGGACACCTCTGAGACGAAGAGGGGGAGCTGTGAGGCATGTCGGGGTAGGGGTGGGGGAGCAGGTGTAAATGGGCAATGTGCCCGGCAGGCCAGACGGGTGCTCGTGGGCCAAGAGACCAACCCGCAGGCAGGATCTGGGGACCCAGAGCCATGGCCACCAGCCGTCAAGGCTGAGGGGTGAGAGGTGCCATCTGCCCCCGGAGATACGCTATGGGGGCAAGAGCCAAGCACAGAGCCTGGGATGAAGCTGGTGCCTGAGGACAGGGTGGGTAGTGAAGGGAAATCCTTCACCAACAGTGAGCACACTTTGAAAACGCCCCACAGAGGGGCTCCTGGGTGGCTCAGTCGACTAAGCTCCCCAACTGGATTTCGGCTCAGATCACGATCTCACAGTTTGTGAGTTTGAGCCTTGCATCAGGCTCTGTGCTGACAATGCTGAGCCTGCTTGGGATTCTCTCTCCCTCTCTCTCTCTCTTTGCCTCTCCCCTAATCATGCTTGCTTTCTCTCAAAATAAATACAGGGGTGCCTGGGTGGCTCCGTCGGTTGAGCGTCTGGCTTCGGCTCAGGTCATGATCTTGTGGTTCGTGGATTCGAGCCCCACGTCGGGCTCTGTGCTGACAGCTAGCCTGGAGCCTGAAGCCTGCTTCGGATTCTGTGTCTCCCTTGCTCTCTGCCCCTCCCTCACTTCCCAAGGCGTCACTTTTACGAAGGCACAGTCTCACCATGGCTGTGGACGGAACAGAGAAGGCCCAGCTCACAGCCCTCTCACCTCCCACCGCAGCCCTGGACGTCTCCACGCTCAGTGTGGACAGAGCCGTCCCCGCACGGCCTCCCACAGTCAGGCCTGCGCTGGGAGAGGAAGGATGGCAATACCCTGTGGCCCCGCGTCACCACCTGTTGTGTGAGGCTGAGTATGCTGCAGAGGCCACGCGGTCCCTAGCAGGAAGTGGGGCCACGTTTAATTTCAGTGCCTCGGACCGAAGAACGGTGCCTTCCCCTCCTCCCCTCCTGTCCCCAACCCACAAAGCGCCTGGCCTGTGGCCTCCCTCGTTCTCTCCTTCCTCCTTCCCTCTTTATGGATCCTCCTTCCAGCCGACTCCTCACATTTGAGGGGCCTGGGAAAGAATACAGACGGGGACCCACATCTCATAGGCTGAACTCTTTGAAATTCATACATCCAGCTGCACCCAAGGCTCACCGCCTGTGCCCAAGGACAAGAGGATGAACTCTGGGGACAGAGGGGAGACCCTGGGAGCCCAGGCCGGGGGCGGGCGTGGCATGACATGCTGGGCAGGCCCCACCTGCTTCCTGAAGCTGGTTCCCCCTCCCTTGTCTGATTGAGGGGGTCCAGATGGTTCTGAGCATCTGCTAAGACACCATCACCAAGTGGAGAGAGGAGAGACAGGAGGCAAAGCGTTTGGAGACCACAGTCTGCGTAGATGCTCCCTGGAGGTGGGGGCACTGGACCCACCAACTTTACATGGGAGCAGGTGCCTGCTTGTAAAAATAATTCTTTTAAAGAAGGTTATGGGATCAATAAATCTGGGACGCATGAGTTAAGCTGCCCCCCCAATGCTGCCTCACCCTGTTTATAAACTGCAGGCCCTGTGGGAGCTTGGCATGTTTTCAAGGAGAGGGGAGCAGCTAGCACTGCCCAACCTTTTTTGTGTACAAAGCCCGTGGTTTACCAAATACCTATTATTATCTCAGGAGAAAATTGCTCTCCAGAATGCCGTCTTCTGGAACACAGAGGCCCTAGTCAGGTCCATTGAGCCTTCTCGGTCTCATTTGCAGTGAGACTAGAAGGTGGTGGGGTTTTATGTTTCCTAGAAAGGTGTGTGTGTGTGTGTGTGTGAGGCTGAAGCTAGTAATTATTAATATTTTCTAGCTAAGCCATTGCTAACACGCAGGGGGACCCACAATGACTTCGGTGGCAGCCACAGGGACTGTGGTTAAGCACCTGTTTAGCTGAGACATAGGCAGGTGCTGATGAGCACAGCTGGAGACCGGGCACAGGTGTAGGCACAGAACAGGTGCTCTGGGGATGGGCACTTATCACAGGGAGCACATAGGTGGGAGGAAGAGGAGTGGGGGGAGGAGGAGGAAGAGGAGGAGGAGGAAGAGGAGGAGGAGGAGGAGGTGATGATGATGATGATGAAGCTGGGCCCAAGGCTGCTGACAGGCACCTGCTTGTGGGTGACCAGCAGGAGCCGGGTGCCACCTCACAGACATCTTGGGTCTCAGGAGAAAGGCAGCTGCTCGGACGTGCAGTGTCAGGGCCCCTGCCCCACCGTCTCTGGGTGCCCAGTGCTCATGTCCAGCCCACGCATGTACCTGATTACCCCCTGCGTTGTGGCACTCGTAAACCCCGACCACACCATCAGCAAAATGTCCCAAGGTATCCAGGCAGTTGGTTCCCTGCTGCAAGGCCCCAAAGGCTATGTCCTGGTGGTCAGGAACCCTGGAACACAACAGGAGAATCATCTGCTTCGTTCCCCAGGACCCCTGGCTCCCGCCACCCCTTCCTCTGCTCGGTGACCTTATCTAAGGCAGCAGGGACCATGAGCGGGGCGGGGGGGAGGGCCCTCTGCTAGGCCCGTGCACTGGGCCCCCTCATGGTGGGCGGACTTCTAACCCCGACAGAAGACCACGCTGGAGGAGCAGTCTTTCCATTCCGTATCAGGAAAGCATTTCTGGAATGGAAAAGCACCTGCACTCCTCAGCATTCGTCTGTTGGAAGTTCTTTAGAAAAGCAACGAACAAGGGGCGCCTGGGTGGCTCCAGTAGCTGAGTGTCCGGACTTCGGCTCAGGTCCCGGTCTTTCAGTTTGTGAGTTAGAGCCCCGCACCGGGCTCGTTGCTGTGGGCACAGAGCCTGCTTCGGATCCTCTGTCCCCCTCTCTCTGTCCCTCCCCTGCTTGTGCTCTCTCTCCAAAATACCCATTAAAAATTTTAAAAATAATATTTATTTTAAAAAACAAAAAAAGAAAAGCAGTGAATGTGGTCATATGCTGCTTGAGTCTCCAGGTAGACTTAGGACCTGACCTTCACCTGGTAGAGGGGAGACCCGGGGTGGCTTCGTCGGGCGGCCTTGCCACAGACACAGGGCATGGTGGGTGGGGGTGACGTGCCTTAGGATTGGGCCCACGTCTGCACCCGGCCGGAGCTGCGCCAGCCGCGTCATCTCTCACACCCCCCGCTTTCTCCATGCCTCACCCCCACTTCCGCACCCTCGGAACAGGCCTGCTTCGAGTATCATGTAAAATACTGCACCGTGAGCTGGGCTCACAGGAAGCACTCGGTAAGCGGCAGTGATTACTCCGGACATGACGCACATACAAGGTGGTGTCTCTCTTGCTTGGCACGGATGGGGTGAGGGTGAGGCAGAGTCACCTGAAGGTGGGGTGCATGATGCTTCAGAGAGGGCCCAGTGTCACCCCAAGTCACGGGTGTCCTCAGGGTGAAACTGCATCACTACCCAGCAAGTCGCAGGTGGCCGTGCCAGCAAACATGAGGTGGGCACCATCAAGGGACTATGACCTGCTGCTGGGAAGACCCCGTGAGCTGGGAGAGACAAGGTGGGCGGTTCCTGCTGGTGACCAGCACCGTTCCCAATCGCCCGCCAAAGCCACCCCTCACAGAGGGCCCAGAGGGAGGATACCATTCTGCTCTGCCGGCTCTTTGGGCTTTACAGGCAGAGGAAACTGTTCCAGGGGGTGATGTACGGGAGCAGCAGGGATGCGGCCAAGCCGTGTTATCTCTCAAATACATCTCTGTGGTAAGGGTTGTGCAGGAGCCGTGAGTGCAGAAAATAATGGTGGGGACACTCACATTCACGGTCCCGGAGTTGGGAGCTACGTGACTCGCTGTGAAGTGCTCTGGGAACACTTGGAGTAAGGAACGGGCCACATTAAAGGAAAAAGCTGTCTGGCAACCCCTTCACGAAGGCCAAGTTCAGACGGGCCCAGAGACCCGCAGGCCTGCAGGTGTCTGGTGAGGGAGCAGTGCCCCCTGTGGACGCGGAGCTCATGTGAATTCACGTTGAAGCACCAGGGTCGGGAGAAGGCGCAGGAGAGCGCTTCTGCGGGCGCTGACTCTCCTGGGGGAAGCAGGCCCCCAGCATCATCACTCCCACCTGACGTGCCCTAGAGCCCAGCCTGGAGGAGGAAGGCACCGCGGGCGGGGTCGTGGTCCTTGTGCCTCCGCTGGTGCCGCCATCTACTGGCACACAGGAGGGGCAGTGGCGTCTGGGCAGCAGAAGCTGAACGGGAGGCGGTGGAGCGGATTTATTCTTGGGTCTCTGTCCAGGTCAGTATGGAACCCTCGGCTTTGGACTCCCACTAACCAGGGTGAGATAAGTGAGGAGGGTGAGGCCCCAGGCGCCAGACAGGGAGGCCAGACGGAGGCAGCTGGGCAGGGCGGGCACGGAGCACACTCCTGGGGAGGCTGGGCGCTGTTCCTCTGGCTGCTGACTCAGCCCGCTGGAGAACAGCGCTGGGCCACTAGCCCCCATCCTCTTGCTGAAGGGGAAGGAGTTAAAAGAGGGGACACCGGGGACTGTCTCCACCTTTACGGAGAACAGGAAGGGACGTGGGCAGAAGGCTGCCGTTCTCAGGGGTGCTGGGGGGAGGACACGCAGCGCTCACTGAGGGGCCCAGCTCCTGGCCTCTCGTCCAAGGTGGTCTTCACTTCCCCACCTTCTGAGGCCTCGCCGCTTCTGACACCCGTTGATCCTGAGTCCTCATAAAGTGAGCCCACCAGCGACCCCCCCCAGGGGCTCACCTTAGTTCTGGGTAGACATTTTCGAGGTACCATTTGAAAGGCTTGCAGTTCAGTTTTTTCCGAAGCTCCAGTCGGCTCTGAATGCTGCAGCAGAGGGAAACAAGGCTCCTTCAGCAATGTGGGGGCCTCATGAACTCTCCTGTCAGGTCTGCTGATGAGAACGGCACCGAGGTGGCCAGGGACCCTGGGCGGGGCACGCTCCTGTCCCCAGGACCCCTCCTGCCCGACACCCTCACCCGGCCCTGAGCAGAAGCCTCTGCTTCGACGTCTGGGCTCCTGTTCTCAACTCTGGCAGCAGTGTGGTCCTTGAGGTGAGGGCTGATCATGGGGCACACCCCCCTCCCCATGGATCCCAAGCAAGGAAGCACGAGAGCGCACATTACTTACTTCCCATAAGGAACGTTTCTGGCAGAAGGCACTGCTGCGTAATAGAAATTTTTGTATTCGTCCATCCAGACCTCTGCTGCCCGACGGGTGTTTCTGAAACAAAGGAAACCTCCTTGAGCTGCGATCTGCTTCCTTTCCATTTGCGTCACCCTGTGTGCACGTGTCTGCTTGGCGTCTCCGAGGAGGGCGGGTGGCTTCGCAGCTCACGGGGAGTGGCTGTCCCTGCCCGGCACCGAGGCTATGTCTGCGGGTCGCTGGCATTCAGCGGGTGCTCACTGAACAAATAGAGCTTGAGTTCCCGACTTTCACAGAAACAGATTGTCCAAGAGCAAAAGTCAGAGCCAGGGAGGCAGCACAGGCAGGGACTGGGAAGGAGAGACTGGGGCTGCACCCTCAGGACGCACGGAAGGAAGCCCCAGGGGGCAAGCCCGACAACTCCTTGGCCCCCGTGGCCCTTCTCATCACGGTTGTTAACACTACTCGACTGGGGCGCCTGAGTGGCTCAGTCGGTTAAGCGTCCGGCTTCGGCTCAGGTCATGATCTCATGGTTTGTGGGTTCGAGCCCTGCATCGGGCTCTGTGCTGACAGCTAGCTCAGAGCCTGGAGCCTGCTTCGGATTCTGTGTCTCCCTCTCTCTCTGATCCTACCCTGCTCGCACTGTCTCTGTCTCTCAAAAATAAATAAAAAACACATGTACCCCAATGTTCATAGCAGCATTGTCAACAATAGCCAAAACATGGAAGGAGCCTAAATGTCCATCACCTGACGAATGGATCAAGAAGATGTGGTATATATTCACGATGGAGTACTACATGGCAATGAGAGGGAATGACATATGGCCCTTCGTAGGAAAGTGGATGGACCTTGAGGGTGTCATGCTGAGTGAAGTAAGCCAGGCAGAGAAGGACAGAAACCA